>NC_026007.2:50564375-50881408 GCF_000442705.2 Elaeis guineensis | reverse complement strand
ATTGCACCTATACAGACTGTCAATCCAGGTGTACATTCTCCAAGACCGAAGGACATATATGGTGAATTTCTTGACAACAATAAAGAGGAGCTATAGAAATAGATTGCGTCATATCAGAATAAATGGCCAATGTAGGACTTACAACGATGTGTAATGATTGGACGGATCTTACCAAATGGAGCATTATCAACTTTTGACATATTGTGATGTGAATTTTTTTTTAAAAAAATCCATCGATGCTTCAGATCAAGTGCATGATGCCACATATATCTTCAGATTGACGAGGTGATCGATCAGTTTAGAGAGCAAAATATCATGCAGATTATCATCGACAATAGGGGACAGTATAGGGCCATAATGGAGATCCTGATACAGTGGCGACCATATATTCTGAATATCATGTGCTGCACATTGTATAGATCTGATGTTAATGGACATTGGGAAGCTTAGTAGGGTGCAGAAGATAATGGACTCAGTACAGACTACTATTAGATTCATTTATAATCACATATGGGTCATATCATTGATGCGGTGGTATATAGAGGGAGACATATTAAGATCACATGTCACACGGTTTCACTACAAATTATATAGCACTTGATAGCTTTATTGACAAGAAAGTACACCTACATCAAAAATTTATCAATCTTGAGTGGCAAGAGAGTAGATATATCACGATAGGCATTGAGGGGAGCAATATGAAGAACTTAATGACGACGGATATTTTGGCAGTAGACTGAGAACATGACGAAGGCTATCAAGTCTTTATATGAGGTGCTTCGGATGGTGGATAATGAAAGCTACCCCCAGATAGACTTCTTATATTATATGATGGAGAGGACAAAGGATCAAATTAAGTGGGCAGATCTGAAATTATTAACTTAACCAATTTTGAAATTTATCTGCAGTTTACTATCTGAACCTAACGTTCCAGTATATAGAACTTGAGATAGGCATGGATGATGAGCTTCTGAGGTCCCTACGAAATATGATATACAACATGGAGTCCGATTCAAAAATCGCAGCTATGTGCATAGAAGAAGTTAGGTTGAGTGATTTTGTTAATTTGCTGCATCTTCAATCAGGAAAACATTATAACAAATATATTTTTTACAGATGAAAATGTATAGAGAGGGCACCGATAACTTTGGAACTGATATGGCGATGATAAGCAAAAAATAAATAAATAAATCCAAGTAGATTATATATGAACGATGACAACTCTTATTCGATATTACGTAGCTACTAATAAGTCTAATATCATATAATCTTATTTTTGATTTTGTTCAATCTTAATGCTTTTGTAGTTGAATGATGGGTTCATTTTGGATTGGCGGCAAAAAAATTGAAGCGATTTGCCATCCGGATCCTCTCCAAATGATCTCCTTGAGGGGCTATGAATGCAATTGACCGACCTTCACCCTTATCCACAGAAAGCAGAGGAACCGCTGACATAAAAACGCCTCAACAACCTTGTATATATTCACTGCAATCTAAGATTAAGGCTTAAATGCATTCAAGAGGAGGTTGAGTTGAAGTACTCGGATCTAACTGCAAATGACTTTGTTAATGATGAGGATCTGATGATTAGATGGCTTGTAGGCCAACAGCAAGATCCGAAGCTTGATGAGCTAGGATCGCCTCTATGACCAGCTAGTTTCATAACCAGCGAGGTTGGGATGGATGCCGAGCAATGAGCAATCAAAAATATTTTATGCAGGCTTCCAGCTGATCAGCCACGCATGCTTCCTCACGAGGCATGATGAAAGGGCAAACAGCTACTCAATGCTAAGACAAAGAAAAAAAGAGAGTTGCAAGCCCAATGGACAGAATGGAGCAGTCAGTTAACTCAGTTCATTCAGCTTCAGAGATCAAGCAAAGCGGTGATGGTAGTTCTTCTGATGGTCATGAAACTGATAGTTAGAGAGCAAAGGACAAGAGATTACTATTTATGAGATGTAGTAGCAACATGATCTTCAATTTATTGGTGATTCCCAGTTTACGCATGCCATACAGGATGAGAACCATGGTATATGAGCTGGTTGAGCCCATGAGAATATGACTGTATATAGACAACGAGCTCCTCAAGGTTATTCAGGATATCATGCAGCTGCAGATGACCTCGCACGTAAAGTTAGATCCACAGACATATCAGATTCTTCATCATATTCTAGATCATTTTACCCACAGCCACAAGCAGCTTATGTTCCATATAGATATGGCGTATCCAAGGCATCGTCTTCCAACAGTTACTATCTTATGTAGTCCAGAGCACCTTACAGATCGGATTTTATTACCGATATATTCGGACAGTGCCATAGTTCGAGGGATGCATTGATGCACCTCTAGATTATGTAAACGATCCAGATATTTATAACCAACATCAACATTTGACGAGATTTTAAATCTGATATGTATTGATTATTTATTTTTTCTATTTTTTAATTGATTTGAATATTTTAGAATTTAATAATATCTGGTCCTTATAAGACTGTCCCTAAGCTACATGTTGAAATTTGTAATGTTGCTCTCCTCTGATATAATATCATGTGAGATTCAGAACTGGATCTCATGTTTAATCGTAGGTATACCAAAGTGATACAAATGTTAAATAATGGCTATTTTATCTAAATAATGTTAATTTAATAAAAAATTATAAAAATAATATTCTTTTCAAAATATTTACCAAAATACGGCCCAAAACAAAGTCGTCCTATGATAGAACAACTTTATGTGCTTAATCACCACAATTCATGCCATGTGAAAGATGGAGTTGAAGTCGTCCTATCGTAGAGCGACTTATAGAGTCGCCCTATGATAAAGCGACTTTCTGCTTATGGATCAGAGAAGGTGACAGGGATGGTTAGATTGTGGGGGTTTGTGATTGGAAAAAGCATAAAGTCGCTCTATCATAGAGCGACTCTATAAGTCGCTTTAAAATATGACGACTTATAAAGTCACTTTATTTTAGGATGATTTACTAATTGCTGACTCTATCTTCCACATGGTATAAATGAGGTGAGTCAGCACATAAAGTCATCTTATGATAGAATAACTTTATTTGGATAGCATTTTTATAAATATTTTGGAAAGAATATTATTTTCATAATTTTTTTTAAATTAACATTATTTAGGTAAAATTGCCGTCAAATAACATCAACAAACATCAATTTGAGGCTTAAAATTATTCAAAAGTCATGAAAAATTGATTAGATATCTTAAAAATAAAAAAAAAAAGACCTGCCTGTTTGATCGGCACGCCCCACCATACCGAGTGGCAATCAAACCAACACAATCGATCGACAACCGATATGGGTATTGGTCCTGCCGTACTGGTTTAGTGATCCTTGCCATCATCTGACGTACAACAAAAATGGGGATGGACTAGATATGGCTCTAACTGACCCGACAAACTTTGAATTCAAGAAATGACTCTTGAGAATAAGAGAAAATAGAGAAAGTCTAAATAAATTTTTGATTGAATGGTTCACTACCATTGAGCTTTCTCAAGGGTTATTTATAGCCATAACATTAGAATCTGAAATCCCCTAAATATCGAAATAGAATCCTCTAAATATGGCATTTAAAAATTACAATCAAGAATCTCCTAAATATCGAAACAAATGCCCCTAAATATGGCATTTGAAAATCAAAAAATATGGTACGACTAAATAAGAAAACCGAATACCAAAAAAAATGCCATAGCTGGCTAACTACCTAAAACGAAAGAGCCATGATTGTAATTTTATTCTTGACCTAATCTTGACAGCTGTTGATCCGATCAATCTCCTGTAATTCTATTCTGCATCCGTCTCCCCCACTTAGAAAGAACTCGCCCTCGAGTTATTTCTCAAGATAAAGCAGACCATCAGATGGGTAGTACTTGTAGTCAGATATCAGCTACATTAAATATCTTGAAGATTGTCATCTCTACTGGTAGATCGACCACATAAGCATTGTCATTCAGCTTCTTCAAAATTTTGTAAGGGCCATACTTCTTTGGTTTGAGCTTATGATAAGCTCCTGCAGGAAAGTGTTCTTTGCGCAAAAACACCATGACCATCTCTCTCTCCTCAAATTCTTGTGACCATTGATGTTTGTCAGCTATTGCTTTATACTTGGCATTTGATCTTCAAGTTTCTTCTTCACCTTAAGTTGAATGGACCGGACTTGTTCTGCCATCTTATTTGTAGCTACGCTTACTCCATGCCTCTTTGGCAAGGTCACCAAATCCAGAACATGCATAGGAGTCTGTATACACAACAGCGAATGGAGATTTACCTATTGAGTTATAGACAACACTGTTATATGCAAACTCGGCCTACGCAAGAGCATTATCCCATTGCTTTGGCTTGTCACCACATACTCCGAATCAAATTGCCCAAGTCCTGTTCACTACCTCAGTCTGTCCATTTGTTTATGAGTGGACAGTTCTTCTGTACTTCAAGTTGGTATCGAATCTCTTCCACAAAGTTAACCAAAAATGAGCAAGGAACTTGGTGTCACGATCTGATGTAATGGAATTTGGAACACCAAGCAAACGCACAACTTCAGTAAAAGACAACTTAGCCACGTGCATTGCATCATTAGTCTTTTTGTATGGAATAAAATATGCCATTTTTGAAAAGCGATCAACTACCACAAAGACTAAGTTAGCTCCCCACTGAGTCCTTGATAGTCCGAGGACACAGTCCATAGAGAGGTCCTCCCAAATATTTTCTGGTATAGACAGTGACATGTACAATCCTGTATTCTATGCTTGACCCTTAACCACTTGACAAACTTGGCACCTACAAACAAGATTCCCAACATCTTTCTTCAGCTGTGGCCAATAGCATCTTTGCTCGACATCCTTCACAGTCTTGTCCCTTTCAAAATGTCCACTAAGTCCACCATGGAGGTCTCGAATAATCTTTTCATGCCAGGATATCCTAGGAATGCACAAGTGATTGCCTTTAAACACGTAACCATCTATAAAATGAAAATCACTAGTTGATTCCTTCTTAAAATGTTTCTCCCAAGTCTCCCCAAAATCATCATCTCCTTCATATAGCTCCTTCAAGCAATCAAATCTAACCACCTCACTGCTCAAAGTAGTAAGGCTGCCCTCCTACTCAAAGCATCTGCCACTCTATGAGTAGCACCAAACTTATATTTGATAATATATGCAAATTGCTCAAAGTAAGAAGCCCACCTGGCATAAACCTTATTAACATGCTGCTGATTCTTAAAGTGCTTTAAGCCTCATGGTCAGAATAAATCACAAACTCCTTCGGAAGTAAATATAACTCCCATTGTTTTAAAGCACGAAACACTGCATACAATTCTTGCTCATAGGTTGACCACTTCTGCCTTGCTTCATTGAGCTTTTCGCTTTAGAAGCAAACTGGGCTCCCTTCTTAAGAAAGAACACCAACTCCAACCCACGATTATCACATTCAATCTCGAATACTTTCTCAAAATTAGGAAGGGCTAGAACTAGAGCAATAGTCAGCCTCTCCTTGATTTCGATAAATCTTTTATCGGCAGCTGCAGTCCACTCAACTTTTTCTTTCTTCAGGCAATCTGTCATTGGTGCCATAATGATGCTGAAGTTTCTAATAAACCTACTGTAGAAGGTAGCCAAACCATGAAAGCTGTGCACCTTAGTTATAGTCTTTAGGTGTAGGCCACTCCTGAATTGCACGAATCTTCTCTTCATTGACCTGAATTCCGTCTGCACTAATAACAAAATCAAGGAAAACTATGTTGCTGGTCATGAAGCTGCATTTCTTCAAATTAATATACATCTAATTTTTTTGCAGCACAGTGAGTTCTTCCCTTAAATGGCCTAGATGCTCATTTTCATTGCGGCTATAAATCAAAATATCATCAAAATATACCATGAAAAACTTCCCAATGAATGGTTTAAGTACCTGATTCAAGAGTCGTATGAATGTGCTGGGGGCATTAGATAGCCCAAATGGCATTACAAGCCATTCGTACAGACTCTTCCTTGTCTTAAAAGTAATCTTTCACTCATCTCCTTGTCTGATGCGGATTTGGTGGTAGCCACTACGCAAGTCGATCTTCAAAAATACTGTAGAAGCCTCCAAGTTGTCCAGCATATCTTCCAGTCGGGGAATAGGGAATCTATATCTAAAAGTGATTCTGTTGATAGCTCGGCTATCGACATACAGTCACCAACTCCCATCCTTGTTAGGTGCTAGTAATGTAGGGACTGCATAGAGGCTTGTACTCTCTTGAATATAGCTTTGCGGATTAACTCTTCCACCTTCTACAAAATCTTACTCATTAGATTCATCCTATAATGTGGTAGATTTGGCAAGCTGACTCCCGGAGCTAAATCAATATGGTGTTGAATGTCACGCATAGGCGCAAACCATCTAGTAAGTCATCTGGGGTTGTCTCTTTAAATTCCTCCAATAAAGACCACACAATTGCTGGAACATCCACCACATGTGCTTCCTCTCCCTTCAAAACAAGTGCGTAGGCCTCATCCTTTAGTTTCTTCTCACTGCTGACAATAGAAAGTAAAGCTTTTCCCTCTAGAAGTGCTGGGCTCTCTTTCTTTAGGAATGATGGCAATTTTTTTATCTTTCCCACTAAATAAATAGTAATTCTTTCTACCACTGTGAGTAGCATCAACATCATACTGCCAAGGCCTTCCCAATAGAACATGACTAGCATCCATATCAACTACTTCACAAGCAATATCAACCTTATAAAATTTTTTAATTGAAATTAGAACTCGGCAAATTTTATTTACTGTTAGTTTTGACCATTTCTTGATCCATCCAAGGTCGTAAGGCTCTGGATGTGGCATTGTTTGTAACTGCAAATGATCCACTAGTGCCTGGGAGACAATTTTCATGACTTCCACTGTCAATGATTAATTTGCACACCTGATTGTTGATAGAGCACTCTAAGTAAAAAAGCCGACGTCGTTGCGAAAAAATTTCTTGCTTGGGTGTATACAACAACCTTTGGATAACACAAGAAATTTCTTGCCTTCTTCCTCAGCAATTTCAACATCTTGCAATTCAAATTCAACTCTACCTCCACCATCGTCCTCATCTCCATAGTCGGTCAAATTCACCATTTGGCGCATAGGGCAAACATTGGAGTATGGCCATGCTTAAGGCATTGGTAGAACCTGACATCAGTATTTTTTGCAGATGATTTGTTGAATCCGCCTCTAAAATTGGCTCCACTTGTGGATTTTGTGGTTCCATTGCCTTCAGTTACCTGACTAGTAGATGAATGAGTAGGTGCTGAATCAACCTATTTTTCCTTGCTTGCATATGGATGAAAAGCATTGAAAAAAAACTACTTGTTGGACTGCGCTTTCACTGGCTGACGTAATAAAAGCCTTTCTGCTTGAGTGCTAAATTATGAGCTTCATTGACTGACCAAACTGTTTGAAGGCCAATCTTCTCTTGAATTGAATATTTGAGGTCACTAAGGTACCTTCCAGCTTGCTGGTCGGTCTCTAGCAAATCACAACGAGCTGAAAGTCGAAGAAATTTCTTTGTATATCCCAACACCATCTTTGTACCCTATGTACGTCTTGGTATCTCTGGAATAGATATTGTTGATAATCAGGAGGCAAAAATCTATCTTTCAATAATTTTCTCATATTTTCCCAAATTTTCACGTGCCTTGCCTTGCCTTTGGCATTTAGTTTACATGTTATCCCACCAAGCAGCAGCTCCTTCCTTAAGCCGATAAGCAATCAGCTTAACTTTTTTCTCATTCGGCACGTTCATCATCTCAAAAAACTTTTCGACCTCTTATAGCCAATCAAGGAACTCCTCAATGCTGACATGCCCACTAAAAGCAGGGATATCAACCTTGAGGCGATAATTTTTAGCCTCCCTGTGAGGTCTAGGATAGCTTTGGTTAACAGCAAAACCCCCAATTCCATCATTTGAAGAATCAACATTGGCAGGATGCCTACATTGATTATCAGGACTGCATTGATCGGCAGGCTGGTTGCGAGCATCATCTCCAGCACAGTTTCTCCTACCTTCATTACGATTCTTGTTAGCGTCCATCACCAGCCCCTCCATCATCTGTCGTAATTCTGTAATGGCTGCCTACTAGATCCAAATCACTGTCCAAAGGGCCTGCACCCCTTGATCACCATCAACAGAATGGCTGCTCTCACCTCCGCCATTAGATATATTAGGAGTGAAAAGCTCTAATACCAATTGATGTAGAACGAGAACAGGGATGGGCTAGATATGGTTCTAACTGACCTGACAAACTTTGAATTCAAAGAATGACTCTTGAGAACAAGAGAACAATAGAGAAAGTCTGAAAAAATTTTTGATTGAATGGTTCCCTATCATTGAGCTTTTACAAGAGCTATTTATAGTCATAACATTAGAATCAGAAATCCCTTAAATATTGAAATAGAATCCACTAAATATGGCATTTAAAAATTACAATAAAAAATCTCCTAAATATCAAAAAAAAATCTCCTAAATATGGCATTGGAAAAATAGGAGAATATTGAAACGGAATCCCCTAAATATGATATTTGAAAACTAAAAAAAATGGTATGACTAAATAAGAAAATCGAATACCATAAAATATGGTATAGTTGGCTAACTACCTAAAAGGAAAGAGCCATGATTGTAGTTTTATTCTTGACCTAATCTTGATAGCTGCTGATCCGATCAATCTCCTATAATTCTGTTCTACATCATCGTCCTTCATCAACACCGACATTATGCCACCACCCTTGATTGACACTAACATCAACACCATCACCATTGATCGACACTGATGTCATAACCATCGCCCTTGATCAATGTCGACACCATCGGCCTTAATCTATGCCGATGCCAACACCATCGCCCTCATTGATGCCGATGCCGAGGATGATGCTACTACTGTTAGATGTGTACCCTAGATGCCAGATCAGCTGACACGTTCCTGTACAGATCTAAGGGCAAATTTGTAATTTTGTCTATAAATGAATAAAAGGGTTATTCTATCACATTGTGTACATTGTGTCTGTGATACATCCTTTGAGTTAGTGGAAATGTAAATTCATATTTTCAAGGGTTGAAAATTTAAGGCATGAATTTACATAACTAACTCATAAATAGCTCCTGACCATAGGATCATCACGAAGATGGTGATCGATCTGGAAGGTTGGTGTACGATCACTTTTTAGGATAGATGTGTCTTGAGTCTACAGTATGGAGACATCAGAGTGAGAGTATAGATATTCATTAAGAACGAGAGTACTGATCGTGACCACTTCGAGCAGTCATAAGAAAGTCTACCTTCTCGTCGATGACTAGCTCGATGCTGCAGTTGTGTGTCTAGTTCTTTGACCTGAGGTGCATCGACAGTTCACTTGGAGTGTATTATAGTTTGACTACACCATAACTCGATCTCCTAGCCATTAGGAACCCTGAGGTATATGTTGGCTGTAGTAAATTCATTGTAGGAACTAGGTCGCACCAAGATGGGATTTATCAACCTCGGTAGATGAGAGTAGTCCTATGATAATTGAAAGATCGAGTCCTTAAGCCTATGGCCATGGCAGAGTAAAATAATGAAAAAGAGTTTTCCATTAAGATTTCACATCGGACTCGGATCGATCGATTAACTCATATGACTGATGTTGGGTTTGATGAGTTCACCTTAACCCTAATTCAGTCAGGACTCATGATAGAGGAACTCAATCACACAGATAGCTGCACCGAGAGGTTCATCTTCAGTTCTGATGGGTTGCCACCACATACTGCTAGGTGTCACTGATAGATTTTAGGAGCAATTAGAATGATATTGATGATCGATCATTCTAATTGTCCGAATCAGAAGAGTTCTGGTCCATCGAAAGGAGTTTCGATGATGTCGATGATGAGATCACGACATATCTCATTACCATATAGAATTAAACCTAACTAGATCACACAAATAAGGGTTAGGGTCTGGATGTCATCAATTGGGCTAACTCAATTAATTTGGATTAGATCCAATTAGGTTCAAGGAAATCGTGCTAGCACACGATTGAGCCTAACTTTCTCCTCGTGTAATCTTTTCTGTCTCTACTAAGCCAAATATGATTTGACTCATCCAGAAACCTTGAAAAGATTTCTCTCAATCTAAATGAAGCTTGTCTAGCTCAGAAAAGATTTGTCTTAATTCATGAGATGAATTTAAGACAACACCTGCTAATTCCTAGCACCTGCCAAATTCATTTCAGGACATCTGTCAAAAGTTGACATATGGGTCTACTGAAGAGGGCTCACTGAAGGATTTTTGTGGAGTGTCCACATACTAAAACCCAATTGAATTGGGTGTCATAATCAAATTATGGCATGAGCCCAATTGGATTAAAGTGGGTGCCCCAAATGGATAAGAACCAAAGAGTCCTGATAAATATGGACTCTTTGGCGCCATCTTGATTGAGCTTATCCAATGTTGGTGCCAACTTAGGAGAGAGGGTGGGGTTCTTATCTGATATGATCAGATGACATCACTCCATCAATCAAAATTTTTCCAAAATTTATTGGAATTTTTTGATTGGTTGAATGATGTGGCACTGCGCAGCATACAGGGTCTATATAAACCATGCTGCGCTTAGGGTTTCATGGAAGAAATTATTTTATACACAAAACCCAATAGCTGCCACCCCTACCCTCTTCTCCATGTCCTCCCTACTCTCCTTCCTCCTCTCTTCATGTCCAAAGAGTTGGACATCCATCTGGCAAAGATCCAAGGCGTGGTGATGTTTGGAACAGAAGGCTGCAGGACATCTTCGACAGGCTGCTGCTCCAACTTCAGAAGGAGTTCTGAGGCACTTTCAAATCAGATAAAGATCTGATTTTTGGAGCATAGATTTATGAGGAGAAGATATTTCAAATCCTACTTGAGTGGATACTGGTAGAGGCCAGGCACCTGCATGGTTACATCAGAACCTCGGGCTGTGCAGAGATCATCTACAGGGTAATCAGATTACCCTTGAGGTACTTCTTCTTTCATCATAGATTTAGATTTAATTTTAGATTTTAAATATTAGATAATAAAATTAGATCTAAAAATTAGATCTAAAATATGTAGGATAAATTTTTAAAAATTATTCCACTCCAGATTTGATGAAATCTGGAAGATCCTACGAGGAAAAGCGGTTTCTCCTCCTTCAACTGGTATCAGAGCCAGGTTGTTGGCTCTATTTCAGATCTAATTTAGATCTGATTTTAATTTTTATTTATTTGATATTAAAATTTTCAAATATCATATCAAATATGATAGGATCTAAAATTAAAATATTTAAAATTAAATCTAAGAAGATCTAACATGCATGAGATGCATGACTAGACTAGGATTAGTTGAATCCATGAATAGTCTTAAATTTTATATTTTAATGAGATTAAAATATAAATTAAATATAATTTATTTTTTTATTTTTTTGATGTTATAATTATTATAATCAGATCAAAAATAAAAAATAAAATTTTAATTATTTCATAAAATTGATCTGTTGCATGCCTAGACTAGTTGTAGAATTGTTCTAGTAACTTATCTAGAATAGTTTTTATTTTGAATAGTTTAATTTAAATTCTATTTTTTAGATATTACATATGATGTATCAGATCTGAAAGCATGTTAATAAGATTGATTTTTGATACATGAGATGTATGCAAAGCATGTATTAGTTAGATCTTAAATTGTATATGTGATATGTTAATTTAGATCTAACTAGTTTTGTAGTTAAATTTATATTTCTGATTAAGGTGTTCCTCATGACCATCTGATCATAAGAATAAAGTAAAGTTTTAAGATCCTCTCTTCTCATTCAATGGGGTGTTCATATGACGTGTAGGGGTGCCGTGCATTCATCCTTAATCAAAAATCAAAACTTACTTTTCTGCAAAATCTTAGATCCTGAAACCCTAGGATTTATTTTACATGCTTTGTTTATGAACCTAAACTTAATTAATGAATTAAGCTTATGAAATTAAGTTAGTTCTAAAATTGAGAATTTCAGATCTAAGATATTTTCATAAAATTGGGTTCGGGCTTGGGTAGCTTAATTAGGTCTAGCGGTTGATCAAACCGAATCAAGAGTTAGCTAGGTGGGATCATGAAAGCTAATAATTGACCAGCCTAATAGGATTAAGTCTGGATCAAGGTCGAATCACATTTAGATGTGACTCGATCAAGTTAGGACCTAATTTGGCTCAGTGGTTAGAGCCTGGATTGTAGGCTAACCCAATTAGTTCTGGTTCGATAATTTGGTGTCTAAGGTAAGTTGGGTAGATGCGACCGACTGATTTTTAATTGGGAGCTACTCGACTCGAATGCGTTCTTGTTGAGTTAATGGCATATCCCTCCCACCGGTCTCACTTACCTGGTTATATGTGTCGACTCAATTCTGATTTGAGGTGGCTAACAATTCGAGCTAGCCTATGCCACTAGGTTAGTCATAATTGTTATGACTATGTCAAGTCAAATTTAATGAGACCTAAATAAATCTTCTTAAAAAAATATTAAGTCTAGGTCTTCCACCATTATGGATGTGCGGGCCCTTCCCGAGGTTGATTGTTCTCGACTGGTTACAGTGGCTCAGTTGCACCGGGAAGATACAATCATGTCCATTAGGTATTGGATGCTATGGATCAGAGGATGGGTTGGGCTCAATATTTTGGATATGGTGAGGGACCCAATCAGGAATCTAGTTCGTGCAAATGGTGGGTTTGGCTTAACTAAGAATTGGAGCAATATCCCGAACACGGTGAGCTTCATGAATTAGAGACCAAGTTTTGGGTGCACCATGATTAGAAAATCATTGGACAAGAGTTGTCCACTCATCGGTTGACCCATCACCAATAACTGTTAGGTGAGGTGGTGAGCCAGTCGGTGAGACCGCACCACCCACTAGAAATCACTGATCATAAAAATTTTCACATCTCTACCAAGGGAGTGTAGGGATCTGAGAAAATAGTGGGAACCTAATTTGTTTAAAAATGAAAATCCTAAATAAATTGGTTGAGTCTAATTACAAAATCTAACTAGAAACTTTTGACTCTCTACAGGAAACATGTCTGTCTCAAACCCCCTGACCAAAATTCTAGACACCCATAGACTGACTGGACCCAATTTCAAGGACTGGTTGAGGAACTACAGAATTATTCTGGGTTTCAAAATATTAACTCATGTCTTGGATCAGGACCCACCTGCCATGCTAGCACGTCCGACTGCTGAACAGAAAGCGTCTCTGAAAAAGTGGATGGATGATGATAACAAAGCAAGGTACTACATATTGGGTGCAATGTCTGATGACTTGCAGTGCCAACATGAGAATATTTTGACTACCCATCAAATGTTGGCTCACCTGCAAGAGTTGTTTGGTGAACAAAGTCACGCGGCCAAGTATCAAGTCTGTCAAAGACTTTTTAAGGCCAAGATGCGTGATGGACAGTCAGTCCAAGATCATTGTTTGACAATGATCAGGATCTTGAGGAGCTTGAGAAGCTTGGTATCATCTTAGATAAGGATTTTTAGATTGATGTGATCCTTCAGTCCTTGTCCGATGCATATAGTCAGTTCATCGTGAACTTCCATATGCATAAGATGCAGTGTACCTTGGCCGAGTTAATGAACATGCTGGTTACAGCTGAGCTTTCTATGAAGGATTCATAAGGCTCAGTTCTTACTGTGGAGTGGATTTCTTCCAAAAAAAGTCTTATGGAAAGAAAAAAAAGTCTGCGAAGAAGCAGAAGGTGGATGGCAAGAAGAAGACAGAACCAAAAAAGAAGGCTGCTGATAAGGAAAAATATTTTCACTGCCAATCAGACGGCCATTGGAAGTGAAACTATCCTCAGTACCTGGCCACCCTGAAGAACAAGAAGGATGGTCCTTCTGGAGGTATGCTCATTTTAGAGTCTAATCTTACGATTTCTTCTGCATCCAATTGGGTGCTTGACTCTGGTTCTAGTGCTCATTTGTGCACTTCTATGCAGGGTCTTGAGGAGAGCAGGAGGTTGAGGGATGGGGAGATGATCCTACGTATCGAAAATGAAGCAAGAGTTGCTGCTGTGGCCATGAGAACCTACCCTCTGCGATTACCGTTAGGATTAGATTTAGTTTTAAGAGACTATTATTATGTGCCTGCAGCAAGCAGGAATTTGATTTTTGTTTCATGTTTAGCACGAGAAGGCTATGTGATTAGCTTTCATAAGGACCATTATAATATTTTTTATGAAAATAATAAAGTTGTAGATAGTTTTCTTATTAACAGTCTCTATCAGCTACATATTGACGTATCTATATTTAATATTGAGCAAAATGTGAATGCCATAGGAATTAAAAGGCCTAGAGATAGTCTAAATGATAAGTATCTGTGGCACCTAAGGCTAGGTCATATAGCGGAAGACAGGATTAACAAATTGGAGAAATCTGGGCTATTGAGTCCGTTGACTTTCGAGTCATATCCAGTTTGTAAATCATGCCTTCAAGGCAAAATGACCAAGCTTCCTTTTGTGGGACATGGGGAAAGGGCCACATACCTACTTGCTCTAGTACATATGGATGTGTGCGGCCCATTTGATGTACCGGCTAGAGGCAACTACGTCTACTTCATTATCTTTACCGATGATATGTCTAGGTACAGATATGTGTTTCTAATGAAATACAAGTCTGAAGCTTTTAAAAGGTTCAAAGAATTCAGACATGAGGTAGAAAAACAAACAGGAAAGTCCATTTAGGTTCTTCGATCAGATCGAGGAGGTGAATACCTTAGTCAGGAGTTCTTAGACTATCTTAAAGATAATGGCATAGTCTCTCAATGGACTCCACCTGGAATGCCCCAACTCAACGGGATTTTAAAATGGAGAAATCGGACCCTATTAGATATGGTCCATTCCATGATGAGCTTTACAGACCTCCCTGAGTTTCTTTAGGGATATTGTCTCATGACAGCAATTTATGTATTGAATAGGGTTTCCTCTAAAATCATTCCTACCACACTGTATGAGATATGGCATGGTAAGAAGTCAAGTCTGAATCATCTCAGAATTTGGGGTTGTCCGGCTCATGTCAAGAGACAACAGACAGACAAGTTAGAGTTCAGGTCTTTTAGAGCTCGATTCATAGGATATCCTAAAGAGTCATTAGGATACTATTTCTATATTCCGGAAGACCACAATGTGATTGTGAGTCAAAATGCTATTTTTCTTAAAAAATAATTTATTCAAGATGGTGGCATCGGAAGAATAGTTAAGCTAAAGGAGAATGTCTCCCAAGAGCAACGAGCTCAAGAACCTGAGGAACCTAATCAATCAGAACCAGTCCTAACACAACCTCTTCTACCTCGTAGATTGACTAGAGTTTTCCATCCTTCTGAAAGGTACTTAGGTACCATATAAGAGGAAGTAGAGAAATTATTTCTCACGAAAAATGGAGCTCATGGTGATGACCCCAAGACCTATGATGAGGCGATATTAGATATCGACTCCGAAAAATAGTTAGAGGCAATGAGATCAGAAATTGACTCGATGCACTCAAACCAAGTCTGGACCTTGGTAGATCCACCTGAAAGTATTGTACCTATTGGGTGTAAATGGATCTTCAAGAGAAAGGTCCAGATGGGAATATGGAGATATTCAAAGCTAGGCTCGTAGCGAAAGATTATAGTCAACGCAAAGGCATTGACTATCAGGATACCTTTTCGCCTGTAGCCATGCTAAAATCCATCCGCACATTGCTTGCTGTTGCAGCCTATTTCGATTATGAAATATGACAGATGGATGTGAAAATGACGTTCTTAAATGGACATCTTGAGGAAGATATCTATATAGAACAGCCACTTGGTTTTACATCCAGTGATGATGATCACAAGATCTACAAGCTGCAAAGGTCCATTTATGGACTTAAGCAAGCATCTCGGAGTTGGAATACTCGTTTCAATGATGTCATCAAAATGTTTGGTTTCATCAAGAATAAGGAGGAACCATGTGTGTTCAAAAAGGTCAGTGGGAGCACAGTTGTCTTCCTCGTATTGTACGTAGATGACATCCTCTTAATTAGAAATGACATTCCCATGTTGACCTCAGTCAAAGTATGGTTGTCTAAGGAGTTCTCTATGAAAGATCTAAGAGAGGCATCCTTTATACTGGATATTAAGGTCTATAGAGATAGACCAAATAGGATGCTCGGACTTTCACAGAAGATATATATAGAGGAGGTGCTAAAAAAGTTTAGCATGAAAAATTCCAAAAGAGATTTATTACCTTTTAGACATGGCATTCATCTCTCCAAAAAGATGTGCCCTAGCACACCTGAGAAGATTGAACGCATGAGCAAGATCCCTTATGCTTCGGCAATAGGGAGCCTCATGTATGCCATGCTATGTACACGACTTGATATAGCCCATGCTGTGAGTGTCACAAGCAGATATCAGTCAAATCTAGGCGAAGAGCACTAGACTTCTGTGAAATGTATCCTTAAGTACTTGAGAAAGACTAAGGATATATTTCTAGTCTTTGAGAATGGAGAACTCCAGATTCAGAGATATACAGACTCAGACTTTATGTCTGATATAGATGATCGAAAGTCGACATCTGGGAGTCTGTACATTTGCAATGATGGTGCAGTCAGCTGGAAGAGTTCCAAGCAGACGGTGATTGCTGATTCCACCATGGAGGCAGAGTACATTGTTGCATCGAAAGCTGTGAAGGAGGCATTCTGGTACAAAAAATTTATCACAGAGCTTAGAGTGATGTCATCGGATGCCATACCTCTTTACTGTGACAATAATGACACCATAGTCCTAGCTAAGGAGCCAAGGTCTCACCAGAAGTCCAAGCACATCGAGTGGCGATTCCATTTGATCCGTGATTACCTCAAAAAGGGTTATGTCAAGGTCAAGAGAGTCAACTCCACAGATAATGTGGCAGACCCACTGACTAAGCCATTTGGCCAACAGAAGATCGAAGCCCACCTTGAGAAGATGGGACTTAGATATGTAGCCAATTGGTATTAGGTCAAGTGGAAGTTTGTTAGATGTGTGTCCTAGATACCAGATCGGCTGACACATTCCTGTACAGATCTAAGGATAAATTTATAATTTTGACTATAAATGAATAAAAAGATTATTCTTCTATCACATTGTGTACATTGTGTTTGTGATACATCCTTTGAGTTAGTGGGAATGTAAATTCATATTTTCAAGAGTTGAAAATTTAAGGCATGAATTTACATAACTAACTCATAAACAGCTCCTGACCATAGGATCATCATGAGGATGGTGATCGATCCAGAAGATTGGTGTACGATCGCTTTCTTAGGATAGATGAGTCTTGAGTCTACGGTGTGGAGACACCAGAGTGAGAGTACAGGTATTCGTTGAGAATGAGAGTACTGAGCGTGACCACTTCGAGCAGTCATAAGGAAGTCTACCTTCTCGTCGATGACTAGCTTGATGCTGCAGTTGTGTGTCTAGTTCTTTGACCTGAGGTGTATCGACAGTTCACCTTGAGTGTATTATAGTTTGACTACACCATAACTCGATCTCCTAGCCATTCGAAACCCTGAGGTGTATGTTGGCTGTAGCATATTCATTATAGGAACTAGGTCGCACCAAGATGGGATCTATCAACCTCGGTAGATGAGAGGAGTAGTCCTATGATAATTGAAAGATTGAGTCTTTAAGCCCATGGCCATGGCAGAGTGAAATAATGAAAAAGAGTTTTTCATTAAAGTTTCACATCAGACTCGGATCGATCGATTAACTCATATGACTGATGTTGGGTTTGACGAGTTCACCTTAACCCTAATTCAATCGGGACTCATGATAGAGAAACTCAATCACACAGGTAGCTACACCGAGAGGTTTATTTTTAGTTCTGATGGGTTGCCACCACATACTGCTAGGTGTCACTGGTGGATTTTGAGAGCAATTAGAATGATATTGATGATCGATCATTCTAATTGTCTGAATCAGAAGAGTTCTGATCCATTGAAAGGAGTTTCGATGATGTCGATGATGAGATCACGACATGTCTCATTACCATATAGAATTGAACCTAACTGGGTCACACAAACAAGGGTTAGGGTCTAGATGTCATCAATTGGGCTAACTCAATTGATTTGGATTAGATCCAATTAGGTTCAAGGAAATCGTGCTAGCACACGATTGAGCCTAACTTTCTCCTCGTGTAATCTTTTCTGTCTCTACTAAGCCAAATATGATTTGACTCATCCAGAGAATCTTGAAAAAGTTTTTCTTAGTCTAAATGAAGCTTGTCCAGCTCAGAAAAGATTTGTCTTAATTCATGAGATGAATTTAAGACAACACCTGCTAATTCCTAGCACCTGCCAAATTCATTTTAGGATATCTGTCAAAAGTTGACATATGGGTCTTAAACTGAAGAGGGCTCATTGGAGGATTTTTGTAGAGTGTCTACATGCCAAAATCCAATTAAATTGGATGCCATAATCAGATTATGGCATGAGCCCAATTGGATTAAAGTGGGTGCCCCAAATGGATAAGAACCAAAGAGTCCTGATAAATATGGACTCTTTGGCGCCACCTTGATTGAGCTTATCCAATGTTGGCACCAACTTAGGAGAGAGAGTGAGGTTCTTATCTGATGTGATCAGATGACATCACTCCACCAATCAAAATTTTTTCAAAATTTATTAGAATTTTTTGATTGGTTGAATGATGTGGCACTGCGCAGCATACAGGGTCTATATAAACCATGCTGCGCCTAGGGTTTCATGGAAGAAATTATTTTATGCACAAAAACCCAATAGTTGCTACCCACTACCCTCTTCTCCACATCCTTCCTACTCTCCTTCCTCCCCTCTTCATGTCCAAAGAGTTGAACGTCCATCTGGCAAAGATCCAAGGCGTGGTGACGCCTGGAACAGAAGGCTGCAAGACATCTTCAACAGGCTGCTGCTCCAACTTCAGAAGGAGTTCTGAAGCACTTTCAAATCAGATAAAGATCTAATTTTTGGAGCATAGATTTATGAGAAGAAGATATTTCAGATCCTACTTGAGTGGATATCGATAGAGGTCAGACACTTGCGTGGCTACATCAGAACCTCAGGCTGTGCAGAGATCATCTACAGGGTAATCAGATTACCCTTGAGGTACTTCTTCTTTCATCATAGATTTAGATTTAATTTTAGATTTTAAATATCAGATAATAAAATTAGATCTAGAGAATTAGATCTAAAATATGTAAGATAAATTTTTAAAAATTATTCCACTCCAGATTTGATGAAATCTGGAAGATCCTACGAGGAAAAACGGTTTTCCTCCTTCAGTGTCACGTTAGATGAGTGTCATTATTATCTTTCTTTTATGATAAATATCATCTCTATAGGCCTTTTGGCCAAACTTAGTTTTAAATTTTTAATAAAAGATGATTTTTATGATATCATTATGAATGATACTAAAATCATGTGAGGATAATTAAAACATGGCATATACTTACTATCACAGTCTATTGGTATAATGTACACATCGAACAAATACCCTAGGATAGATAACGTCAGCGATTCCTATCTTTGGCATTATAGGCTGGATCATGTGAATAAAAATAGGATAGACAAGTTAATTAAGGAAGCTATCCTTGAAATTAATGATTAAAAATCATTACCGACTTGTGAATCCTATCTTCTTGGTAAGATAATCAAGTCATCTTTTATGAAAAAAGATAAGCGAGTCAATGATATTCTAGGTCTAGTACATAGTGATGTATGTGGACCTATAAATATAGGCATCAGAGGAGGATATTATTACTTCATTATATATACTAACAACCTATCGAGGTATGGGTACATCTATCTTATGAAGTATAAATCTAAATCATTTAAAATATTCAAATGATTTCATAGTGAAATAGAAAAACAGACTGGCAAGAGTATTAAAACTCTTTGGTCAGACCGAGGAGATGAATATCTCATCAGTGATTTTTTAATATATTTAGAAAAAAAGAGATTCTTTCATAATGAATCCCTCCTAGAACATCACAATATAATGAGATATCAGAAAGGAAGAATCAAACACTATTAGACATGGTTCAGTCTATGATGAGCTTTGTGTTGAGAAATATATCCCAAAAATCAATCGTCAAGCTGTTGACGGTTGAGCAACCAAATATTGTAATTGATTTGTTAATAAATAAAATATATTTTGGCATTTTTATCATAAGCTTTCATCTTCTAATGAACTCTGTTGTTATGATGAAGTCCTTAGGACTATTCAGATTCGATAAAGAGAGGATTTATCGATTAGTCCTTAAAACTATTTACGATCAAATGATAGGCTGTTAATAAGGACGACAGCTTCTATCGAGCATAGGTCGCTGTAGGCCATATGGGTTGGTTGTCCTCTTAACCAAAGAGTGTGGAGACACTGGTATGGTATACAGGTGAGATATAAGGGTACATCATCATTGAACGTGACCAACTCCAGAGTATTTTGCGATCGAGAATATCTCTGATGGGATATAGGTATAAGTGTCCCTTAGACCTGAGATCACCTCAGTGACTTGCAAGCAACTCATTGTGCTTTGGTACTGGACTAACTAAATTTTTAATTCAGTGATGGAAGGTTTCTGGGCATAGTTAAGTACTTGCGAAGTCAGAGTGTGATCGAGATGGGATTGACCACTCCAAGAGTTGGAGAAGAATGAGTCACTGTATTTCAATTTAGCAAAACCTTGGCCAGGATAATCCATCAGATGGATTTGATATTTTGAAATACAATGTAGATAATCTGATCAGAGTTGACAGTTGAACTCTGAGGTGTTCTATGATCATTTTAGTCAAGGAGATGAATTATATGGAAACTATATCCGCATGGGTTCTAAGGATGTTGTTCTATACATTTGACCTATCCGATTATCGGGTACCATTGCTAGATGGTCACTTTGATTGGTACAGAAATTTATTTTTGTACTACCGATTTAGATTTGGACCTATGAGGTCACACACATTAGAGTTCATGATCTGATCGGATGGTTGATCAATGATTAAGAATCATTCTAGGGTTAAATGATTAATACGATTGACATTTAACCTGGTGCAAGTGTTGCAGGAGGATCGATTAGCAATTCGATTGCTAATTGGCTTAATTTGATTAAGCCAATGGGCTGAGATTAAGTCTAATTAAATATAATTTAATTAGATTTGATTTGGGCTTAATTGGATCATGTCCAATTCGTTTATTGGATAAGCCTTTTTAAGTGCAAGGAAAAAACTAGTCCTAGTTCAATTAGGACTTGGGTCAACCTAATTTCTAATTTGATTAAAAAATTAAATCAGATTTAAATCTAATTTAATTTAATTAAATTAGGTTCTTAATTGGATTAAGATTAATTTTAATTGGGTTGATCTAATTTTGATTTGATTTAGTTTGAGAAACCAAATTAAAACAAGTCATAAGATAGAATCCTAGTAAGACTAGGATTCCACCTTGCACCACATAAGCCCCCCCATGCCCTCTCTCTTATTCCACACCAATCTCCTCTTATTTTGTGTGACAAAAGCCCTCTCCCAGGTCTTTCCCACATCCAAAAGGTTTTCTCTCTTCTTTCATACATGGAAAGTGGTTGTGGATCAAATCAAAGTAGGAATAAGTTTGGATTTCAAATTCTATGAGATAGAGTTTTAGAAATCCAAAAATCTTTTCTTTTTGCACCGAATTTATCCAATTTTTTTTAATATTTTTGTGAATTTTAGGGCACATATTGTGCACCCTTTTCTAATGGTCCATGCATGAAAATAAGGAGGAGGTGCCCAAGAGTTGGGCACCCCTTATCTTGCCATGTTTGGATAAGCCTTGACTAGGTATTTGACCTAGACAAGGACACTATTATATCTCTTTCTATAAAATGATTTTCTTCACAAAATTTTTAGTAAACATAGAGATTTGAGAGTCCTTTGGGGTATCCAAAAATTAGAGAGAAATACCATTGGGTCATGGAGATATAATAGACACAAGATAGGGTGTCTAGGAGAGAGTAAAGAGAAGAAGAAGAGGGTCTTCTTCTAGGGTTGTTAGTTTCATCTCTTCCCTTCCTCTATCTTGAGTTTTCTAAGAGCATCTCAGATCTAAAACTCGTCCTCTTACTTCTCATCTTTGAAAGAGCTCAAATCAAGAAGAAGAAGGCACCTGATCGACTATCAAAGAAGGATCAATGCAGTACTAGCATACTGTGCTGATTTTCTAAAGTAGGACTTCTGGTCGAGATTCGTGGGCTCGTGTGGATGACTCCTAGAGACCAGATGCATGTGTGGTTTGTAACATCATTATCAAGCCTAGATCAGCAAGGTTAGAATGTCTAACTTGCAAGGTAATAGATCTGATTTGTTGTTTAATATATATATTAGATGTAGTATAGAAACATGTTGATATGATCAACATGTAGTTCATGCTCTATATATTTTAATTTTTAATTTAATACTATGTAATAATTATATAATAGAATCTTAGATATAGAGATTCTCTAATTTTAAAAAATAAATTTTAATTTATTTTAGTCTTTCGCTGCCTGATCTTGAAAAAGTTTCAAGATCTAACCCTAAAATCCTAGATCTGATTTCTACAATTGGTATCAGAGCCTCAGATTGTTTATTACATGATTATTTATATATATTTAAATTATTTTTTAGATTAGATCTAATTTATAATCTTATTATTAAATTTAAAATTAAAATTTTAGATCAATCACGAACTGTAAGATTGTCCTGCTGTAAGGTTTACCCCTTACAGTACAAACATTGTCCTAGTTCGTGTAGATCTATCTTTAATCATAAATTTGTTAGATATGATCTAGATTAAATTTATAATTTATTAAATTTAAAAAATATTTAAATCTAAAATAAAATCTCTTTGTTAATAATTTTTGTGCAAAAAAATTATTTAAAATTGAAATTATTTCAATTACATGAACCTGTTTAGATTAGATCTAAAGTAGTTTCATGTTTATTTCACTTGCATCTTGATTATGAATCAAACATGCAATATAGTTAGTAGAACCATATTATAAAATTATTTTATAAATATGAAAATTATTTTCAAAAAGCCAAACCCAACCCTCAGCCCAAAAGTTAATTAAGAATTAAGAAGTTGTTTGATTAGGTTCTAGGATTATGAATTGAAGAACCTAAGACACAAACCATAACACATTGGGTTAATGGGTTAGTGAAAATTAGGTCCATTAATTGAGTTAGACCTATGGTTAGATTAAAGATGGACTTAATTAGAGAATTGACTAAATCTAATCAATTATTATCTTAGATTAGGTCAAGGATTCTCTAGATCAATTACAATAGTTGTAGTTGGTCAAGTCCATGTCTTTAACGAGAACCAAATGGACTTGATTCTTGACTAAGCAGTCTAGCATGAACTGTTAGGTTGATCTAATCGAAACTAATTAAACCAGTTGGTGTCTAAGGTAAACCAGACCGGTGGTTTTTAATTGGGAGCCCGCTTACCTAACCATTTTTTATGGTGTCTATGGCAAGCTTTGGCCGACCTTCCCACTGATCGAACTTACCTGGCCTTTTGGTGAAATTATATTTTGATCGGATCACTTGACTATTCGAGCTGACCCATGTCAGCTAGGTAAATCAGTGTAATTTATTTAGGTGCTCCTAGACCAGCCCTTTTAACGGTCTCCCTTAAGCTGACTTGATGAAGCCAGTGGGAGGATCACGATAAGCTGGTTCATCTGACCTCATCCTCTAAATCATTTAAATCTTCTAAAATTATTAGATCCTTAAAATGACAAAGTTATGGAGATAACTGAGTCATAGCCTCCCATTAAGGTGTTTGATAATGAGTCCATTAACTCAATAATCATTGCCAACCCAAAGGCCTGGTGCTTGTTGACTAATAAAATTATCACTCATCATATGACGACTTAGAAGTGTCTCTCTAATGGTGGTTAGGTGAGCCAACCAAAGTTGGACTTAATCATTTGTTGGTTAGATGCACCAAGTATGGTCATGTTAATGGTTGGACCTAACCGAATCCTTATAGTGGAGGCCAAAGCCTACTGATTAGGTTTCTGGGGCAAAATTAAAATTACTAAAAATTATTTAGAGAAATAATTGGTTATGAACCTACCCTTAGATGTACATGGGTTGGCCAACCAAAGTTAGGCTTGTGTGCAGTCTAAGTGGATTTTAGTACCCACTAAGGAATTAGGATAATTCCTCGAATTGGAGGTAGAGGCTACCAATTCGAATAAAATAGTGAGAGAAACTTTTTGATTAAAGTCCAAATCTTTAGATTTAATAAATTAATTACTAATTAGATTATAGTTTTTCTTTGTGTAGATATGGCCACTTCCCTATCGCTCCGATCATTATTGGACAATGATAAGTTGGTGGGACCCAACTTCAGTAGCTGGTACCGAAAGTTGAAGATAGTCCTAGAGAATGAATGGATCCTATATGTGATAATGGATCCTGCACTTGAGGAGCTAGCTGCTAATGCATGTGGAACAGTCAGAGACACTTACCAAAAGTGGCTCAATGATCAGACCACGGTGCGCTGTATCATGCTGGCTGCCATGAGTGATGAGTTCAGTCACAGATTCGAGATGGCTCAGCCAATGGACATGCTTCAAGTGTTAGAGGATGCCTTTGACACACCCGATGACGTGGAGAGGCACAAGACTAGTTGTGCCATCTTCAACACCAAAATGAGGGATGGTGCCTTTGTCACTGATCATGTATTATACATGATCGAGCTGATGGAATGATTGAGCAAGCTCGGCTTTTCCTTGCATGAGCAGCTTGGGAAAGATGCAATACTAAACTCGTTGCCTAAGTCTTATCTCCCATTCCTCACTCATTATGGAATGACAAAGCCTGAAGTGAACTACCACGGGTTACTGGGGTTGCTTCAGAACTTTGAGAAGGATCACCAACTCCACAAGGAGTCGGTGAACTTAGTGGGAGGTTCGTCTTCTGGTTCTTAACCCTTTGAAAAAGAAAAAAGGAACAAGAAAAAAAAAGTAAAAAAGGTGCAAGTTCAGGCTGGAACATCAGTGCAGGGCCAGACCAGAAAGATCAAGCCCGATAAAAGTCTATTCTACTGGCAAACACCCTAGATTAGAAAGTGTGTCAAATATCTACTTATGGCACTATAGGCTAGGTCATATAAACAAGAACAGAATAAACAGATTGACTCAAGAGAAAATCCTCGAAGTCAGTGATTGTGAATCACTTCCAACCTGTGAGTCCTGTCTTCTTGGTAAATGATCAAGTCACCTTTTACTGAAAAAGGTGAGAGAGCTACTGAGCTCTTGGGCCTAGTACATATTGATGTATGCCGGCCCATGAGCACAAGTGCTAGAGGTGGATATTTCTACTTCATAACTTTCACGGATGATCTATCCAGATATGGATATGTCTATCTGATGAAACATAAGTCGGATTCATTTAAAATGTTCAAATGATTCTAAAGTGAAGTAGAAAAATAAACTAGAAAGAGCATTAAAACTCTTCGATCTGATCGAGAAGGAGAATATCTTTCTAATAAGTTTCTCACATATCTAAGAGAGAATAGGATTTTCTCTCAATGGACTCCTCCAGGAACACCACAGCATAATGGTGTGTCTGAAAGTAGAAATCGGACTCTGTTAGACATGGTCCGATCCATGATGGGTTTTGCCAGCTTGTCGATATCCTTCTGGGGATATGCACTCGAATCGACCTGTTATCTGTTAAATAGGGTTTCAAGTAAGTCTGTAATTAAGACTCCATATGAGATATGGACAGGGTGTAAGCCAGTACTTTCACACCTTAGGGTCTGGGGGTACTCGGCCTATGTCAAACGATTAGTCATAGACAAACTTGGACCTAGGTCTGACAAATGCACATTCATCGGGTACTCCAAAGAGACCAAAGAATATTTTTTCTACCATGCTGATGAACAAAAGGTGTTCATCAGCCTTAAGGCAATCTTTTTAGAAAAAGAGTTCTTTGATAAAGGAACCGTTGCCTCTAAGGTTGATCATGATGAAGTTCAACAGATAGAAGGACCAACACCAATAGCCGAATCTGAGTCAAATTTTATTAGATCAGATCTGAAGTCCAATGTACCTGCACCATTAAGGCGATCTAGTAGAGTACCGTATCAGCCGGACAGATACTATGGTTTTTTGGTCCGGGATGGTGATCCCATCGAACTCGATGAGAACGATGAGGATCCGATCACCTATATGGATGCAATGCAGAGATCTAATTCCGAGAAATGGCTTGAAGCCATAAAATCTGAAATGGAGTCCATGAAGGTCAATGAT
Source organism: Elaeis guineensis (assembly GCF_000442705.2). Taxonomy (NCBI): domain Eukaryota; kingdom Viridiplantae; phylum Streptophyta; class Magnoliopsida; order Arecales; family Arecaceae; genus Elaeis; species Elaeis guineensis. The sequence continues at coordinate 50,855,108 of NC_026007.2, read as the reverse complement.
GTATGGACATTGGTTGACCCACCTGAAGGGGTTAAACCTATTGGGTGTAAATGAGTGTTCAAAAGAAAAAGGGGCACAGACAGAAAGATGGAGACCTATAAATCTCATCTGATTGCCAAGGGATATCATCAACGTTATGGTATTGACTATGACAAGATATTTTTTTCTATGGCAATACTCAAATCCATTCAAATAATGCTTGCAATAGCTGCCCATCTGGATTATGAGATCTGGCAAATGGATGTAAAGACTACTTTCCTGAATGGAGAGCTGATCGAAGAGGTGTATATGATACAACCTGAGGGGTTTACATCCACAGATGAGTCCAAGGTGTGCAAGCTTCAGAGATCCATTTATGGATTTAAGCAAGCTTCTCGAAGTTGGAATATACATTTTGATAAGGTGATCAAAACGTATGGCTTTGTTAAGAATGGAGAGAAGCCCTGCATCTATAAATGGGCAAATGGTCCAGTTATGGTATTCTTTATCTTATACGAGGATGACATTCTCTTAATCAGGAATAACATCCCCGCACTACAGGGAATAAAAGTTTGATTGTCATCGCAGTTCTCCATAAAGGACTTGGGTGAAGCATCCTACATCCTAGGGATGAAGATCTATAGGGATAGATCTAAAAAGATACTTGGGTTATCCCAATCCACGTACATAGACACTATGCTGAAGAGGTTCAGCATGGAGAATTTCAAGAAGGATTATCTACCGATAGGCCATGAAATTTTTCTCTCTAAGAAGGATTGTCCGATAACTCCTGAAGAGAGAGAGCGTATGAGTAGAGTCCCATATACTTCGACCGTGGGATCTATCATGTACGCCATGATATATACAAGACCAGATGTGGCATACTCACTAGGAGTAGTGAGTAGATACCAATCTGATCGTGGAGAAAACCACTAGAAAGTGGTTAAAGCCATCCTTAAGTATTTGAGAAATACTAAGGACCAATGGTTGGTTTATGGCGAGTCAGATCTGAAACTTATGGAGTTCACAGACTCCAGCTTTCAATCTGACTACGATGATAATAGAAGCATGTCGGGTTATATCTTTACTCTGAATGGTAGAGCTATCTGCTGGAAGAGTTCCAAGCAGCATACTGTGGCAGACTCTATTTGTGAAGTGGAGTACATCACAGCATCGGATGTCGCAAAGAAAATTATGTAGCTGAAAAAATTCATCACCGAGCTCGGAGTAGCACCGTCCCTCGATGGTCCGATCCTGCCCTACTGCGACAGCACTAGTGCCATAGCTCAGGCGAAGGAACTCAAAGCACACCAGCGGACGAAGTACATTTTGGGCCGCTTCCACCTGGTCTGAGAGATTGTGGATCGAGGTGACGTCGACCTTCAGAAGATCGACGGAAAGGAGAACCTGACCGACCCCTTCATTAAAGCTCTGGTGATAAAGGAGTTCGACAATCACAAGTCGAAGATGGGTATTAGATACTGTGTCGAGTGGCTTTAGGACAAGTGGGAGTTGTTGGAAAATATGTCTCAAAAGCCAATCGTCAAGCTGTTAACGGTTGAGCAACCTTGTATTGTAATTGATTTGTTAATAAATAAAATATATTTTTGACATTTTCATCATAAGCTTTCATCTTCTAATGAACTCCATTGTTATGATAAAGTCTTCAGGACTATTCAGATTCGATAAGGAGAGGATTTATCGATTAGTCCTTAAAACTGTTCACGACCAAATGATAGGCTGTTAATAAGGATGAAGCTTCTATCGAGTATAGGTCGCTGTAGGCCATATGGGTTGGTTGTCCTCTTAACCAAGAAGTATGGAGACACTGGTATGACATACAGGTGAGATGTAAGGGTACATCATCATTGAACGTGACCAACTCCAGAGTATTCTACTGTCGAGAATGTTTCTGATGGGATATAGGTATAAGTATCCCTTAGACCTGAGATCACCTCAGTAACTTGCAAGCAACTCACTATGCTTTGGTACTAGACTAACTGAATTTTTAATTCAGTGACAGAAGACTTCTGGACATAGTCAAGTACTTGCGAAGTCAGAGTGTGATCGAGATGGGATTGACCACTCCAAGAGTTGGAGAAGAATGAGTCACTGTATTTCAATTTAGCAAAATCTTGGTCAAGGTAATCCATCAGATGGATTTGATATTTTGAAATACAATGTGGACAACCTGATCAGAGTTGACAGTTGAACTTTAAGGTATCCTATGATCATTTTGATCAAGGGGATGAATTATATGAAAACTATATCCGCATGGGTTCCAAGGATGTTGTTCTACACATTCGACCTATCCGGTCATCGGGTACCATTGCTAGATGGTCACTTTGATTGGTATAAAAATTTATTTCTGTGCTACCAACTTAGGTTTGGACCTATGAGGTCACACACATTAGAGTTCATGATCCGATCGGATGGTTGATCAACAATTAAGAATCGTTCTAGGGTTAAATGATCAATACGATTGACATTTAACCTAGTGCAAGTGTTGTAGAAGGATCGATTAGCAATTTGATTGCTAATTGGCTTAATTTGATTAAGCCAATGGGCTGAGATTAAGTCTAATTGAATATGATTTAATTAGATTTAGTTTGGGCTTGATTGGATCAAGTCCAATTGGTTTATTAGATAAGTCAAGTGCAAAAAAAAAATTAGTCCTAATTCAATTAGGACTTGGGTCAACCTAATATTTAATTTGATTAGAAAATTAAATCAGATTTAAATCTAATTTAATCTGATTAAATTAGGTTTTTAATTGGGTTAAGATCTATTTTAATTAGATTGATCTAATTTTGGTTTGATTTGGTTTGAGAAACCAAATTAAAACAAATCATAAGATAGAATCCTAGTAAGACTAGGATTCCACCTTGCTCCACATAAGCCCCCCCCCACGTCCTCTCTCTTATTCCACGCCAATCCCCTCTTATTTTATGCGACAAAAGCCCTCTCCCACATCCAAAAAGTTTTCTCTCTTCTTTCATATATGAAAAGTGGTTGTGGATCAAATCAAAGTAGGAATAAGTTTGGATTTCAAATTCTATGAGATAGAGTTTTAGAAATTCAAAACTCTTTCCTTTTTGTACCAAATTTATCCAAATTTTTTTTGAAATTTTTATGACTTTTAGGTCACATATTGTGCACCCTTTTCTGGTGGTCCATGCATGAAAATAAGGAGGAGGTGCCCAAGAGTTGGGTGCCCCTTATCTTGCCATATTTGGATAAGCCTTGACTAGGTATTTGACCTAGATAAGGACTCTATCATATCTCTCTCTATAAAGTGAGTTTCTATATGAAATTTTTGGTGAACATAGAGATTTGAGAGGCCTTTGGGGCATCCAAAAATTAGAGAGAAAGACCTTTGGGTCGTGGAGATATAATAGACACAAGACAGGGTGTCTAGGAGAGAGTAAAGAGAAGAAGAAGAGGGTCTTCTTCTAGGGTTGTTAGTTTCATCTCTTCCCTTCCTCCATCTTGAGTTTTCTGAGAGCATCTCAGATCTAAAACTTCTCCTACTTTTTATCTTTGGAAGAGCCCAAATCAAGAAGAAGGAGGTACTTGATCAACCATCGAAGAAGGATCAGCGCAGTATTAGCATATTGTGCTGATTTTCTGAAGTAGGACTTCTGGTCGGGATTCGTGGGCTCATGTGGATGACTCCTAGAGATCGGATGCATGTGTGGTTTGCAACATCATCCTCAAGCCTGAATCAGCAAGGTTAAAACATCTAACTTGCAAGGTAATAGATCTGATCTATTGTTTAATACATACATTAGATGTAGTATAGAAACATGTTGATATGATCAACATGTAGTTCATGCTCTATATATTTTAATTTTTAATTTAATGCTATGTAATAATCATGTAATAGAATCTTAGATCTAGAGATTCTCTGATTTTAAAAAATAAATTTTGATTTATTTTAGTCTTCCGCTGCTTGATCTTGAAAAAGTTTCAAGATCTAACCCTGAAACTCTAAATCTGGTTCCTACACTTTGCATCTTTATCCATCTTCTTTTGTGGATATGCTCTTGAAACTATCTGCTATATACTTAATAAGGTTCTAAGCAAGTCTGTAAATAAAACATGATATGAGATATGGTCTGCACGTAAGCCAGTCTCTCACACCTTAGAATTTGGAGATGTCTGGCTTATGTCAAGCATTTAAAGATAGACAGACTTAGACCTAGGTTCGATAAATACTTGTTTGTAGGATATCCTCAGAAAAAGAATACTACTTCTATCTCGTTGAAGAACAAAAGATGTTCGTCAGTAATAGGATAGTCTTTTTAGAAAAGAAGTTCTTTGGAGAAGAAATTAATGTCACTAAAATTGAATTTAGTGAGGTAGAAATACCGTCACATACAAAATTAGATTAGATTGAAAAATCAAATTCAGAGCTTATAGAGGCACCATTAAGGAGATTCGATAGAGTATCGCATCAATCGGATAGATACTATGATTTTTTAATTTGGGATGGTGATCCTGTCGATCTAGATGAGAACGATGAGGATCGATCACCTACATGGATACTATACAAAGGTCCAACTCCTAGAAATAACTTGATGCCGTGAAATTTGAGATGGAGTCCATAAAGATCAATAATGTATGGACACTGGTTGATCCATCCGAAGAGATTAAACCCATAGAGTGTAAATAGATTTTCAAAAGAAAAAGAGAATCAGACGGAAAGATAGAGACCTATAAAGTCCATCTAGTTGCTAAGAGATAACATCAGCATTATGGTATTGACTATGATGAGATATTCTCTCCTACGGCAATGCTCAAGTCCATCCGATTATGCTTGTGATAGCAGTATACTTAGATTTTGAGATCTGACAAATAAATGTCAAAATTGCCTTCCTTAACGGGGAGCTGAAAGAAGAGATGTCTATGATACAATCTAAAGGGTTCACATCTTCAGATGAATCTAAAGTATGTAAGCTAAATAGGTCCATCTATTTACTAAAAGAAGCATCTAGGAGTTAGAACATGCATTTTGATAAGATGATCAAAATATATGACTTTATTAGGAATGAAGAAGAACCTTGCATCTACAAATAGATTAATAATTCTATAGTCATCTTTCTTGTACTGTATGTAGATGATATACAGTTAATAGGAAATGACATCCCCGCTCCGCAAAGTATAAAGCTGTGGCTATCATTGCAATTTTTCATGAAGGATTTGGGAGAAGCATCCTACATCCTAGGGATGAAGATCTATAGAGATAAACTTAGAAGATTGCTTGGGTTGTCCCAATCCATGTACATCGATATCATGCTGAAATGGTTTAGCATGAAGAATTTCAAAAAGAGCTATGTACCGATAGGCCAAAAAATTTCTCTCTCCAAAAAGGATTGTCTGACAATCCCTCAGGAGAGAAAATGTATGAGTAGAATCCCATATATTTCAACAGTGGGATCTATCATGTACGTTATGACATGTACGAGATCGAATGTAGCCTATTCACTAGGAGTAGTGAGTAGATACCAGTCTGATCTGAGAGAGAACCATTGAAAGATTGTGAAGATAATCCTTAAGTATTTGAGAAATACTAAAGATCAATGGCTTATCTATGAAGACATTGACTTGAAACTTATGAAATATACTGATTTTAATTTTCAATCGGATCATGATGACAGCAAAAGCATGTTAGACTGTGTGTTCACCATGAATGAAGAAGTGACTTGCTGGAAGAGTTCCAAGCAATATATGGTGGCTGACTCAGTATGTGAAGTGGAATATATTGTGGCATCTGATGCTACAAAGGAGGCTATTTTGTTGAAGAAGTTTATCACTGAACTTGGAGTGGTTCTCTTTATTGATGGTCCAATTTTACTATATTGTGATAGTACTGGAGCCATAGTACAAGCAAAAGAGCTCATGTGCCATCACAAAACCAAACAAATTCTATGATGCTATCATTTTATCCGTAAAATCATGGATCGAAGTGATGTCGAGCTACAAAAGATTGATGAAAAAGAGAATCTAGCCGATTCCTTCACTAAAGCTCTTGGGATCAAAAAGTTCGATGATCATAAGTGAAAGATGGGTATAAGATACTGTTCTAATTGGCTTTAGTCTAAGTAAAAGTTGTTAGAAATTATACCCTAAAGTCAATTAGCGTATTATAAATAATTAAATTTTGTATATAAATTATTGATCAATGAATAAAATTTATTTTGGCTTATTTATCACAAGGTGTACATCTTCATTATTAGAACTTTTGTGTTGTGATGAAATTCTTAGAACTATATTATGATCGATAAAGGAGGATTTATCGAATAGTTCTAAAATATGTTTGCGATCAAATGATATATCATTAATAGGATGATGATATTTATCGAGTGTAGGTTATTGTGTGTCATATAGGTTTGTTGTCCTCGTAATCAAAGAGTATAGAGACACTGGTATGGTATACAGGTGAAATATAGGAGTACATCATCATTGAATAAGTGACTCATTTACTGAGCACTCTACTATCAAGAGTAGCTCATAAAATATATGGACATAAGTATCCTTCAGATCTGAGATTACCATAGTGACTTGCAAGCAATTCACTATGCTTTGGTGTCGGATTATCTGGATTTCTAATGCAGTGACGGAAGTGAAGGAGAAATAGACAGTTCAAAGCATGCATTTTTAAAATTTTTATAGCGAAAGATAATAGATTAAACACTTTAATCACCTATATATATTTTAAATTAGATCTAAACCACCTTTAAGGATCTATGATATGAAAATTTTGTATATAAAATTTGATGTAAATAAAAACTGCATCAATCACATCGATGCCTTAAATCAGATCTAACTATTAGATCATATCGATTGAGTTTAGAACTCATTATATTTGCACAGGTCAATGATCTGTACTACTAATATGTATGGTATGGAGCTCTTTCTGATATCGAGCAGCTGCAAAGATCATCCGACCTCTATAGGTCATCCACTTGAAGTTCTGATCGGATCGTCCTTCCCAAGAGTGCTAGCTCGCGTAGAAGGCTCTGGATGGCTGATTCAAGCTCCTTTCTTTGGATCATCTGGACTCTTTTGGATCAAAAGATAGAGCTTTACGAGGAGATGATGGGGTGGGAGATCAGAACAAGACACTCTCATAGTTTTTCTCTCACACAAAATCTTGAGTCAAAACCCTAGAACCCACCCTAGACCTCATGCCCAAAGAGGAAGATTTCTTCCTTAATTTCTCATGCACACAAGCCCGACCCCTCTTTGATTTTTCATGCCCCCCTCTTTAATATTTCTCATGCCAAAAATCAATCTCAATTGTCGCACAAAAAATATCCCTTCTTAAGGTGGCGTCCCATGAAAGATAAGGATAAGATTAGGTAGTTTGGTTCAAGTTCAAACGATGGTTTATCTATATCACCAATTCAAATCAAATTTAAATCAAACTTGAACAAAACATTATCCTTATCCATGAAACTCAATGAGTGGGTGAAAAACATTAGGATGGCACAAAAAAAATCATGAAAAAATCAATTTGTGCATGAGAGGAGTGGTCGGTGTGAAGGGAAGAGTCCAACTTATTTTGGACTTTAGGTTTAAATCCAGTTTCAAATCACTTGAAATCAAAATTTAAACCAACTAAATCCTAATCCAAAAAGAATCAAAAAGTGGGTGACTTTTGCTTTTGGGCATGAGAAAAAATTCGCATAAGAACCTTTCTTTACATGAAAAAAATTGGCACAGAGAAAGAAGGCGCAGGGGATCAATCCAGTTTGAATTCGAATTTAATTTCTCTTCCAATTAAGTTCTTAATCCAACCAAATTATGTTAGACCAAATTAAACCACTGAACCTAATCTAATTAGATAGTAAATAGTCTTGATTAAATCCTAATCAAATTAGAAACTAATCAAGCTCAAGTTTCGATCAAATCAGGAATCGAATACTCTTAGTGATTAGGTTATCTTATAACCTAATCGGATCAAATCAAATTGAATCTAATTCAATTAGATTTGATCTAAATCTCAATGCTCAATCAAATTGAGCTAATTATCAATCTAATCGCTAATCAATCCTCCTACAATTTACTAACAGTTAGCGAATGAATTTATTGCAACTCTTATATAGAGTTAATCATCAATCGAATTGACTATTATACCCTAGAATGATTCTTAATCATCGATTAGCCGCATGATCAATCAGAAACTTCTTTTGAGTGTGTCCCTATAGGTTCGAATCTAAGCTAGTAGTATAGAAACAATCTTTCTATACCAATTAAAGTGACCATCTAGCAATGGTACCCGATATCCGAATAGGTCAAAAGATTACAAAGTAACATTCAAAAACCTATTGGTATATGGTTACGGTATAATTCATCCATTGATCCAAATGCTCAAAGGGACCTAAGGTTTAACTATCAACCCTGATATGGTCACCCATATTGCATTTTAATTTTTCAAATTCATCACATGGATTACCCCATCGAGGTTTTACTGAATTAAAACATAGTGATGCATTAACTCCTACTTATTTGGAGAGGTCAATCCATCTTGACTCACACACCGACTTTGCAAGTACTTGACTGTGCCTAAATATCTTTCATCACTGAATTAAAGATTTAGATAGTCTGTCATTAAAATACAATGAGTTGCTTGCAAGTCACCATGGTGTTCTCAGATAGGAGGGACACTTATACCCATATCCTTTGCGAGCTACTCTTGACATCAAAGTACTCAGCAGTTGATCACATTTAGTGAGATGTACTCTTATGTCTCATTTGTATGCCATGCCAGTATCTCCACACTCCTTGGTTAAGAGAATAACCAATGCACATGGCATACAATGATCTATACTTGATATATCTATCGTCCTAATAATAGAATATCATTTGATCATGAACTAAGATTTAAGGACTAAACAATATATCCTCCTATATCAATTCAAATAGTCCTAAGGACTTCATCACAAAATAGGAGTTCAAATAAGATGTACATAGAATGATGAAAAAATTAAATAATATTTATTAATTCAATAATTCATATATAATTATAATGATTAGCTCAACCATTAACAGGCTGACGATTGACTTTGAGACATAATTTTCAACAGACTCCCATTTGGATTAAAGTCAATCGGTATAATATCGTATACCCATCTTTGATTTATAATCTTTGAACTCTTTGACATCGAGGGCTTTAGTAAATGGATCGATCATATTCTTCTTTCCATCAATCTTTTGAAGTTCGACGTCACCTCGATCCATGATCTTTTGGACTAGGTGGTAGTAACACAGAATGTACTTAATGCGCTGATGTGACTTTGGTTCTTTCGCTTGAGTAATGGTGCCAGTACTATCGCAGTACAACAAAATAGGGCCATCGAGGAAGGGTGCCACTCCAAGCTTGCCGATGAACTTTCAAACTACACAGCTTCCTTCACAGCATTGGATGTCACAATATATTTTGCCTCGCTTGTAGAGTCGGTCATGATGTGCTGTTTGAAACTCTTTTAGCAGATTGCTCCATCATTTAGAGTATAAATATGTTCTGATATGCTCTTACTATCGTCATGATCTAATTAAAAATTAGAGTCTGTAAACTTCACAAGTTTTAAGTCAATTTCTCCATAGATGAGTCACTGGTCCTTAGTATTTCTCAAATATTTAAGAATGGTCTTTACGATCTTCCAGTGGTTCTCACCTGGATCGGACTGGTATCTGCTCACTATCCCTAGTGAGTATGCCACATCCAATCTCGTACATGTTATGATGTACATAATAGATCCCACTATCGAAGCATATGGAATTCTACTCATATGCTCTCTTTTGAGTAGTTGTCGCTCAATCACTCTTCGAAAGAGAAATTCTCTGACCTATCGGAAGATAAACTTTCTTAAAATTCTTCATACTGAACTATTTTAGTACAGTATCAATATATGTGGACCAAAATAATTCATGCAATCTTTTAGATCTATCTCTATAGATCTTCATCCAAAAGATATAGGATGCTTCTCCTAAGTCCTTCATGGAGAACTATGATAACAGTCAAACCTTTATTCCCTGTAATACAGGGATATCATTTTCGATTAAGAGAATATCATCCATATATAAAATAAGAAATACTACCATAGAGTTATTAATCCACTTGTATATACAGGATTTTTCTCCATTCTTAATGAAGCCATACGTTCTGATCACTTTATCAAAATATATGTTCCAACTCTAAGATGCCTGCTCAAGTCTATAAATAGATTTCTGAAGCTTGCATACTTTAGACTCATCCATGGATATGAAACCTTTAGATTGTATCATATATATCTTGTTAAGATTTGATACCTCAAGATTCAATCCACATTAAGCCCACAGTGAGGTCTGTGATAAAAAATAAAGTCCAACGAGATCAAGATCACCCCAAATGGAGCTCAGATGGAGGAGATACGTGCGTTTGAAGTCAGCACGAAACTCGAGGTGGTGGAGGATCACCGACGGCCGGCGACGGGCCCTCTCCTCTCATTCAGGAGGTCTTCCTAGAGAGAGAGCTTTTTCTGAGGGAGAACTTTTTGTGAGGGAAAAATTGGATGTACGAGGGTTGAGGGTGAGATCTCCTCTTATAAAATTTTTTTTCTCATAGTGAAGTTTGCATGCCCCATGGAGGCAAGCTCTTTTTTAGCTGATCCACATATTTTGATTATTTTCTATTTTATTTTTTCTTTCTTCCTACTACATCGTGCAGTACCGAAAAGGTCTTGAGAGGTGATGTCCTGGTCAGACATCCACCAACATATCTCTTCTTTCAGCTCTCCATTTAGGAAGGCTATTTTTACATCCATTTATCAGATTTTATAGTCCAGATGTGCTGCTATCGCAAGCATAATTTGAATGGACTTGAGTATTGCCATAGGAAAAAATATCTCGTCATAGTCTATACTATAACGTTGACGGTGACCCTCAACAACCAGATGGGCTTTATAGGTCTCCACCTTCCTATCTACACTCCTCTTCCTTTTGAAGATTCACTTACATCCTATGAGTTTTATTCCTTCAGGTGGGTCAACTAATATCCATATATTGTTGACCTTTATGGACTTCATTTCAAATTTTATAGCTTCTAGCCACTTATCAGAGTTAGACCTCTACATCACATCTATGTAGGTGATCAGATCTTCATTGTTCTCATTGAGTTCAATTGAATCACCATCTCAGACCAAGAGACCAAAAAATTGTAGTATCTATCCAATTGATGTGGTACTCTATCGGATCTTCTTAAAGATGTTTCTACAATAGGTTTCAGATTTGATCTAATCAAATCCAACTCTATAGGTTTACTAGATTGTGTCGGTTCTTCTACCGATTGAACTTCAATAAATTCAATCTTTGAGGTATTAGTTCCTTCCCCAAGGAATTTTTTTTCTAAAAAGACTGTCCTATTGCAAATGAATATTTTTTGTTCATCAGAAAGGTAGAAGTAATACCCCTTAGTCTCTTTTGGATACCTTACAAATAGACACTTGTCAGATCTAGGTCTAAGCTTGTCAATTTTCAATTGTTTGACATAAGCCGGATACCCCTAAATCCAAAGGTGAGAGAGTACTGGTTTATGTTCTATCCACATCTCATGTGATATTTTATTTACAGATTTATTCAGAATTTTATTTAAAATATAATAAGCTGACTCGAGTGCATATCCCCAAAAGAAGATCAGTAGACTTGCAAAGCCCATCATGGATCAAGCTATGTCTATCAGGGTTCAATTTCTCTTTTTTGACACACCATTGTGCTATGGTGTTTCAGGAGGAGTCCACTGTGAGAGAATCCCATTCTCTTCTAAGTATGTCAAAAACTCACTGGAGAGATATTCACCTCTTCGATCAGACTAAAGAGTTTTAATACTCTTTTCAGTTTGTTTCTCTACTTCATTATGAAATCGTTTGAACGTTTTAAAGATTCTAACTTATGTGTTATTAAATAGACATACCTATACCTCGATAGGTCATCTGTAAATGTAATCAAATAATAATATCTATCTTTGACACTTGTGTTTATGGGTCTACATACATCAGTATGTATCAGACCTAGAACTTTACTGGCTCGCTCACTTTTTTCAGTAAAAGGTGACTTAGTCAGTTTTTCAAGTAAACAGAACTCACAAGTTGGAAGTGATTCACAATCATTGATTTTGAGGATTCTGTCTTGAGTCAACCTATTTATTTTGTTCTTGTTAACATGACCTAACCTACAGTGCCAAAGATAGATATCGGAGACATCATCAATTCTAAGATGTTTACTAGATGTATACATTATACTAACAGATTATGATAATATATAAATTCTATTGTTCAGCTATCCATTCAACACATTAATACCATTCACAATGATATTAAAAATATTTTTTTTATTAAAATTTTATAACCGTACATGACCAAAAGGCCTACAGAAATAATATTCAATAAAAAAAAAGACAAAAATAATATTCACTAAGAATAATTACATTGGATTTGAATACAAGCTTAATAATTTCTAACGCTAGAACTGAAATTGATCTTCCATCTCCAACATTAAGAAATCTTTCATCTTCTTCAAATCTCCTACTAACTACAAATCCTGCAATGAATTACAAATATTAAATGAGCTTCCAGTATTTAATACCCAGATAGGAGAATCATAAATTGAGAAATTATAAATTATTATCATATAATTATCTTGTCCAGCAATAGCTTACTTCTTTCTTGGTCTGTTCGGATCCAGAGAGATAATGTATTGAGGATAGTTCCTCTTTCAGTGCCCTTGCTTCTTGCAGTAGAAGCATTCCATCTGACTCTGATCGGACTTAGATTTTTTGATCTGATGGGGCTTGGGTGCCCCAGCACTTTGCACCTTTTTTTAATTTTTTTGTTCTTCTTTCCTTTCTTAAAGGGTCGACATCCAAAAGAAGACCCTCTCATCGCATTCACCGACTTCTTGTGGAGCTGGTGATCCTTCTCAAAGTTCTGCAGCAACCCCAACAAATCATGGTAGTTAACTGTAGGCTTTGTCATTCAATAATGAGTAAGGAAAGGGAGGTAGGATTTAGGAAGAGAGTTTAGAATGGTATCCCTTCCCAGTTGCTCATGCAGGAAAAAGTCGAGCTTGCTCAAGTGCTCAATCATCTCAATCATATATAGGATATGATCAATGACTGACGCTCCTCTCATTCGAGAATTAAAGATGACACAACTTGTCTTGTGTCTCTCAATATCGTTGGGCATGCCAAAGGACTCATTCAATATTTGTAACATGTTCTGAGGCTAAGCATTCTCAAATCGATAGCTGAACTCATCATTCATCACCACCAGCATAATGTAATGAACCGTAGTTCAGTCATTGAGCCACTCCTGATAAGTATCTCGAATCATACTGTGGGTGTTCGGAGCTGGCTCCTCGAGTGTTGGATATATCAGCATGTAAAAGATCTGTTCGTGCTCTAGGACTATTTTTAGCTTTCGTTACCAACTATCAAAATTTGGTCCCATCAATTTATCAATATCTAATAGTGATCGGAGCAACAAGAGGATGGCCATAACTGCCAAAAAAAAATCAAAATCTAATTAATATATGAATTGATTAAGCCTAAAAATATGGACTTTAGTCTAAAGGTTCTTCTACTATTTTATTCAAATTGGTAGCCTCTACCTCCAATTCGAGGAATTACACTAATTTTTTAGTGGGTATTAGAATCCACATAGGCTACATATGAGCCCGAGTGTGGCTCGACCAACCCCTGTACACTCATGGATAGGTTCTTAACCAATTATTTCATCAAATAATTTTCAACATTTAATTTTACCCCAGACTCCTCTTCAGCAGGCATGTGGCGCCTCCATTGAAAATTCTGGTTAGGTCCAACCATTAACATGTCAGAATTTAGTGTATCTGACAAATGAATGATTAGACCCGAATGTGGCTCAGCCAACCTGATCATTATTAGAAAGACACAACTAAATCAACATATTATGAATGATAATTTTGACAGTCAGATAAGCACCAGATATATGACGCCTCCAATGATCATTTAAAATGTTGGACCCATTATCATCCAACTTAATAGAAGGCTATGATCTAGTTGTCACCATAACTATTTCATTTTTAGAGACTTAATAATTTTAAAAGATTTAATTGGATGAAATGAAAGATGAAAAAAAGACTTGACTAGTTAATCTTAATTCTTCCATTGACTTCACCAAGTCAGATTTAGAAAGACTAAGATAAGCTGGTCCAACCAACCAGTCATAAATCCTCCTACTGACTTTACTAAGTCATGAAGAAGACTTTAGACAAGTTAAACTAGGGGCATCTAAATCAGTCATACTGATTTCCTAGTTAGCATGGGTCAACCTCAATTATTAAGTGATTTAATCAAAATATGATTCACCACATTGGTCAGATAAGTGAGATCGGTGGGAGAGATATGTCATTAACTCGACATAGACACAATCTATACGAGTAGCTCTCAATTAATGACCACCGATCAAAGCTGCCATACTTACCTTAGACGCCAACTGGTTAGTCAGTTTCAATTTGATCAACTTATAGATTTGGATTCGACCACGGAGCTACAATCAAGGTCTATTTTAGTCTAATCAAAGACATGGACTTGACCAACTATAATTATTGAGAATTGATTAAGAGAAGAATTGATCCAATCAGAATTAACTATTAATTAGATTTGATCAATTACTAATATAGTCCATTATCAATGATTTCTAATCCTAGGTCTAACCTAATTAAATGGACCTGACACAAGCTAACCCATAAACTCATGAATTATGAAATTTATGTCTTAGATCTTTGATTTTCAAATCTAGATCACTTAATTCATAATTAAGTTTTAGGCTAACATGGGTTGGGGTTCAGTATTTGAAAACAGTTTTAAGTTTTGTAAATTATTTTCACAAACTATTATACATTCAAATAAACTTTAATTTCAGATCTAACATACATTATATCAGATCTAAAAAAAAAAAGTTTAAGCTCCTTTTGTTGTTCATCTTCATGGAAAATAACCATGCGGCACCCCTATGCACTATAGGAGATCTCCATCGAATGAGAGGAGAGGGCCGTGAAACTTTACTTTCTCCTATGATCAGATGGCCACGGTGATCTACCCAATTCGATTACTACACTACTTGAACATATGATTAATTATTTAGATGTAATCTAAATAATTAAAATCAGATTATAATTAGATTATATGCAAAACATTCATGTCAAGAGCAACGAAGCTCTGATATCATTTGAAGAAGAAATAGACAGTTCAAAGCATGTATTTTTAAAATTTTTATAGCAAAAGATAATAGATTAAATACTTTAATCTCCTATACATGATTTAGATTAGATCTAAACTACCTTTAAGGATCTATAGCAAAAAAGTTTTGCATACAAAATCTGATGTAAATAAAAACTACATCGATCACATCGATGTCCTGAATCAGTTCTAACATTAGATCTCATCGATTGAGTTCAAAACTCATTATCTTTGTGTGGGTCAATGATCTCTGCTACTGATATGCATGGTACAAGGCTCTTCCTGATGTTGAGTAGCTGTACAGATCGTCTAGCCTCTACAGGTCATCCACTCGAAGTCCTGATCAGATCATCCTTCTCGAGAGTGCTAGCTCGCGTCGAAGGCTCTGGATGGCTAATTCAAGCTCCTTTCTTTGGATCACCCAAATTCTTTTAGATTAGAAGATGAAGCTTTACGAGGAGGTGGTGGTGTGGGAGATCAAAACAAGACACTTTTATAGTTTTTTTCTCACACAAAACCTAGAGTCAAAATCCTAGAACCCACCTTAGACCTCATGCCCAAAGAGGAAGATTTCTTCCTCGATTTCTCATGCACAAAAGCCTGACCCCTCTCTAATTTTTCATGCCCCCCTCTCTAATATTTCTCACATCAAAAATTAATCTTAATTATTGCACAAAAAATATCTCTTCTTAAGGTGGCGTCCCATGAAAGATAAGGATAAGATTAAGTGGTTTGGTTCAAGTTCAAACGATGGTTTATCCATATCACCAATTCAAGTCAAATTTGAATCAAACTTGAACAAAATATTATCCTTATCTATGGAACTCAGAGAGTGGGTGACAAACATCAAGATGGTGCAAAAAAAATCATGTAAAAATCAATTTGTGCATCAAAGGAGTGGTCAGTGTGAAGGGAAGAGTCCAACTTGTTTTGGACTCTAGGTTTAAATCTAGTTTCAAGCCATTTGAAATCAAAATTTAAACCAACCAAATTCTAATCTAAAAGGAATTAGAAAGTGGGCAACTTTTGCTTGTGGGCATGCAAAATAATTCATGTAAGAACCTTTCTTTATGTGAAAAAAATTGGTGCAGATAAAGGAGGTGCAGGGGATCAATCCAATTTGAATTCAAATTTGATTCTCATCCAATTAGGTTTTTAACCCAACCAAATTAGGTTAGACCCAATTAGATCATTGAACCTAATCTAATTAGGTAGCAAATAGTCTTGATTAAATTTTAATCAAATTAAAAACTAAACGAGCTTAAGTTCTGATCAAATTAGGAATCGAACATCCTTAGCGATTACATTATCTCATAATCTAATCGGATCAAACCAAATTGAATCTAATTCAATTAGATTTGATCCAAATCTTAATACTCAATTAAACTGAGCTAATTATCAATCTAATCACTAATCAATCTCCCTACAATTCACTAACAGTTAAAGAATGAATTTACTGTAACTCTTGCACAGAGTTAATCATCTATCGAATTGACTATTATACCCTAGAATGATTCTTAATTATCGATCAGCCATATGATGAGTCAGAATTTCTTTTAAGTATGATCCCATAGGTTCGAACCTAAGCCCATAGTATAGAAATAATCTTTCTATATCAATAAAAGTGGCCATCTAGCAATATACCCGATATCCGGATAGGTCGAAAGATTGTAAAGCAACATTCAAGAACCTATTGGCATATGATTAACATATAATTTATCTTTTTGATCTAAATGCTCAAGGTGACCTAGGATTTAACTAGCAACCTTGATATGATCATCCATATTGTATTTTAATTTATCAAATTTATCATATGGATTATCCCAGTCGAGATTTTATTGAATTGAAACACAGTGATGTATTAACTCCTACTTATTTGGAAGGATCAATTCCATCTTAACTTACACATCGAGTTTGCAAGTACTTGACTATGCCCAAAAATCTTTCATCACTGAATTAAAAATTTAAATAATTCGACACTAAAGCACAGTGAGTTGCTTGCAAGTCACCATGGTGATCTCAGATCGGAGGGACACTTATACCCATATCCTTTGCAAGCTACTCTTGATAGTAAAGTGCTCAGCAGTTGGTCACGTTCAGTGAGTGTACTCCTACATCTCACTTACATGCCATGCTAGTATCTCCACACTCTTTGATTAAGAAGATAACCAACACATATGGTACATAATGATCTATACTTGATTAGCTATCATCCTAATAATAGTATATCATTTGGTCATAAACTAGGGTTTAAGGACTAAATGATATATCTTTCTATATCAATTTAAATAGTCCTAGGGACTTCATCATAAAATAAAAATTCAAATAAGATGTATATAGAGTGATAAAAAAATTAAATAATATTTATTAATTTAATAATTCATATACAATTATAATGATTAGCTTAATCATCAACAGACTAACGATTAACTTTGAAACATAATTCCCAACAGAAAGACTACTGAGTACAATTAAGTACTTACCAAGTCTGTATGTGGATCAAGATGGAATTGACCTCTCTAAATTATAGGTGTTAATATATCACTGTAGTTTAATTTAGTAAAATTTTAACTAAGATAATCTACGTGATAATTTGAAAGGTTGAAATACGATGTGGATGACTGTTTCAGGATTGACAGTTAAACCCTAGGTCACCTTGAGTATTAAGATTAAAGAGATAAATTATGCGGTAACCATATATCAAGATTTTTGAATATTGCTTTGTAAATATTTGATCTATCTGGATATCGGGTATCATTGCTAGATGATCACTTCGATTAGTATAGGAAGGAGTTCCTATGCTACCGACTTAGTGTTTGAATCTATAGAGTCACGCATAAAAGTCAAACAATATAAAAAAAAATTGATCAGATATTTCTATATTTAATTTGAAAGTATGAGACTTAATTGAACATATAGATTAACTTAATTAAGAATTAAGTTGGTGGTCATATGGAATTAAACACCAACTATGCCCAGCTAGCACTATGCATGAGGTGTAGGTTTGATTTCGGAGATGAAATTGATCCAATCAATGTCTCATGCAATTATGAGAGAATGGATCAAGTCTTAATTACTTTAGATCAGATCAAATTTAATTAGATCTAATTTTATTAAGACTTAATTGGGTTAATTATTAAATTGGATTTGGATAAGAATCCTAATTGGATGAGGATCAGCAGGCTTTCAAAATTGATTCGAATCGGATTCAAATTAGATTCAAATTGAATCTAAATCTGAATCAAATCTGATTTGGTGTACTTAGCCATCCTTCCCAGGGGTTCTCTCACCTTTATGCTGACCAAGGTGGTTGGAAAACAGCCCCCTCCCCTTGGGCATGCGGCATAATGAAAGGAGGCACAAGTTGTCACCTCTCCTACTTGGATTGAGATTCCTGATATCTTAGAAAGTTTGGATTTGATCCAAACATGTAGAGTCCTATTCCTGGCACCTAAAGGAGTTTTATTTGATCTAGGACCTCTTGCCTATTTAAGAAGGGGTGTGGAGAAGAGAAATAAGCAATCAACCCTCGGCCTGGGCATGGAGATCACTTTTGGTGTGGGCATCCCCTCTTTTTTAGACGTCACCTCTCCCTAGGCTTCTCTCTCCTCTTGGGAGTCCTCCCTCCCCTTGGCATGGTTGAAAAAAAAATGCATAGTTTAAAGTATGTATTTTTAAAATTTTTACAGTAGAATAATAAAAGATTAAATATTTTAATCTTCTAAACATACTTCAGATCAGATCTAAACTATCATTAAGGATATATGATATGAAAAATTTACATAAATAAAATAAAAAACTGCGTCGATCACATTGATGCCCTGAATTTGATCTAACCTTTAGATTATGTCGGTAGAGTTCAAAACTCATCACCTTTTTGTGGGTTGATGATCTCCTCTACTAGTAAGCATTATATGAAGCTCTCGCTGATGTCGAGCAGTCGCACAAGCATCCAACCTCTACAGATGGTCCACATGAAGCCTCTCAGATCGATCAGCTCTCCACGGGAGTGCTAGCTCGCACAGTCCACTTCTGATGGCAGATCTGACTTGATCTCCTTCTTCGATCACCTCAAACTTTTTTGATATCAAAGATGGATCAGAGAAGGATGCTGCATGATAGAGAAAATTTAGATGAAGACTCTTTTCTCTTTGATTTTTCCTCACTCAAAAATTTAGAACAGTTCTAGGTCTCTCACCTAAGAGGAGAATGGTCTCCTCTTTTGTTCACGCCAAGGAGGAAGGAAACCCACCCAATCCTCACATTCCAAAGAAGTGTTTTTGACCCTCTTTCTCTCTGATATCTCATGGTAAAGAGCTCTCTTCTTTTGGCATACAAAATTATGGCCTTTTTATGGTTGTCGCACAAACCAGATAAAATAGGATAAGGGTTGGAGTTTGTTGCAATTCAAACTCTTTTGAACTCCAATTTGACTCCAACTTTTTTTCACCCTTATATAACTTAAAGAGGAACTTATCAGAGAAAATTGGGTAAGAAAATCAATTGGAAAGATCTCCTTTTGTCATACACAATAGATCCCTCCAAAAGCAGCCAATGTGTGGAAGGATATGGATAAGGTTTTAAGTTGAAAAGGCATGAGGTCTGATCAAATTTTGTATGATGAGAAAAGGCATGATACAATTTAGGTGGTGCAAGGGATAGAGTCATATTTATTTGGGACTCTAAGGTTTAACCAATTAAATTTCTTTCAAATCCAATCCAATTAGATCCAAATAAAATATAATAAACCTAATCTAATTAAGCTCCTATAATCTCAATTAAATTTGATCAAATCAAAAAATTAATTGAACCATAGATCCGATCAAATCAGGATCATTTCTTCCTTACCGATTAGGTCATCTCATAACCTAATCAGACTTGACTTTGTTGAATTAAATTCAATCAGACTTCTTTCAAACTTTAATGCTCAATCAAATTGAGCTAATTAGTGATCTAATCACTAATTAATCCTCCATTAATGATAGAGTCCAAGTCTAGTGGAACTCTTTTCTAGAGTCCCCATCCAGTGGGACTCTTCAGTAGAGTTCTCATCTAATGGGACTCTTCACCAGAGTCTCCATTGACTGAAACTCTTCAGATTAGCCATATGATCGGAGAAAAACTTCTAATGTGTGTGACCCCATAGGTTTGAACCTAAGCCGATAGCACAGGAATTGATTCTTGTATCAATTGGAGTAACCATCTAGCAATGATACCCAACGTCCGGATAGGCCGAATGTTTGCAAAGCAACACTTAAGAATCTATTTGGATATAGTTACCATATAATTCATCTCTTTGATCTTTGATGCTAGGATGACTTAGAGTTTAAATTATCAACTCTTAATGGTACATCCATTATGTGTCTCAATCTGATAAATCCTGTGACTCCTCACAAGGATTGCTCTAGCCATGGTCTTACTAAATTAAAACACAAAGTATTCTCTCCAATATCTTGGAGCGGTCAATTTCATCTTGACTCACGTATCGACTTCACAAGTACTTGACTGTGCCCAAAAATCTTTCGATCCTGAATTAGAAATTCAGATAGTCCGACATCAAAGCACAGTGAGTTGCTTGTAAGTCACCGTGGTGATCTCAGATCGGAGGGACACTTATACCTATATCCCTTCAGAGTGACTCTTGACAGCAGAGTGCTCCGAAGTTGATCACGTTCAATGAAATGTACTCCTACATTTCACCTGCATGCCATACTAGCATCTTCACACTCCTTGATTAAGAGGACAACCAACCTATATGGCACACAACGACCTACACTTGATATGTCTATCATTCTAGTAATAGCATATCATTTGGTCGCGAACTCATCTAAGGATTAAACGATAAATCTTCCTTTATCGATTTAAAATAATCCTAAGGACTTTCATCATAATACAAAAGTTTGATATAGAAGATGTACAAACTTATGATGAAAATTATCAAATAAATATTTTATTAATTCATATACAATTACATCAAATAGCATAACCGTTAACAAGCTGATGATTGGCTGTGGGACATATTTTCCAACAACTCCCATTTGTACTAAAGTCAATCGGTACAGTATCGTATACCCATCTTCATTTTGTGATCATCGAACTCCTTTATCGCAAGGGCTTTAGTTAATGGGTCGGTCAAGTTATCTTTTCTGTCGATCTTCTGAAGATTGACATCACCATGATCCACGATCTCTCAGACAAAGTGATAGTGATGCAGAATATGCTTTGTCTGCTGATGTGCCTTTGGCTCCTTTGTCTGAGCAATGGCTCCAGTACAATCACAATAAAGCAGAACTGGACCATCGATGGAGGGTGCCACTCCAAGCTCAGAGATGAACTTCCTCAGCCACATAGCTTCCCTTGCAGCATCGGATGCTGCGATATACTTTGCCTCGCAAACAGAATCGACTACGGTGTGTTGCTTAAAACTTCTCCAGCAGACAGCTCCACCATTTAGCATAAAGATGTATCCTGATACATTTTTACTATCGTCACAATCTGACTAAAAACTGAAATCAGTATATCCCATGAGTTTCAAGTCAGATTTCTCATAAACGAGCCACTAGTCCTTAGTATTTCTCAAATACTTAAGGATGATTTTTGCAACCTTCCAATGGTTCTCATCCGATTCTGATTGGTATCTGCTCATTACTCCTAGTGAGTATGCTACATCTGATCTTGTACATGTCATGACGTACATTATAGAACCCACTATCGAGGCATATGAAATTCTACTCATACGCTCTCTCTCTTGAGGGGTTGTCAGATAATTCTTTTTCGAGAGAAAAATTCCATGGCCTATCAGAAGATAACTTTTCTTGAAATTTTTCATGCTAAACTGTTTCAGTATGGTATCTATATACATTGATTGGGAGAGTCCAAGCAGCCTCTTAGATCTATCCCTATAGATCTTCATCCCTAGGATGTAG
The DNA here is from genome assembly GCF_000442705.2 of Elaeis guineensis. Lineage (NCBI taxonomy): Eukaryota > Viridiplantae > Streptophyta > Magnoliopsida > Arecales > Arecaceae > Elaeis > Elaeis guineensis. The sequence goes on along the minus strand of NC_026007.2, from coordinate 50,832,941 downwards.
GCTGCTTCTCCTAGATCCTTCATAGAGAATTATGACGACAGCCATACTTTTATTTCCTGTAATACAGGGACATCATTCTCGATTAAGAGAATATCGTCCACATACAAAATAAGAAATATAATTACTGAACTATTAGCCCACTTATATATACAGGGTTCCTCTCCATTCTTAACGAAGTCATACGTTCTGATCACCTTATCAAAACGTATGTTTCAACTCCGAGATGCTTGCTTCAATCCATAAATAGATTTTTGAAGCTTGCACACCTTGGACTCGTCTGTAGATGTGAACCCTTCAGGCTACATCATATACACCTCTTCATTCAGCTCTCTATTTAGAAAAGCTATTTTCACATCTATTTGCCAGACTTCATAGTCTAGGTATGCTGCTATTGCAAGCAAGATCCGAATAGACTTGAGCATTGCTACAGGAGAGAACGTTTCGTTATAGTCAATACCATAATGTTGAGATATCCCTTGACAACCAGATGGACTTTATAGGTCTCAACCTTCCCGTCTGTGCCTCTTTTCCTTTTGAAGACCCACTTATACCCTATAGGTTTTATCCCTTTAGGTGGATCAATCAATATCCACACATTGTTGATCTTCATGGATTTCATTTCGGATTTCATGGCTTCAAACTATTTTTCAGAGTCAGATCTCTGTATTACATCTATATAGGTGATTGGATCCTCATTATTCTCATTGAGCTCAACAGGATCTCCATCCCAGACCAAGAAACCTAGGTATCTATCCGGCTGATACGGTACTCTACCGGATCGCCTTAAAGATGTTTGTATATTGGGCTTCAAATTTGATCTTATCAAATTTGATTCAGATTCAGTTACTGGTGTCGGTTCTTCTACCTGTCGAACTTCATCAAGCTCGACTTTAGAGGTATTTATTCCTTCATTAAGAAACTTCTTTTTCAAAAAGTATGCCTTACTGCTGATAAATATCTTTTGTTCAATAGGGAGGTAAAAGTAATATCCTCTCATTTTTTTGAGGTACCCTACAAAATTACACTTATCGGACCTAGGTCCGAGCTTGTCGGTTTGTAATCGTTTGACATAAATCGGACATCTCCAGACCTTAAGGTAAGTGAGGTTTGGCCTACGTCTTGACCATATCTCATATGGTGTTTTACTAACTGACTTGCTCGAAATATTATTGAGCACAAAATAGGCTGTCTCAAGTGCGTATCCCCAAAAAGAGATCGACAGACTTGTAAACCCCATCATGGACCGAACCATGTCCAACAAGGTTCGATTCCTTCTTTCTGAGACATCATTATGCTGTGGTGTCTTTGGAGGAGTCCATTGTGAGAGAATCTCATTCTCTCCAAGATATATCAGAAATTCACTGGAAAGGTATTCACCCACTCGGTCAGATCGAGGGGTCTTAATCCATTTTTCAGTTTATTTCTCTACTTCATTATAAAATTATTTAAACATTTCAAATAATTCAGACTTATATTTTATCAAGTAGACATACCTATACCTAGATAGGTTGTCTATAAACGTAATGAAATAGCTATACCCTCTTCTGGCACTAATGTTCATAGGTCCACAAACATCACTATGTATTAGACCTAAAACTTCACTAGCTCATTCATCTTTTCTAGTAAAAGGTGATTTAGTCATCTTTTCAAGAAGACAAGACTCATAAGTCAGCAATGATTCACAATCATTGATATTGAGGATATCCTCTTGTGCTAACCTGTTTATCCTACTTTTGTTAATATGATCGAGCCTGCAATGCCCAAGATAGGCATCTGTGATATTATCTAACTTTGAATATTTATTTGGAGTGTACATTATGCTCATAGACTGTGATAATACATAGATGCCATTTCTTAATTATCCTCGCATTATTGTAATATCATTCATAATGATATCACAATAATTATTCTTTATTGACAAACTATAACCATCTTTAGCCAAAAGATCAATAGAGATTATATTCATCAAAAAAGATGGATAATAGTGACAATCACTTAAAATGACACTATTAGATTTAAAAACAAGCTCGATAATTCCTAAAGGTTGGATTGGAACTTGACTTCCATCTTCTATATTTAAGAATCTCTCATCGTTCTCAAATTCTCTACTAACTTGAAGTCCTTGCAACGAGTTGCATATGTAAACTGGACTTTCGGTATCCAATATCCAGGTAGTAGTATCACATATAAAAAAATTATAAGGTGTTATCATATAAGGACCTTGATCAGTAACTAATTCCTCATTTTTCTTTAGCCTATTTGGGTCATTATTTATTTGACTCGATTCAGCCCTAAATTTTTTAGCTAGATTGGGCTCAAGACCAATATTCAACTTCTAATACTAGCTATCGAAGTTGTGTCTAATAAGCTCATCACTATCAAACAGTGAGTGGAGTGACAAATCACTAGCCATTTCTGAAAAGAAAGGAAAACAAGATCTAATTAGTATATGAATTAATCAATCCTAAAGATATGAATTTTAGTCTAAAGGTTCTTTCACTATTTTATACGAATTGGTAGCCTCTATCTCCAATTCAAAGAATTACCTTAATTCTTTAGCGGGTACTAAAATTCATACAGACTGCATACAAACCTGAGTATGGCTCGGCCAACCCATATACATCTATAGGTAGGTTTATAACCAATTATTTTTCTTAAATAATTTTTAGTAATTAATTTTATCTCAGATTTTATTTCAATAGGCGATGAGCTCCACTGAAAGTCCTGATTAGGTCCAACCATTAACATGAACCTACTCAGTGATTCTAACTAATGAATAGTCAGGCTCGAGTATGGCTCGACCAACCTAATCATTCATCAGATAGTACAATAGAGTCATCATATAATGAATAATAATTCTATCATTCAAAGAAACACCAGATGAATAGCACCTGCAATGTCAATCAGAAATAATGGACCTATTACCATTCATCTTAATGGGAGGCTATGATCTAGTTATCATCATAATTAGCTCATTTTATGGATCTAATAGTTTAGAAGATTTGATTAGTTGAATTGAGAGATGAGATGAGACTTGACCAGTTAATCTTAATCCTCCCACTGACTTCACCAAGTCAGATTTAAGAAGATCAGGCATAAGCTGATCCAACCAATCAGTCATGAATCCTTCTACTGGCTTCACCAAGTCATAAAGAGGACTCAAGATAAGTTGAACTAGGGACATCTAAATCAGTCATATTGATTTTCTAGTTAGTATAGGTCAATTCCAATCATTAAGTGATCTAATCAAAATATGATTCACCATATTAGCCAGGTAAGTGAGATCGATGGGAGGGATATACCATTAATTCGACATAGACTCAATCTATGCGAGTAGCTCCCAATTAATGACCATCGATCAAAGCTGCCATACTTACCTTAGACACCAACTGGTTAGTTATTTTCAATTTAATCAACTTATAGACTTAAATTCGATCATGGAGCTACGATCAAAGTCCATATTGGTCAAATCAAAGATATGGATTTGACCAACTACAATTATTAAAATTGATCAAAAGAAAAAATTGACCCAATCAGGATTAACTTTTAATTAGATTTGATCAATTACTAACATAGTCCATTATCAATGATTTCTAACCCTAGGTCTAACCCAGTAAAATGGACTTGACTCGAGCTAACCCATTAACACATGAGTTATAAAATTAATGCCTTAGATCTTTGATTCTCAAATTTAGATCATTTAATTCTCAATTAAGTTTTGGGCTGATATGGATTCGGGTTCGGTGTTTGAAAATAGTTTTTAATTTTGTAAAATATTTTTACAATCAACCATCTAATGATCAAAACTTTAATTTTAAATCTAATATATATTATTTTAGATCTAAAATAAAATTTTAAAATTTTTTTCATTGTTCATCATCATGAAAAAGACCGCGCAGCACCCCTACACGCCATAGGAGATCTCATCGAATGGGTAAATAAGATAGTGAAATCTTGATTTCTCCTATGATCGGATGGCTATGAGGATCTACCCAATCAAATTACTATACTACTCATATTTAAAATCAACTATTTAGATCTAATATAAATAATTAAAATCAAATTATATGCAAAAAATTCATGTCAAGAAACCTTGCCTTGATACCATTTGAAGGAAAAATAGATAGTTCAAAGCATGTATTTTTAAAATTTTTATCGTGAAATAATAAAAGATTAAATATTTTAATCTTCTAAATATACTTTAGATCATATCTAAACTACCATTAAGAATCTATGATATAAAAAAATTATATATAAAATCTAAAATAAAATAGAAAACTACATCGATCACATCGATGCCTTGAATTTGATCTAACCTTTAGATTATGTCGGTAGAATTCAGAACTATCACCTTTTCATGAGTTGATGATCTTCACTATTGATAAGCATTATATGAAGCTTTCACTGATATCAAGCAGCCGCACAAGCGTCCGACCTCTATGGATGGTCCATATGAAGCCCCTCACCGATCAGCCCTCCGCGGGAGTGCTAGCTCGTGTAGTCGGCTTCTGATGGCCGATTTGACTTGATCTCATTTTTTGATTATCTAAAACCTTTTTGATGTCGAAGATGGATCAGAGAAAGATGCTAGATGGTAGAGAAAATTTAGATGAAGACTCTTTTCTCTTTGATTTTCTCTCACTCAAAAATCTAGAACAATTCTAGATCTCTCACCCAAGAGGAGAACGGTCTTCTCTTTTGTTCAAACCAAGGAGGAAGGAAACACACCCAATCCTCATATCCCAAAGAATTATTTTTGACCTTCTTTCTCTTTGGTATCTCATGGTGAAGAGCTCTCTTCTTTTGTCACACAAAATTATAGCCTTTTTATGGTTGTCGCACAAACCAGATAAAATAGAATAAGGGCTAGAGTTTGTTACAATTCAAACTCTTTTAAATTCCAATTTGACTCCAACTTTTTTTTACTCATATCTAACTTAAAGAGAGACTTACCAAAAAAAATTGGATACAAAAATCAATTGGGAGGACCTTCTTTGATTGTACACAATAGACCCCTTCAAAGCAGCCAATGTGTGGAAGGATATGGATAAGGTTTTAAGTTGAAATTCAAACTAATTTGAATTCAAATAAAAACCAACCAATTCCTATCCTTAATGGGTAACAATTGAAGAATTATTTTTTTATTTTCTCACATACAAACTAATTTTGTGCGGTGAGAAAAGGCGTGATATAATTTAGGTGGCACAAGGGATAGAGTCCTATTCATTTGGGACTCTAGGGTTTAACCAATTGAATTTCTTTCAAATCCAATCCAATTAGATCCAAATAAAATATGATGAATCTAATCTAATTAGGCTCCTATAATCTTAATTAAACTTGATCAAATCAATAAATTAATTAATCCATAGATCCGATCAAATTAGGATCATTTCTCTCTTATCGATTAGGTCATCTCATTACCTAATCAGACTTGACTTGATTGAATTAAATTCAATCAGACTTCTTCCAGACTTTAATACTTAATCAAATTGAGCTAATTAGTGATCTAATCACTAATTAATCCTCCATTAATGATAGAGTCCAAGTCTAGTGAGACTCTTTTCTAGAGTCTCCATCCAGTGGGACTCTTCAGTAAAGTCTCTATCCAGTGGGACTCTTCACAAGAGTCTCCGTTAACTGAAACTCTTCAGATTAGCCATGTGATTAGAGAGAAACTTTTAATATATGTGACCCCATAAGTTTGAACCTAAGCTGGTAGCACAGGAACTGATTCCTGTACCAATCAGAGTAACTATCTAGCAATGGTACCCAATATCCGGATAGGCCGAATGTATGCAAAGCAACACTCAAGAACCTATTTGAATATAGTTACCATATAATTCATCACTTTGACCTTTAATGCTAGGATAACTTAGAGTTTAAACTGTCAACTCTTAATGGTACATCCATTATGTTTCTCAATCTGATAAATCCTGTGACTCTTTACAAGGATTGCCTTAGCCAAGGTCTTACTAAATTGAAACACAAAGTATTCTCTCCAATCTCTTTGAGTGGTCAATTCTATCTTGACTCACGCACTGACTTCACAAGTACTTGACTGTGCCCAGAAAACTTTCGATTTTGAATTAAAAATTCAGATAGTCCGACATCAAAGCACAGTGAGTTGCTTATAAGTCACCATGGTGATCTTAGGTCAGAGGGACACTTATACCTATATCCCTTCAGAGTGACTCTTAACAGTAGAGTGCTCCAAAGTTGGTCACGTTCAGTGAAATGTACTCCTACATTTCACTTGCATGCCATACTAGCATCTCCACACTCTTTGGTTAAGAGGACAACCAACCTATATAGCACACAATGTCCTATACTTGATATGTCTATCGTTCTAGTAATAGTATATCTTTTGATCGCGAACTTATTTAAGGACTAAACGATAAATCTTTCTTTATCGATTTAAAATAGTCCTAAGAACTTTCATCATAACATAGAAGTTCGATATAAAAGATGTACAAGCTTATGATGAAAAGTATCAAATAAATATTTTATTCATTCATATACAATTACATCAAATAGCATAACTGTTAACAGGTTGATAATTGGTTGTGGGACACATTTCCCAATAGTGGTGGCGTATGGGCTGTTCCAAGATCTTGAAATTAGATCTTAAGGCTTCATCTCCTTCCTCTCTGAAGAAGGCATTCATCCCTCTCTTCTACAGAGTTTGGCATGCACGCGAAGTAGAGAATCCGCGCATCCAGATCTCGCGAAGCAAATTGATTGAGAAGCTTCTCAACCTTGATTATTTTTCACTACAAATTAAGATGAGATTTTATAAATATTATAAAAAATTTTAATTACTAATCTATTCTTTCTTCTTGGCATCCGATGCGATCGGATAATTTTTTCCTTCAAATTATAATTTTATTCTCATTCCATTACACTTTATTTGATAGTCTTTATATGATTTTTACTATATCCAGGATACTATGACTACTTCTGAACATAATAAATCCACCAACTTTATATGGCATTGAATCATAATCAATATGATAATATGCCTATAATTCTTTATTTGCATATAAATAGATTAAATAGTACATAAATTAACCATATAATGTATAAATTTACACTTTTATATGATAAAATCATTTAACAAAGATCTTATCATAATTATCAAAAAATCTTTATGTAATTAAGTTTATCGAAGACTAAACAATAATCCAAGAATCTTTATGTAATAGACTCTATTACAGGGGCTTCATAAAAATTCAAGGATCTATATGTAATAAAATTTGTTATAAGGGCTAAAGAGCAATTTATCAAAGGACCTTTATATAATATATTATTTTATCAGGGAGTAAATTAGAAAAATCTCTTGAACCATATTAACCCAGCTCAATGTGGTCTAGTTCAATCAACTATCAAAAGGGCTAAGGGTTCATAGATTTGTGCTTAATGAATTTGGGTTTATGGGTCAGAACCTGAAACTCGAAACCTGCCCTTTCTTCTTCTTTCTTTCTCTTTTCTTTTCCCAAAAATACCCCGTTCTTCCACTTTTCAATTGCGAGTGGTAGAGGTGGAAGCTAGATGCCCCTTCCCCGACCACATCTAGCTAATGGTCATTGAAAAGTGCCTAAATGGCGGACCACCACCATCTCCAAAGACCAATCGCCAGTTTCTCGATGATTTGAAAATTCTTTCTAATCACTACCAAGGGGAGATAGCAAACCCCATGGCCGACGACCCCCTCTTCAGTGGTTCTTCATCGATGGGTCACCAGCCAACCATAAAACAATGATGGTTGGCTTGCAAGCTCCTATCGACATAGTGTTAATGGTGTTCTGGTGATTGGCCGGTTCCTTAGGCAATCAGTGGAGGAGAGGCCCAAACCATTGCTCCTCCCCACCAAATCATGATCATGGCCACTGGAAAGCCCTAATCAGTGGATTGCCGCCCTCTCTTTTTTGAGAGTCACAGCCCATTTATGCTGGTGATTGGGAGAAGGAACCATCAGTTTCTCAAGATTCAATCATTCCTTCTTCAACCTCTCTCCCCATTTTTTTTCATTTTAGGTGGTTGCCGGTGGCTAGGTGTGGGTGACACCGATAGGCCAGAGGTCCGGCCATCCTCATTAAAACACTGATGAAAACATGGAAGCCCAGCCACCCACCATATGAGGAGCAAGGCACATGGTCGACCTTCTTTTCCCCTTTCCATTTATTTATTTTTATTCATTAAAAGATACTTAATGAAAATACATGATCAAAGTAATTTTTAAATAAATAAATAATAAAAGATTATCTTCAAGAATAATTTTGATGATTACAAAATATTAGAGCATCATTCGATACTAATATTTTTCAAGTATGTCAAAGAATATTTTTATAGAGAAAAAAATTGTTGATAAACTTCAAGTGTAATTGAAGATTAATTGAGTCAAGTAAAATTGATTTTGAAGACTTTCGGTATAAGAAAAATCTTCTCAAGATTTAGAGCTGACCCCTTCAAGAATCGAGCAAGCTCTGGCATGGAACACCCCTGATACTTTGGATTGGCACCCGACCGAGCCGACCCGAAATGAAGTCGAGTCGGCTCTATCAAGGTGATAGAAAATTGGATTTTATGGATTGCAGCTTGAGCCAGCTCGAAGTAAAATCTGAGCCAACTTTATCAGTACTCCAGAAAGTTAAATTTTGAACTCTACAATTAGAGCCAGCTCGAAACAAGACCCGAGCTAGCTCTCTCAATGGATAGAAGCTGAAATTCTAGTTTTACTGCTCGAGCCAGCTCGAAGCAAGACTTGAGCTGGCTCTATCAAAAGGACAAAATAATAGTTTTTGTGGTCTATAGTTCGAACCAACTTGAAAGCCAGTTCAAGCCGACTCGAAAGTCAGTTCGAGCTGACTTGACATCGTCTGATAGGCATAATAGCTAGTTCTGTATAAGCCTATTTTCGTCTAGAAAAAATTTTTAACAGCTATTTTTTACCTCCAACAGTCAAAAATGGCTAGAATTTAGTTCAAATCAATCAGAGCTTGGACAGAAGGATTAAGAGATAAAAGAAAAAGCAAGAAAACAAGAAAAGAGCACTGTTCATAGCAAAAAGAACACTTTGAGTATTCAATAGCCTTCAAGAGAGTTCATCCACTTCCAATAACTTTTCTTTTGAATTTTTTGAGTGCATTCAAGGAGGAAAAAAAGCATTCACTACTGACATTCAAAGCATCCTCAAAAAAGAGCTTCAATGATAATAAATCAACCATAACAGGATTTTTATTATTGTACTGAATTTTTTATTTAAATCTGTTGTATTAGTTTTAGCAGGGGCTGAAACTTGAAGGGCTGCTTGGATTAGTTTAGGGGAGCCTTGGGATAAAGCTTGTAAAGATTATGATTAGTTGATCTAGATTAAAATTAATTGAATTTATTTGTGAGCTTCATAAAAATAAACACACTATAATCAGGTTGATCATAGTGAAAATTTTTAAGGGATCACTTGGAGAGTAGATGTAGGTGCTTGATGTTAGATGTATGTCCTAGAAGCCAATATAGCTAACACATTATAATAATTCTAGGATATAATTTTGTACTTAATATATTGATATGATCAATAAAAGGATAATTTTTTTTTCATTCAAGTGTGATGTGTCTTTGAATCATCCATGAAATTAGTTTCGATACATATTCTCAAAGTATTGAGAATTAGAGATATGTATTTAATTCTTAAATACTTTCGATCATAGGATCATCATGAGGACGGTGATAGATCCGGATAGATTGACGCACAAATCACTTTCTTCAGGATAGATGAGTCTCTGGCCTACTATTTAGAGACACAGGACGACGAGTGTGGATGGTTGTTAGAAAATAACTAGTACTGAGCGTGACCATACGAGAGATCACTTTGATTTCTATTCAATCGTTAGTGATTGTCTCAATGTTGTAGTTGTATGACTGATCTTTTGACTTGAGATGGTACTACTACTCATAGTGAGGCTACTGAAGTTTGACTGATACATAAACATGGGTCTCAATGAACTCTTGTAGTAGATATTGGCAGTAATTGATCCACTATAGGAGTGAAATACGCATCAAGATAGGATCTCTCGATCTTGATAGAGAGGAGTAGTCCTATAGAATTTAAAAAGCTAAGTCCAAAAATCTATGGTCATAGTAGTGTGATTGATGAAAAAGAGTTTTCATAGAAGTCACACTGGACTTGAGCTAATCGAATCTATCACATGACTGATGTTGAGGTTTGACTATTTATCCATGACCTGCCATCTAGTTGAGACTCACGATAGAGAGACTGAATCACACGTTAACTATACCTAGAGGTTCATTTCAGTTCTATTGAGTTTTTTACTACATACTACTAGGTGTCACTGATGGATTGTGAGAGCTTACTAAGATCGTTCTGAATCGACAATCCTTACTGAGCTAGAATAGAATTGTTCCGACCCATTGAAAAGAGTTTCAATGATAGAGATCATTGTATATCTCACTACCAGATAGAATTGAACCTATGGGGTCACACAACAAAGAGATTAGGTTTGGAATAAGTAATTAAGCTTATGAAGTGTCAATTAAATTTAGAGAAATTCATTAGGTTCATGATAACCTTGCTAGCACATAGTTGGATCCAATTTTTTTTTTCATTCGGATTACTTATTTGATAAGATAATTCTAACTTAATTATTTTCTAATAATCTATATAAATAAGATTCATGAGACTCTAATTATTGGGTGTCTAAGATTATGGATCATATTAATTAAGGGTATAAGTCCCTAATTAATTCTCTTGATAGTTATTTTTAGGCGCCACCTTGATTTGATCAAGATGGGCGAGTCCATTGATTAGAGGACTTTTAGTTATCTTATGAGGTATCTATTGGGTATATTTTGGGGTGTTTAATTATGGATGTAAGAGCTCCAATTATTTGTGCCTAAAGGGTCTCCTAAAGTAAGTTGGATAACTTAAGTTAATAAGAAACTCAATGCAAGTAGGACTTGTACTATGTGATTGAATAGAATTCAATTCTTGTACCTATTTAAAGAGACCTCTCCTAAAGTTTCTAGAGCATCCAAACCAGTAGCCCCTACATCCAAAAGCTCTCCCCACGTCCTCTCTTCCTCCCCTTTTCTATTCTCTTGGGCGTTCTACACGCCCATTCTTTGGGATGCGAGTCCCAAGGAGTTCCACGCCCAAGATGTTGGGCATCTCATAATTTACTGGTTGCTGATATTTTATAGCAACACAAAGTAAGAAGAAACTCTAGGGAAGAGGAGAAGAAGAAGATCAAGGAGAAAGATCAAGCATTGATCGTGATCCAAGCTTCATTCAGATTCAACTGGCCGAATTTTGAAGAACCAAAATTCAGATTATAGAGGACTGTTCCAAGCTGATCCGAGTAGATACTCATAGAGGTCGGATACTTGTATGGCTAAGAGAAAACCTCTTCTCTTTCAGATCCAGATTCGAAAAAAAAATTATAAAACAGGTGTGATTTGATCACAATCTGAATTTCAACATACGAGATAAATCCATATGATTTTATATTTTCATACATGCATAATTTAGATTAAAAGTGTTTAATCTTATTCTCTACTGTGATATTTAAAAATAAAATTTTTGAAATATATATGCATGCACCAAATCCCTAATTTCAATAGTGGTATCAGAGCCACAGGTTTTCATATGCTGAATTTTGATATACATATTTTTAAAAAGATTTCAAAATCAGATTTTTTTTTAATACATGAGATGTATAGATGAATCTTCTAATTTAAAATTTAATTTTATATTTAATTTTAAAATATATAGTTGATATGTAATTACATGCATAAATCTGAATTTTGATCTAGAAAGAGTTCTAGTTCATGTTCATGTAATATATTGATGCATGCATAAAATCTAAAATTTTTATATGATCTAAATTTTGATTCATATATATGATATATGATTATATATTTAGATCATAAATTTACTTTTAATCTGATCCATGATTAGTATATGAGATATATGATATTATGTTTAGATCTAAAATTTGGTTTAGATCTGATTTACATGCATATATGTGATATATGTTTGTATGACAAAATTTGAAAATTATTTTTATATTTTAAAATTTACTTTCATGTAATCAATTTAGATCTAAAATATAATTTTAGAATCTAAAATTTATATTTGTGCATGAAAATGTTGATCATGAAAAAATCATAAATTAGGTCATATAATAGGATTGCATTTAAGATTTTTGATTTGAGTCATATGGGTCTAACTTGATTAAGTAATTGATCAAATCAAGTCAAGTATTGATAAGAGTTAGATCAATTAAGTTAATGATCATACAATTATTGTTGGTCAAATTGATTGAATCCCATATATAGAATCGATGAACCTAAGGACCTAATTTGGTTCGTTGGTTTGAGCCCGATTCACTTGAGCTAATCAATTCTAATCAATCGACCTATTGATGTCTAAGATAAGTTAATGAGATGTGATTATTTAATTAGTTTCGTTAGCCAACCTGACCAATTTATTGGTATCTTAGGAAGGCAACGAGGAGACCCCCATCGATCTCCACTTACCTAGTCAATTTGAAAGATTGGATCTTGAATTAGGTTGCTTAGTAATCTGGTTTAGCCCATACCAATTAGATCGATCATATGATGACTGATTAGATGAAATCTAAATCTAAATCTCTCCATAAATATTAAGTCCATAGGTCTTCTACCGTTGTAGATGTGTGGGAGTGCTACTAGCATTGATTGTTTTCAGCTGATTACAGTGGTTCAGTTGCATCAAAAATATGCAACCACTCTATTAGCAAAGAGTTACTCCAGGGTAAGGATGGAGTTAGACCCAATAACTGTTAGGTGAGGGATCCAATGAAGGCCTTGCACCTGCTTGTGAATGGTGGGTTGGGCTTAACTAAGAAGTATGCGCAATAACTGTTAGGTGAGACTACATGACTTAGAGATCAAGTCGCTGCAACATGCTTAGTAAAGCATATAGGCAAAGAGTTGCCTATGCATCAGTGTGCATGTTATCAATAACGTTAAGTGAGGTGCGTGTCATCGATGGGACTACAGCACCTATTAGGAATCTTTTGTTGCGTTAGGATTTTCATTTCCTTCCTGGAGAGTGGAGAGATCTGATAAATTAGTAGATGCCATTATTTGCATCTTAAAATTTCTAGAAGTAAATATAAATATTAAGTATAAAAATCTAACTTGAATCTCTACTCTCGTAGTTAAACCATAATGTCAGCCTCAAACCCTCTAGCCCACATCTTTAAAATCAATCATTTGACCAGTATCAATTACAAAGACTGGCTCAGAAATCTCAAATTATCCTGACCTCAGAAAAGTTAAGCCATGTTCTCAATCAGGATCTCATAGTGCTACCAAACCATCCTACTGCCGAGCAAAGAGCTGCTTTTGAGAAGTGAATGGATGAAGACAGTCGGGTCAAGTGTTACGTACAGACGTCTATGTCAAACGAGTTATAAAATCAGTATGAGCATATGCCCACTGCCTGGGTCATGATCACTCACCTACAAGAGTTGTATGGTGAGCAGAGCCATACTGCATACTTTGAAGTATCCAAAAGACTCTTCAACCTGAAGATGTACGAAGGGCAGTGTATCCATGAGCACTGTATGACAGTGATCAAAAATATTGAGGAGTTTGAGAAGCTCGAGCTAGAAATACAAAAGGAATTGCAGATAGATCTGATTCTTCAATCCCTTACCAATTCATATAGTCAATTCATTATGAATTTTCATATGAACAAACTTAACTACACTATTTTCGATCTCATCAATATGTTGGTTACTACGGAGGGTACCTTGAAGAGTTCAAGGGGCACTATTCTCATTGTAGAGCGGACCTCTTCCCCCAAGAGAAAGTCTATCGGAAGGAAGAAGGTTAAATCCATAAAGAAGCAAAAGAAAGAGAGCAAGCCGAAGAAGGATAGTCCAAAGGTGGCCAAGATAAAGAAAAAGTATTTCCACTATCATGTTGAAGGCCACTGGAGGAAAAACTGTCCTAAATATCTGGAGAGCCTAAAGACTAAAAAGGATGATAAGCCTTCTGAAGGTATGCTCATAATTGAATCTAACCTTATGATTTTTTCTACTTCTAGTTGGATATTGGACTTTGGCTCGAGTGCTCATATATATACCTCAATGCAGGGTCTGATAGAAAATAAAAAGTTGAGAGAAGGTGATATGATCCTTCGGATCAGTAATGGAGCAAAGGTTGCTACAGAGGCCATTGGCACTTACCTTCTTCGATTACCGTCTGGTGTTAGATTAGATTTAAAAGACTGTTATTATGTCTCTGTAGGTAGCCAAAATTTGATTTCTGTGTCTGTGCTAGCATAGGAAGGTTTTAAAATTTATTTCAATAAAGATTTTTATTCTATTTATTTATGAAATAAATTGATTGCGTGAGGTCTTTTAATTGACAGTCTTTATCACTTGCATGTTGATGCGAATATGAACCTAAATGAGCAAATAGTGAGTGCCATAGGTCAGAAGAGATCCAGAGATGAAATTAACCAAAAGTACTTGTGGCACCATAGACTAGGCCATATTGGAGAAGACAGGATAAACACACTGGAGAAGGATGGGATCCTTGGCTCTCTTAACCCAGAGCCGTATCCAGCTTGCAAATCCTGCCTTCAAGATAAGAAGGCCAAGTTGTCCTTTATAGGACATGGGAAAAGAACCACAGAGCTACTTGTCCTGGTACACATCGATGTGTGTGGGCCATTTGATGTGTAGACCAAGGATGGTTATACCTACTTTATTACCTTTACCGATGACCTGTCTAGGTACGGATATATATATCTCATGAAACACAAGTCTGAGGCCTTTAAAAGGTTCAAAGAATTCAGGCATGAAGTAGAAAAACAAACAGGTAAACTCGTTAAGGTTCTTCGATCTGATCGAGGAGGTGAATACCTTAGTCGAAAATTTTTGAGATATCTTAAAGATAATGGTATAGTCTCTCAATGGATCTCTCCTGGAATATCTTAGCTCAACGGGATATTCGAAAGGAGGAATAGGACCCTATTGGATATAATGCGATCCATGATGAGCTTCACTGATTTATCTTTATTTCTTTGGGGACATGCCTTGTTAACTGCCATTCACTTATTGAATAAGGTTCTATCAAAGTTTGTTCCTACCATACCGTATGAGATATGGTTCGATAAAAAGCCAAGTCTGGGTTATCTCAAGACTTGGGGATGTCTGACCTATGTCAAAAGACAAATAGCAGATAAGCTAGAGGATAGATATATTATAGCTCATTTTATAGGGTATCCAAAAGAATCCATGGGATACTACTTCTACTTTTCACAAGATTACAATGTGATTGTAAGTCGAAATGCTATATTCCTAGAAAAATAGTTTATCCAAGATAGCAGCGATGGAAGATTAGTGGAGCTCGAAGAGAAAGTCTCTGAAGAGCTTAGAGCTATAGATCCTCAGAAACCTATAGTCCATGAGCCAGTAGTTGATGTTTCTCTACCACCTCGTAGATCTAGTAGGATCTTTCGATCTTCAAAAAGGTACATAGATATGCTTACGAAGGAAGTAAAAAAAATATTCTTATAGAAGATAGGGGTCATAGTGATGACCCTAATACCTTTGATGAGGTGATGTCTGACATCGATTCTAAAAAATGATTAGATGCTATAAAGTCAGAAATTGACTCAATGCACTCAAACCAAGTTTGAACTTTAGTGGATCTACCTGAGAGTATCATATCCATTGGGTGTAAAATGGATCTACAAAAGGAAGATAGGTGCCAATGGTAAGGTAGAGACCTATAAAGCTAGGCTTGTGGCTAAAGATTATAGTTAGCGTGAGGGCATTGACTATCAAAAAATCTTCTTGCTTGTAGCCATGTTGAAATCTATCCGTACTTTATTTACTGTTGTGGCTTACTATGATTATGAAATCTGACAGATGGATGTGAAAATTACTTTCTTGGATGGATACCTTGAGGAAGATATCTATATAGAGCAGCCTATGGGTTTCACGTCCGGTGATGGTGATCACAGAGTCTGCAAGATGCAAAGATCCATATACGGATTAAAGTAAGCTTTTCAGAGTTGGAACCATTATTTTGATGAGGCAATCAAATCATTTGATTTCATAAAAAATGAAGAGGAACCTTGTGTGTACAAGAGGATTAGTGGGAGTGCGATCACCTTCCTCGTATTGTACGTGGATGATATTCTCCTTATTAAAAATGACATTTCCATACTGACCATGATCAAAAGATGGTTGTCCAAAAAATTCTCCATGAAAGATCTTTGAGAAACGTCCTATATTCTCAGAATAAAGGTCTATAGGGATAGACCTAAATGGATGCTTGACCTGTCACAAAAGCTATACATAGAGAAGGTGCTGAAGAGGTTCAACATGAAAAACTTCAAGAGAGGTCTCTTACCTCTTAGGCATGGTATTAATCTCTCCAAGATGATGTGTCCGACCACATCTGAGGAGGTGCAGTGCATGAGTAGAATTTCTTATGCTTCGACGATAGGAAGCTTCATGTACGCCATGTTATATACTCAACCTGATATTATCCTTACTGTGAGTATCACGAGCAGGTATCAGTCAGTCGAATCTAGGTGAGGAGCACTAAATAGCTATGAAGAACATCCTTAAGTACTTAAGAAGGACTAAAGATTTGTTCTTGATCTTTGGAGGTGATTCTGAGTTGCAAGTTGAGGGCTATACTAACTCAGACTTTATGTCTAATCCTGATGATAGAAAGTCTATATCAGGGTATATGTTCATTTGCAATGGTGGCGCAGTTAGCTGAAAGAATTTCAAATAATCCATTATAGCGGATTCGATCATAGAGGCTGAGTATATCGCTGCTTTTGAATGCTGCAAAGGAAGGCTTCTGGTTCAAAAAGTTTGTTACGAAACTTGAGGTTATGACATCGAATGCCATATCATTGTACTGTGACAACAATGGAGCCATAGCACTTGCTAAAGAGCTGAGGTCTCATAAAAAATCTAAGCACATCGAGTGGTATTTTCATATCATACGCAACTACCTCGAAAAGAAATATGTTGAGGTGTAAAGAGTAGACTCCATGGACAACGTGGTAGACCCTCTGACTAAGCAATTAACCCAACCGAAAATAGAAGTCCATCTTGAAAAGATGGGACTTAGATTTGTGGCCAATTGGCTTTGGTCCAAGTGGGAGATTGTTAGATGTATGTCCTAGAAGCTAATATGGCTGACACATTATAATAATTTTAGGATATAATTTTATACTTAATATTTTGATATGATCAACAAAAGGATAATTTCTGTTTTATTCAAGTGTGATGTATCCTTGAATCGTCTATGAAATTAGTTTCGATACATATTCTTAAAGTGTTAAAAATTAGAGATATGTATTTAATTCCTAAATGCTCCCGATCATAGGATCATCATGAGGACGATGATAGATCCGGATAGACTGATGCATAAATTATTTTCTTTGAGATAGATGAGTCTTTGATCTACTGTGTAGAGACACAGAACGATGAGTGTGGATGGTTGTTAGAGAACAACTAGTGCTGAGCATGACCATACGAAAGATTACTTGGATTTCTATTCAATCGTCAGTGATTATCTCAATGCTGTAGTTGTATGATTGGTCTTTTGACTTGAGATGGCACTGTTACTTGCAGTGAGACTACTGAAGTTTGACTGACACATAAACATGAGTCTCAATGAGCCCTTGTAGTGGATGTTGGCGACAGTTGGTCCACTGTAGGAGTGGGGTGCGCATCAAGATAAAATCTATCGACCTTGATAGAGAGGAGTAGTCCTATGGGATTTGAAAAGTTAAATCTAAGAATCTATGACCATAGTAGTATGATAGATAGAAAAGAATTTTCATAGAAGTCACAACTGGACTTGAGCTAATCGAATATATCATATAACTGATGTTGAGGTTTGATGATTTATCCATGACCTGTTATCTAGTCGGAACTCACGATAGAGGGACTGAATCACATGTTAACTACATCTAGAGATTCATTTCAGTTCTACTAGGTTGTCACTACATACTGCTAAGTGTCACTGATGGATTGTGAGAGCTCACTAAGATCGTTCTGGATCGACAATCCTTGTTGAGTTAGAATAGAATTATTCTGATCCATTGAAAAGAGTTTCAATGATATAATGATAGAGATCATTATATATCTCACTACCAGATAGAATAGAACCTATGGGGTCATACAACAAAGGGATTAGGTTTGAAATAAGTAATTGAGCTTATGAAGTGTTAATTGGGTTTAGAGAAACCCATTGGGTTCATGATAACCTTGCTAGTATATGGTTGGACCCAATTCTTCTTTCCTTTGGAATTACTTATTTGATAAGATAATTCTAATTTAATTACTTGCTAATAACCTATACGAATAAGATTCATGAGACTCTAATTTTTGGGTGTCTAAGGTTATGGATCATATTAATTAAGAGTGCAAGTCCCTAATTAATTTTCATGATAGTTATTTTTGGGCACCACCTTGATTTGATCAAGTTGGGCGAGTCCATTGATTAGAGGGCTTTTAGTTTTCTTATGGGGTATTTATTGAATATATTTTGGGGTGTCTAATTATGGGTGCAAGGGCTTCAATTGTTGGTGCCTAAAGGGTCTTCTAAAGTAAGTTGGATAACATAAGTTAATAGGAAATCCAATGTAAGTAGAACTTGTATTATGTGATTGAATAGGATTCAATCCTTATGCCTATTTAAAGGGACCTCTCCTAAGATCCCTAGAGCATCCAAACCATCAGCCCCTCACACCCAAAGGCTCTCCCCATGCCTTCTCTTCCTCCCCTTTTCTCTTCTCTTGGGTGTTCTACATGCCCATTCCTTGGGACGCGAGTCCCAAGGAGTTCCACGTCCAAGGTCTTAGGCATCCCATAATTTGCTGGTTGCTAGTGTTTTGTAGTAGCACAAAGCAAGGAGAAACTCTAGAGAAGAGAAGAAGAAGAAGATCAAGGAGAAAGATAAAATGTTGATCGTGATCCAGGCTTCGTTCAGATTCAACAAGCTAAATTTTGGAGAATCAAAATTCAGATTATAGAGGACTGTTCCAGGCTAATCCTGAGTGGATACTCATAGAGGTCAGATACTTATGTGGCTAAGAGAGAATTTCTTCTCTTCTAAATCTTGATTCGAAGAAAAGGATTGCAAAACAGGTATTTGATTTGATCATAATCTGAATTTCAGCATATATCAATTTCAGCATATGGATAGATCTATGTAGTTTTATATTTTTATGCATGTATAATTTAGATTAAAAGAGTTTTAATCTTATTCTTTACTATGATGTTTAGAAAATAAAGTTTTTGAAATACATATGCATGCACCAAACTTTAAATTTCAACACTTGAGGTGCATCGAACCACTATAAATTTGCTGTGTTTGTGTGAGTGTGATTTTCTTCTTTCGTTGTATTTATTTTCTGCTCATTGATCCACTATACTTATAGCTTAAATTTAATTCTATTCTACACATATTTAGTTAAATTTTAAAATATTTTAATAACCCAATTCATCCCCTTCCTTGGATTGTCGAGCTAGACAATAAGTGGTATCAGTGCTTAGTTCTCAGCTAGAATATTAATCTAATGATCAAGAGATAAAGATCATAGCAATACAATTCGAAGGTTCGCTCACTGAAGGACAATCTACTAATAGACCACCACTTTTCAATGGCACAAATTATACATATTGAAAAACTTGCATGAGAATTTTCATTCACATTCTTGATTATGATATGTAGAGTGTCATAATCAATGGGCTGCACACCCACTGTTATAGTTAATAGCATTAGCATCTCCAAACCTGAAAAAGATTGGAGTAAAGAAGATAAAAGATCAATTTAGCTAAATACCAAGGCTATGAATGTTTTATATTGTGCCTTGGATGCAAATGAGTTTAACCGAATTTCTACTTATGACTCAGCAAGAAAAATTTAGGATAGACTTAAAGTTACTTATAAGGGCACAAGTCAAGTAAAAGAATTGAAGATTAATATGCTAGTGCACCAATATGAGCTTTTCAAAATGGAACCCACTGAATCTATTATTGAAATATTTACACATTTCACAGATATTATTAATGGCTTAAAAAGTCTTGGTAGAGCATACTCTAACAGTGATTTGGTAAGAAAAATCCTTAGGTCTTTGTCAAAGCCTTGGAAAGTAAAAGTCACTGCAATACAAGAGGCAAAAGACTTGAACAAGCTGCCATTGAAAGAGCTGATTGGATCCCTAATGACATATGAATTAGCAATGAAACAGTATAATGAAGATGTAGATCAAAAGAAAAAGACAATCACCCTCAAATATGCTGCATGTGATGAAGAAGAAGGGGAGTCTACTGAAGAGGATGATGAAGATGAGGAATAGCCTTGAGTACAAGAAAATTTAAGAAATTCATAAGGAAAAGAAGGCAAGGATTCAAGAAGAAGCCATCAATCAAAGGTGAATCAAGCAAAGAAAAAGAAAAAAAAAAAGAGAGTAGCCATTATATTATGAGTGTAGAAAATCAGGACACTTCAAAGCCGACTGCCCCAACTTGAAGAAGAATTTTAAGAAGACAAAGAAAAAAGCAATGGTTGCCACTTGGAGTACCAGCGACAAATCTAGCTCTGATGAAGAAAATGAAAATGTCACGAACTTATGTCTCATGGCACAAGATGATGAGGTAACCTCTAAAATTATTCCCAATTTTACTTTTGAGGAACTACAAGATGCTTTTCATGATTTAATGGATGAATATCGAAAGATAAATATTAAGAATAAGAGCTTAAAAATAAAGACTGAAATACTATCTAAAGAAAAGGAAGAAATCTTGCAAAGAAACAAACTTTTGATAGAAGAAAATGATTCATTAAGAAAGGAAATTCAAAAGCCAAAGTCATTGGTTGATAAATTTACATGCAGTTCTGAAAAGCTAAAAATGATCCTAAACAACTAAAAGGCAATTTATGATAAGGCTGGTATTGGTTTTAACCTTATAAAGAAACAAAAGTTTCTAAAAAAATTTTACTCTAGTTCATTACATCTTATTTCACTTCTCATGTCACATGCTTTAATTATAGTAAAGTAGGACACAAAGCATATGTATGCAACATAAGAAAATATGATGGAAAAACTATGAAAAAAATTTGAGTTTCAAAAAAAATCATAAATACTAATCCTAAAGGACCCAAGAAGACTTGGGTACCTAAATCAGCCACTTGACTATTTTGCAAGAATGTCTTGTAGTCAATGAAAATAAAAGAGCTTGATATCTAGACAGCAGCTGTTCAAGATTATGACGGGTGCAAGGATTTGGAGACAATGATAAAGAAAAAATTATTAAAATTGATAAAATCAAAATCACTCCCACCACTTTCATTGAAAATATTTTATTTGTTGATAGCTTAAAGCGTAATCTGTTGAGCATAAGTCAATTATGTAACAAAAGCTTTAAAGTGATATTTGAATTATCTTCATGCATAGTCACTAATGTTGTAAGATCGGATCTTTTCTTGCTAATCGTAGATCGCGGAAGCAATAGCAAGGATAAGAGAAAAGGCATGATGGTAGATCAGATCTAGCCTTAGAAGAACCCTAGAGCTTAAGGGAGAGGAGGAGAAAATGTGAGAGAGGAAGAGAGAGAGCAATTAGGGAGAAAAGGCTTTTATTCTGATTTCATTCCATTAAAACCATATATAAAATTATATATATATATATGGTTAATTTGATCCAAACCAAAAACTCTCCTAGATAACCCAATTTGATGCAATTTTCAAGCCCATATACACCCATGTCTTACCTTGCTCACACCCATTGGATTAAATCTCAGTCCAATCCTTGGATTAGCTCCTTAAGACCTTCCAAACCAAAGCCTTAAGTCTCTAGAATTAAATCCAATTCTAGTTCAAAATAGAATCTCGAATAGCTCTCTGTACGTGCACTCGAGTTGGCTCTATCAGGGGTCCGAGCCAGCTCTGGCATGGTACGCCAGCAATGCTGCCTTCTATTTTGCTATTCGAGCTAGCTCTATCAGGGTTTGAGCCAGCTCGACCTAGATCCGAGCTAGCTCGATCTACAGTCGAGCCAGCTTAATAGCTGTATCATCTACTAGTGCCAGAAATATAGCTCTCTATCTGCTGTTTGAGCCGGCTCTCTCAGAGCTCGAGCTGGCTCGACTATTGACTGATGCTCCTGATGCTTCCTTCACCCCTTGGCCTTTCTTCATTTGTTTCCAAGGCTTGGAAGCACCACACTTGAGCTCATAATTTTCACCTTAGTGCTCTCAAGTCTTTATGAACTTAGTCCTATCCAACAGTCCCATCAGTGCCACACAATAGCAAAAACTATCCCGTGGAAGTACCTTCATGAGTACATTAGTTGGATTGTCCTTGGTGTGAACCTTTATCAGCTCCACTTCACCATCCTCTACAAGCTCTCTGATCTGATGGTACCTGATATAAATGTGCTTCATCCTTGCATGATAAATGAAGTTTTATGCAAGCAAAAAAGTACTCTGGCTGTCAAAATGCACTCTGAAGCCTCCTGTGGGAAGCCCATCTCTAGTGCCAAGCCCTTCAGCTATAGGGCTTCCTTTGCTACCTCTGTGATATCAATGTACTCCACTTTAGTAATAGATAAAGCTGTTATGGATTGTAAGCAAGATCTCCACATGATTGGACCTCCATACAGGCTAAACACAAAATCTATCATCGAACGTCGAGTATCCATATCTCCACCAAAATCTGCATCCATAAATTCCTCTATAACCCCCTGAGCCTCCTTGGACATGTTGGAGTGTCCATCAACACCTCCTTACTGATCATAGCAAATACCAACTCCAACTATACCAGCCAAGTATCTAAAAATACCTTTCAATGCTCTCTAGTGCTCTCTACTAGGCTGCACTATAAACTTGCTCATCTAACTCACTGCACGGGCTATATCCAGCATACAATACATTATAGAGTATATAATTCTCCCTATACTAGAGGCATATGATACTCTCTCCATCTTTTGAGCCTCCATCTCAGTCTTTGGCAACATAGTCTTCAAGAATCTGAAGTGCCCAGCAAGTGGCAGCTCTGTCGGTTTCGCATCTTTCATCCCATATCTCTCCAAGACCTTCCTTATGTAATCTTCCTAAGATAAGTGTAACAGTCTCTTGGATCTATCTCTACTAATCTCCACACCTAGGATCTTTCATGCAGGCCCCAAGTCCTTTATCTCAAACTCCTGAGATAAAGCTTCTTTCAACTCCTGCATAACTTCTTTACTTTTGCATGAAATCAACACATCATGTACATACAAAAGTAAATATTAGAGATCCATCATCCAGAGATTTAACATACACACATAGGTCATAATTACACCTAGAAAGGTCAATGCTCCTCACATGTGTCAAATTGCTTATACCACTATCTAAGAGACTACTTTAATCTGTACAGTGATTTCTTCAGTAAACAAACTATTCTATCTGACTCAAGTTCTCTAATCCCTTTGGCTGCTCCATATAAATGCTCTCCTCTAAATGACCATGAAGGAATGCTGTGTTCACATCTATCTACTCCAATTGCAGATCCTGTGCTGCTACAATACTCAACAGCACCCTAATGGATGTATGCCTGACAATCGAAGAGAAAACCTCTATATAATCAATTTTTTCTCTCTGTGAGTATCCTTTGGCTACAAGCCTAGCCTTGTATCTCACTCCACTTTGCTTTGAAGGTGCTTTCTTTCTGGTATAAACCCATTTGGAGCTAATGGGTCAAGCATCTTCTAGTAGATCCACCAACTGCCATGTCCGGTTCTTCCTGAGAGACTCCATCTCCTCCATCGTGGTCTGTATCCATGACTCCGGATTGAACTCTTTATGACCTCCTCAAAGGTCTCTGGATCACCATTAGTAGTGATGAGAGCAAAGAAAATCATCTCATCAATGCCATATCTCACCGGTTTATGAACTGTGCGCTTCGACTTGAGCAGTGCCATTCTCCTTGCTGTATCCTGCAAATCTGCTGCCTATGGCTGCCTTTGCACTTCATCTTGGCTAGCATCCTTACCTTGCTGATCCTCCATAGGTGTATAACCATTCCTTCCCAACTCCACCTCAAACTAAATACGTTTTAAGCTTGAAGTTAAGGCAAATTACCTAATTACGAGTGATGTTCACTGCTGTCCTGAGCTTTCTTTCCTGCTCCATCCACACTTTCCAGCTTCTTCAAGATGCTCTTTTTATCAAAGATCACATTCTTGCTGATGACACACTTCTGAGAATATGGATCCCATAGTAAGTAATCCTTCACACCTGTAGGGTACTCGATGAAGATCATCTTTTGTGACTTTGGGTCCAACTTGCTCCATTGGGCTTCCTCCATCAAAGCATAAGTTAGATAATCGAACACTTTTAGATGGCCAAGCTCCACCTTCTTCCCACTTCAGACTACCTGTGGATGTCCTCCATTGAGTGATCTATGGGGAGACCTATTAACAAGAAAATAAGCAAATGTTAGAGCAACACCCCAAAAAGACTTGGAATGTGATGCTTGCAATCTCAACCTCCTGGCCTTCTCCATCAGTGTCCGATTCATCCTCTCCACGACACCATTTTATTGAGGAGTCAACTTCACTATGTAATAGTGTTTGATGTCATTTTCCTCATACTACCTCCTGAACTCCAGGCTTGTGTACTCTCCTCTATTATCAGATCTTAAACACTTTACTAGATGCCCATCTCCTTCTCCACCTCAACTCTCCAAGCCTTAAATCGAAAAAATATCTCTGATTTTTTTCTGATCAGATACACCCAAACTCTCTTGGAGAAGTTATCTATGAAGGTGACAAAATATTTAGCTCCACCTCGAGCTACAACAGGTGCAGGTCTCCATACATCCGAGTGAACAAGCTCCAATATAGCTTCACTCCACTTGGTACTACTAGCAAACTTTATCCTATGCTGTTTGCTGTAGATACAAGGCTCACAAAGATCATCACCCTTCTTCTTGAGTGCTAGAATCAGATCTCTCCTACTCAACTCCGTAAGCCTCCTGTCACTCATGTGACCCATACAATAGTGCCATAGCTGGTAGGCAAGCTGCTTCTTTTATGCTGCTACAGAAGCCTCTGCACTATTGGTAACAACTGAGCCTTCCATCCTATATAGGTTGTTGCTCAGTCTTCTCTCCTTCATCACCACCAAAGCATCCTTGGAGATTTTCAAACATCCACTGCCCGACTGATAACTGAAATCATATCCTTGCTTCTCCAAGTAACCTAGGGATATCAAATTCTTCTTTAGTTCCAGCATATGCTTCACATTGATGAGTGTCTGTATGACTCCATCATACATTCTCACCCTGATAGCACCAACACCAGCCACTCTACATGGATGATCATCTCTAAGACTCACACTACCACCATCTAATTTTTCATAGGAGGCAAACCAATCACGATGTGTAGTATAATGGTGGAAATATGCTGAATCAAGTATCCAGTGGCTATCAAACTCTGCTGACCCATCTGATACTTTTAGTACATCATCTCCACTATCCTTAGATGACAAAGCACCACTCCCACTAATCGATCCAACCTTGTCCTTCCCCTTCTCATTCTTCAGAAGTAGGCAATTCCTCCTTAGATGATCAGGCTGATGATACTTGTAGTATTTTACAGCCTTCAAATTCCCTCGAGACTTCGATCTACCTTTAGACTTATCTTGAATTCTCTCTTTAAGTCTCCCTTACCTCTCATTCACAGCAAGCATCTTTGAGTTAGGACTTTCTTTACATAGCTTCTCTCACTGCTCATTTGATCTGAAAACTCCAACTACTTCCTCAAAAATTAGGATCTCTTTCCTATACACCAAAGTAGTGATGAGACCATCATAAGAAACTGACAATGAATACAACAACAGGAGAACTCTATTCTCCTCATCAATCTTCACATCAAGGCTTATGACATCCAAGCAAACTTGATTGAATTTCTGGATATGGACAATTAGATCTTCTCCTTCGGACATCCACAAACTATATAGCTACTTCATCAACCATAGCTTGTTTGTCATGTTCTTGCCCATATATGTGTCTCCAAGCTTCTTCCAGAGCCCTTTTGGTATAGTTTCTATGCTAATCTCAGGCAAAACCTCATCAGCAAGGCACATCCTAATAGTGCTGAAAGTTATTTCCTCCAATTCTTTCCAATCTTCAATAATGATCTTTTCAAGCTTATCCCTAATCAAGACCTTGTAGATTCTATTCTGAACTAACCTTCATCTTTTGCTGCCAAAGGGTGAAATTTTTCTTACCATCAAACTTCTCAAAGTCTACCTTAAGGGTACTTGACGTCATTCTACACAGATTTTAATTCTACATAAGGAATACTCACAAATCTATATAATTTAGGGTAAAATAGGGTAGATTACTTAGATCAAGATGGATCCTTACCCAAATCAAACATCCAAGGGCTTTTCTCCCCTAGTTCTAGCTCCAAAGCTCTGATACCAAATATTGCAGGATTGAATCTTTCCTTACTGATCATAGATCGTGGAAGCAATAGCAAGGATGGGAGAAAAGGGATGATGGCAAATCAGATCTAGCCCTAGAAGAACCCTAGAGCATGAGGAAGAGGAGGAGAAAATATGAGAGAGGGAGAGAGAGAGTAATTAGGGAGAAAAGGCTTCTATTCTGATTTCATTCCATCAAAATGATATACAAAATTATATATATACATGGTCAATTTGACCCAAACCAAAAACTCCCTCTGTTAACCCAATTTGATGTAATTTTCAAGCTCATGTATACCCATGTCTTGCCTTGCACACATCCAGTGGACTAAATCCCAGTCCAACCCTTGGATTAGCCCCTTAAGACCTTCCAAACTAAGGCAATAAGTCTTCAAGAATTAAACCTAATTCTAGTTTAAAATAGAATCTCGAACAGCTCTCTGTACATGCACTCGAGCTGGCTCTATTAGGGGTCCGAGCTAGCTCTAGCATGGTACGCTAGCAACACTATCTTCTGTTCTGCTGTTTGAATCAGCTCTATTAGGGTTTGAGCTGACTCTACCTGGATCCGAGCTAGCTCGACTTACAGTCAAGCTAGCTCGACAGCTGTGTCATCCACTGATGCCAGAAATATAGCTCTCTATTTATTGTTCGAGCTGGCTTTCTCAGAGCTCGAGCCGGCTCGACTACTGACTGATGCTTCCTTTACCCTTTGGCCTTTCTTTATTTGATCCCAAGGCTTGGAAGCACTATACCTAAGCTCACAATTAGCCCCTTTGATGATAGTATCAAACTTATTGGACATAGATGTGGCAATATCTACTTGGTTGATCTTGATAAGATAGTTATGAAGAGTGGCCAATACCTTGTTGCTAAGGATGCTAAGATCAAAGAAACTAATTGGCTATGGCATCGTAGGTTAGATCATGCAAACATGCATACTTTATCAAAATTGATTGCAAAAGATCTAGATAAAGGTTTATCTAAATTAAATTTTGAAAATGATCATATTTGTGATGCATGTCAATTTGGTAAACAAACTAGGAAAAGTTTTCAATCCAAAAATATAATTTCAACTATTAGACCATTTGAATTGATTCACATAGACTTATTCAGACCTACTAGGACTACAAGCCTAGGAGGAAAGAAGTATGGTACTTGTGATCATAGATGATTTTTCTCATTTTACTTTGATTTTATTTTTAGCATAAAAAGATGAAGCATTGTTTTCATTTTCAAAATTTTATAGAAAAGTTTCTAACAAAAAAAACTCTACAATTATTAAAATTTAGAGTGATCGTGGTATAGAATTTGAAAATCAAAATTTTAAAATATTTTATAATAAAAATGGCATAGAACATAATTTTTCAACTCTAAGAACATCCCAACAAAATGGTGTTGTTGAGAGAAAGAATAAAATTTTGAAAGAAATGGCTAGAACTATGTTATGTGAAGACAAACTTCCAAAATATTTTTGGGCTGAAGCTATAAATACTGTTTGCTACATTTTAAACCGTATTTTGATTCATCCAATTCTCAAGAAAATCTCCTATGAACTTTGGAAAGGAAGAAAACTCAATATTAGTTATTTTCATATCTTTGGATGTAAATATTTTATTTTAAATAATAAAAAAATAATCTTAGAAAGTTGATGCTAAGTTTGATGAGGGTATCTTCCTTGGATACTCCATATCAAGCAAAGCATATAAAGTCTTCAACAAATGTACCTTAGTTATTGAAGAGTCTATTCATATTATCTTTGATGAAACTAACAACTTATCTTCAAGAAAAAAAGATGCTTTTGATGATAATGCAGGGTGCTAAGAAAAGGGTGTAAAGGAGCTAAACTTGAAGGGTAAATCTGATTATAATGAAGAGGAAGACTCAAATGGTGATGACCATGAAGAAATTCAAGAAGAAGGTATGAACCAAAAGCATTATAATCTATTCAAAGAATGGAGGTATGCCTACAATCATCCTAAAGATCTTATCATTGGTGATCTCTCTCAAGGTGTAAGAACTAGATCTACTTCTAGAAAAAATCATGATTATTTAGCCTTTGTTTCTCAAATAGAACTTAAAACTATTGAAGAAGCTGAAAGTGATCCTAATTGATTGATTGCTATGTAAGAAAAATTAAATCAATTTGAAAAAAGTAATATTTGGATATTAGTGAGTAGACCAATTGACCATCAAATTATTGACACTAAATGGATTTTCAAAAATAAATTAGATGAAAATGATAATATAGTAAGAAATAAAGTAAGATTAGTTGCTAAAAGATATAATCAAGAAGAAGAAATAGATTTTGATGAAATATATGCACTAGTAGCTAGATTAAAAGTCATTAGATTGCTACTTACTTTTGCTTATTATATGGATTTCAAATTATATCAAATCGATTTCAAAAGTACCTTTTTAAATGATTTAATTGCTGAAGAGGTTTTTGTAGAACAACCATTAGGTTTTGAAAATCATGCTTATCTAAATCATATCTTCAAATTTAATAAAGCATTGTATGATTTAAAACAAGCATCAAGACCATAGTATGATAGATTATATAAATTTTTGCTTAATAATGACTTTTCTAAAGGTAATATAGATACTACAATATATTTGAAAAGAAAGAAATCAGATCTACTGAATGTTCAAATATATGTGGATGACATTATTTTTGGTTCTACTAGTAAAAGTCTTTGTCAAGAGTTTGTCAAGTTGATGCAGGGTGAATTTGAAATAAGCATGATGAGGGAGCTAACATTCTTTCTTAAGCTTTAAATCAAATAAACAAAGGAAGAAATTTTCATCGCCAAACCAAATACATCCTAGAAATACTAAAGAAGTTTGGGATGGAGAATGCAAAGAAAATTGACACACCCATGAGCCCTTCATGCAGATTGGACAAAGATGAAAATGATAAAAGCATAAATCAAAAATTTTATAGAGGTATGATTGACTTTTTATTATATTTAACTACTAGTAGACCTGACATACTCTTTAGTATTTGCATATGTGCTAGATTTCAATCTAATCCTAAAGAATCTTATATGTTTGCTGTTAAAAAAAATTTAAGATACTTGATGGGAACTCAAAACTTAGGTTTATGGTATTCTAAGCAAACCTTAATTGATTTAATTGGATATTTTGATGCTAATTATGGGGGATGCAGATTTGATAGAAAAAGTACAAGTAGCACATATCAATTTTTTGGGTGGAACTTAATCTCTTGGTTTAAAAAGAAGTAAAATTCAGTAGTATTGTCCACGGTCGAGGTCGAGTACGTTGCAGCCAAAAGTTACTGTGCTTAACTTCTTTGGATTAAGTAACAACTTAAGGATTATAGTATTAATTAAAATAGAATTTTTTTAAAATGTGATAACACAAGTGCCATTAATTTAACTAAAATTTTATTCAACACTCAAGAATAAAATGTATCAAAATAAGACATCACTTTTTTAGAGATCATGTTCAAAATAATGACACTGTACTTGAATTTGTTTCAACTAAAAATCAATTAGCTGATATTTTTATAAAACCATTGAATGAAGATAGATTTAATATGATTAGAGGTGAGTTAGGAATTTGTGATCCTTTCTAAAGAAAAATCACTTCAATAACTCCTTGCTCATGTATTTGTTGGCTTGATTCAAGTTTTTCAAAAATTTTTGAATTGATTTCAATTTTTTTTTAAATTTCTAAAACAATGGCTCAAGCTGGCTCAACTATGTTGTCGAGCTAACTCGACTATCGAACTGACCCAAATAAGGTCTCGAGCCGACTCAACGGTCAGGGGCTCAATTTTTTATTTAAAACGATCGGCTTTCCAAAAATCCTATTAATTTGCTTTCGAGTCTACCCCACTAAACCCTCTCTTGGTTCCACTCCTAAACCTTCCTAAAACTCTCCCTACCACCTTCTACCTTTCTAATCCATGGGAATCTAAGCAATGGTGCCCAAGACTCATGCTGTCGTTGCCAAGAGGCATGGGATAGAGGAGCAGCGTGAAGCTCGAATGAAGAAGAGGAGATAGCTCGAAGAACTCCGTTTGGCACCCCCAGCTTCAATTTCTCTTCCAAATTGAGTCTCCATGGCTTCACGAGCAGTTGTCATGGGAAGAAAGGTCAGTTTTTAATTTTTAGATCAAGAAATTTTCAAATTGGGTCTTGGATACGACAGCAAGGATGAAAAAAGATATGCTCTTTTGAGGTAACTACATATCCCAATCTAGTTAGAAAATTTTTTGAAAATTTGAAGTCAGATACGGACTTCATCTGGTTCATTATTAAAGGGACAGAGATTATTCTTGACTAGAGGAAGATAGGGCACCTGTTAGAAATGTCGTCTTTGGGTATCTTATTTCTAGAGCTGGAGAATTACTTTGATGGACTTAGGAGGATTTTGGGTAGGAAAAATGTAGAAAACATTAACTTCCACAGAGCTAACTTATTACCTATCGAGTTGAGGTTGCTGCACAGTATGATCTGTCGGATATTCTTCCCCAATACTGGCTTGTTTGATTGAATTTTTAGGAGAGACTTAACTGTTATGGTACATATGGTGGAAGAAACTCCAATGAACCTACCATTCATGATGATAGAGCAGATCAGATATGCTTCAGAGAGATCAAAGATCAAAGCCTATTTGCCCAACGGTATGGTATTCACTTTGATATTCATTGATGCAGGCATTGAGCTGGATGGTGAGGACTTCAAATCCCTCATCTACACTGATTACTACACCATTCACACTCTACACCACATGGAATATCAAAAGATGGGTGATGAGTGGGTTAGGAAAGTTGAAGGAGTATAGGCTCATGATTCTGGATCATCATCTTCCTCCCCATCAGACTCTGCTGGCCCATCCTCTTCTGCACTTACAGTGGGACCTTCTTCACCAGCATCGCCCCCCAGATCAGTTGTTGGAGAGCATGTACCTAGTGCTTCAGTCTCTCCCAACATCCCCTTCGTGCATCATGGTTTCAACTCTGAAAGGGTTATGGAATAGGCTGTGGAGAAGATTATAAAGAGAATGGAAGAATTATTTACTGATTTTCAGCATTGCATCACTCAAGATCTTGACAAGCATAGAGTTTCTTCTGAGGGACAGTTTGAGCATCTTAGTCAGCAGATCAGCAGTTTGTCCTAAAGATTGGAAATTTTAGAGAAGACTCAGAGTGGATCTTCAAAGGTTGAGTGTTTGACTGCATAGACCGTCAAGATTACCAGGAGAGTTGAGGAGGCTATTATTTCTCAGCAGGGCAGCACCGAGGTTCTCATTACTGCTATTCGGAGGATTGAGGTGCAGATCCGTCAGCTTATGGTTTGACCACCTCCTACCCAGTCTAGACACTCCCCTAACCAGCCTCACCCATCTATAGTTAGTCCCCCTTCAGTGCCTCGATTAGATCTGGCATTAGTTTTCCTCCTATTCACCTTGGGCTCTTTGCAAGGATCTGGAGCAAGAGATCGGCACCCTCCTCCTCATCCTTTGGTCTAGTTGAATCCATCATAGAATTTTTATTTGATGAGGAGTAGTCTCTTTAGGCATAGGCTTTACTTTCTAACTATCTTTATGTTTGTAATATCTGAAATTATATTGTATTATTTGGTTGGCACCTTTTTATAAACAATACAAACATATGAATGTTTATAATATGAATATAATGAATATTTACTTCAATTTATCCCAAATGTGTGTACTGTTTATACTTTTGAATGTTCTTTTTGATGTTGACAAAAAAGAGGAGAAGGACTGATTGAGCATATTAACATTAAAATTACAAATAGTAAAATTATGAACATTAAAATTTTATTTAAAAAATTTGACATGAAGATCGCTTCATAAGAAGCACTTATTAAGGGGGAGTTTAAACCTTAATAGCTAAATATCTTTAGAGAAGTTCATATATCTAGATTTTGTAAAAATACAAATCTTCTATAGAGCTTATCAAATTAGAGATTACTTGCGCATATAGGGTATATTAAAATGTAAAACTCTATTATATTTATACTGTACATCTCTTCACATTGAGCAATTCCTTCTATATATTTATATACTACTATATACTTAATGGTTTGTCATTATCAAAAAAGAAGAGATTATTGTCTTCAGAAATGATTTTGATGATTACAAAAGATTAGAGCATAATTCGATTTTAATATTTTTTAAGTATATCAAAGAATATTTTTGTGGAGGAAAAATATCGTTAAAAGACTCCAAGTGTAATTGAAGATTAATTGAGTCAAGTATAATTGATTTTGAAGACTTTCGACAAAAAAAAAAAAAATTCTCAAGATTTAGAGCTGATCCATTCAAGAATCGAGCAAGCTCTGGTATGAAACATCTCTGATACTTTGGCTTGGTATGCCATCGAGCTGGCTCTATTAGTATTGCCTAAGGATGGCTATCCAAGAGAAGGAGTGAATTGGATATTTAAAAATTTAAATGACAATAGTGCAGATTTATCTACCAAGTGCTTAATGAGATAAATTATAAGATGTGCAGAGAATGAGAATAGTAAAAAAATAAGCACACAATCACAAATACTATAATTTTATAGTAGTTCGGTGCCAAACTCAACACCTACATCTACTCTCCAAGTAAACCATTTAGGAATCCAACTATAATCACTAAGCTTGATTATAGTTTGATTGTTTTCTTTGGGTTCACAATCTAACTCAATTGATTTTAACTTTAGCTTACCAACCACAATCATACAATGATTATTTTCTCAGGCTAACAATCAACCCCGATTGGTTTTAACCTTGGCTCACCAACCAAACTACTACAAACATCCAATTCAAGGCTTGGATCAACCCAAGTTTCTTACCCTAAGAAACTTGAAAGAATACAAATAAAAGTAAGTTTAAGTAAAGAAAAAAAAAACTTAATGAAGCCCCAAAAGAAGAAATCTTGAGTTGATTGATGGTTGCTTGATTTCTTCTCCTTAAATGCTTAAGAGAGATAAGTGAAGATCTTCAATGCTTGTGGCCTGACTCTCTCTCTCTCTTTGAGGATGGTGGAGGACAAAAGAATCTCTAAAAATCACTTTTTTTTTACTACTTTTGCTCACAAACTAGAATGCATTGAATATCACTTGAATGCTCTTCAATGGATGTCCTCCAAGGTGTCATTAATGCTCCAAGATGATTCCTTATATAACCCTGAGGTTTCCTACCACTTTAAGTCACCTAAAATGGCTGTATTCAATGCTCTAGCTGTTGGAAGAGAGAAAATAGCCATTGGGAGTGATTGGAGGCAAAAAGCTATAATTCTAAAAAACTAGCCGTTACAGTCACTGGGTCGACTCAACTTTTTCTGAGTTGGCTCAATTCCTCACTGGGTTGGCTTAATTGATTACTTGATCAGCTCAGAAGACTTGATCCAAAATTTTATGTTTCTATCACCATCTGTCTTTTGAGACTGGATTGGCTCACTGATCCTCTGAATCGACTAACTCCCTATCTAGGTCGGCAAAATTTGAAATTGGGTCGGCTAAGTGAACATTGTCTGAAAATTCAACCTTCTGTCTTTTGCTGCCTCACTGAGACGGATTGGTTTAGATTTTCATTAGATGGACTCAGTAGGCATGCCAATATGTATCATAGAGTTTGGATAGCTTTTTTTCTCTAATTTGATTTCTAGGCTAGACTTGCCTTCTTAACTTGATTTAATCTTCATTAAAACTCCTTGCAAGGTGTGTCTAGTCTAAAGTTTCTTCACTAAGTTCTTGAGTGGTGGTTCTTCATTTAGCTATCAAAAAATACTTGAAAATTGTGAGCACTTAAAATTTTGAAACTATACATCCTCATAAATAGCATTAATAACTTAATAATTTATAATTAAATACTTTTATTATCATCAAAATCAATTTAGGATCAATAATCTCTCTCTTTTTGATGATGACAAAATCCTTTAAGTACAACCTTTCTTTCAAATTTCAAATTAATTTATTTTCAATCATTGCATCCACATCATACACATTCGAATTTTATCAATTTACATATACTTCTCTTGAGTATGAAAATTATGTCTAATTTAATTTCAAATTTCATGTTACTCTCCCTTACTTTGTGCTGAATATTCTTTAGGGTCATAATTTGTTCTAAATTAGTATTTTTCCATATTTCATCAATTGTAATTTCAATCAATACTCAATCTCTCCTCCTTTTTGTCATTATCAAAAAGGTAAACATTATCCAACAACATAGAACAATCACAAAGGAAACATTGCACATATAAAGAAAAACTTCAAGTTTCATCCATTCATTCATTCAAAAAGATACAATGAGTCTAAAAAGCATACAACAATCGACATTCTCAAAAGGAAACTTGATCATATCATAAGATACTGACAAACAAAAAGTTCAAAAAGACAATGCAGCTACATGCAACCTAATCTAAGCTAGGATCAGGAGGGGCAGAGGAAGCTGGATCCATGGGCATAGAAGAACGCTGCTCGTTAAGAACCTCTCTCACAGTATTCTTCATCAGTGAAGAAAGACAACTAGAAATCCGATCAAATACACACTGCACGATCTCCTCTAACTGATCCTCATCAAGCCGAATAGTGGACGAAGGTGCAGCAAGCACTGGATGCTCTGACAGGTCTGGCATGGGCTCCGACACACCTCTAACTTCCTCTTCCTCATCTTCCTTGACCCATTGTCCATCAACCTTTTTGTATTTCATCCTCTTCAAAGACTTCTTATTGTCTGTATCATAATGTTGAAGCATCTTTCTTAGTTCTCCTTCTAAGTTTACTCCATAATCTTTGAAAATCAAAGTCAAGAACATCCCACAAGGTAGAGCTGGCTTTCTCCTAAGAGCAACTTCTTGCATTACCTTTAAAACAACAGTCGAAAGGCTGAAATTTTCTTTCCTTATCATGTGATATGATATCAATATCATTCTTACTTATGAAATCGAACCTTCTTATCTGAGGGAGATGAATTCTAGTAGTCATATGATGAAGGAGTCTATGTTCCACAGATAAATCTCTAGCAGAAATTTCCTCAAAGTGCATTACATAAACCCTTCCAAATAAAAGCCTTAACCCACTAGCTGTATCATCTAATTTTTTTGTTCCTTCAGTGGGTGCTCTAAGTAAAACTCCTAATCTTTCCTCAGTCAAATTGATTTTAACCTTTTTCACTTTCGTTTCAAAGGAGTGTGCTTTGACCCTAACATTTCCATAGAACTTCCTTACTAGATTAGGATAAGTGGGCAAATCCAAAGTGCATAAATACTTTCACCCAGAAAATTTCAAGTAATCATCGATTTCAAAATCCTCTTTTTCTAGGAAACCAAAATCAACCTTTCTTCCCATGGGAAGCACCGGAGGAGGAGGTAGAGGCACTGATTGAGATGACTCAGCCCACGAGTCTTGAAGAAATTTGGTCCACTGTTCTTCTTCATGAATCCCTCTTCTTGGTGGCGGTAAAGGGCTGGGGTGCTTCTACCATGGAGCAAGTTTCTTCTTAGGCACCATAGATCCAAAATCCTCCTCGATTTGTAGTGGATTAGGGGTTCTAAGGGATGGATTTAAGGTTCTAAGGGTTTATCAGTGGGACAGCTCAAAATAAACAAGAAACGAACAAAAAAGATCCCATGAGAAATTTCATTTAAAAATAAGATTCCTGACAACTAAGTTGACTCAGACTCATTTTGAGTCGGCTCAGTGATGGGTCGACTAGGTTTTTCATGAAGAAAATGGGTTAGCTGGCTCAATCAGGCACAACCAGAACTACCAGGTTTCAAGACCAAGAATGATGTAATTTAAACATGCCTTTCTTAAAGAAATTAAAACATAAATAATTTTAAAAAATCCATCATATTAGAAGCAATCATTTCAACATAAAATGCACATTCAATAATTCAATAAATTGGATCAAATAAACCTAACTATTTTCTTATTGCATAAAGTCTTTCTTCATTTAAAGGTTTAGTAAAAATATCTGCAATTTATTTTTCAGTTGGCATAAACTCAAGGATTATACCATTATTTTGTATATGACCTCTAATAAAATGGTGTCTAACTTCTATATGTTTTGTTCTTGAATGTAAAATAAGATTTTTAGTTAAGTTTATGGTATTTGTATTGTCACATCGAATAGAAATGTTATTACAAGTAATACCATAGTCCTCTAATTATTGTTTATCCATAATAGTTGAGCACAACAAGTCCCAGCAGTAATATATTCAGCTTCCGTCGTAGACAAAACTATTAAATTTTGTTTCTTACTAGACCATGAAATCAAATTTACTTTTAGAAATTGATATGTACCACTTATACTTTTCTATCTAAGCAACAACCAGCAAAATCTGAATTACTATATCTAATTAAATCAAATGAGGATTGTTTTGAATACCATAAACTTATATCTTGAGTATTTATTAGATATTTAAATATTCTTTTAACTATAACTACATGAGATTTCTTGGGATTTGATTGATAATATGCACACATACATATGCTAAACATTATATCTGACCTACTTGCAGTTAAATAAAGCAAAGATTCAATCATACCTGGATATAGCTTGGGATTTACCGCTTTTTCTTTTGGATTTTGATCAAGCTTGCAACTCGTGCTCATAGGGGTGCCACTTCCTCTGACATTTTTCATCCTAAATTTTTTTAATATTTTCTTGATGTATTTGCTTTGGTTGATGAAGATTTTCTCATTTGATTGCTTAATCTAGAGTTCGAGGAAAAAGTTCAACTCTCCCATTATGCTCATCTCGAATTCATCCTGCATAAGTCTAGCAAAATCTCCATACAAGACTTCATTAGTAGCACCGAATATAATATCATTAACATATAATTACATAATTAATAAATTATTTGATCTTTTTTTATGAATAATATTTTATCTATAGTGCCTTTTTTAAAATTATTATTTAGTAAAAACTTACTTAATCCATCATACCAAGTCCTAGGTGCTTGTTTTAATCTATATAAAGCTTTCTTAATTTTGAATACATGATTAGACAATTTTTGATTTTAAAATCTGAAGGTTGTTCTATATAAACTTTCTTCTTAATTAATTCATTCAAGAATACACTTTTTACATCTATTTGAAAAAGTTTAAAATTCACAAAGCAAGCAAATGCTAAGAGCAATCTAATAGCTTTAAGTCTAGCTATGGATGCAAAGGATTCATCAAAATCAATTTTCTCTTCTTGATTGTATCCTTGTGCAGCCAATCTAGCTTTGTTTCTAATTACATTATCCTTCTTATCAAGTTTATTCCTAAAGACCCATTTAGTTCTAATTACTAAAAGGTTTTTAGGTGTTTCAACTAATTTCTAAACTTTGTTTCTTTCGAATTGGTTTAATTCTTCTTATATTGCGAATATCCAATTAGGATCTTTTTCAACTTCTGATATATTTTTAGGTTCTAAATGTGATATAAAGGTAAAGTAATTCATAGCTTTTCTAAGTGATGCTCTAGTTTTAATATCATGAGATTGATCACCTATTATTAATTCTTTAGGGTGATTGTGATCATACCTCCATTCTTTTGATAAATTGGATGTACTTTGATCATCTTGGGGTTATGGCACAACTTCTTCAACATGTTGCTCCACATCTTCTTTTTCTTGAGGAGTGTCTTCAATAGTCATGTCTTTCAATTTTTTTTTAGATTTTTTGTATCCATATTAAAATCTTCTTCTCTTATTTTAAGAGAGTTAGTTTCATCAAAAATGACATACACCAATTCTTCCACAATCAATGTTCTTTTGTTAAATACTCTATATGCTCTACTACTAGATGAATTATCTAGAAAAATACCTTTATCTGATTTTACATCAAAATTTTTTAATTTATTTTTACCATTTATTAAAATAAAATATCTATATCCAAAAACTTTAAAATATGAAATATTAGGTTTCTTTTCTTTATAAAGTTCATGTGGAGTTTTTTTTAATTAAAATTGATCTAATTAATGCGCTATTTAGTATATAGCATGCGGTGTTACTAGCCTCCACCCAAAAGTATTTTGGGAGGTTGCTTTCATAAAGCATAGTCCGTGTAATTTTAATTAATATTCTATTCTTTCTTTCTACTATCCTATTTTATTGAGGTGTCCTAGATACCGAAAAATTATGATTAATTTCATTTTTAGAATAAAAATTTTCAAACCTATGATTTTCAAATTTGGTACCATAATCACTTCTTATTTTCAAAATACTATACTCTTTTTTACTAGTTATTTTATTAAATAAATCAAAAAACATATCAAAGGCTTCATCTTTATGTGCTAAGAATAACACCTAAGTGAATCTAGAGTAGTCATCAATTATAACAAATTCAAATCTTTTTTCTCCAAGACTAGTTGTTGAGATAGATCTAAACAAGTCCATATGAATCAATTCTAGTGATCTAGATATTGAGATAATATTTTTGAATTTGAAAGAAGATTTAGTTTGTTTGTCAAGTTGACATGCTTTGCAAATTTTATTCTTTACAAAATTTATCTTAGATAAATCTTGTACTAAGTCAAGTTTAATTAATCTTGCTAATGAATCTATGCTTGCATGACTTAGTTTATTATGCCAAATCCAACTAGATTCATTTACTTTAGTATTTATAGCAACAAGATATTTAATATTTTCATTTTTAAATTCATCAAGATCAACAATATAAACATTGCCATGTCTCTTTCCTCTAAGTTTGATGCTATCAAAATGAACTAGTTACAATACAATAAGAAGATTTGAAGAAAATATTAAAGCTAAAGTTGACTTATGCTAAGCAAGTTATGCATCAGACCTTCAACTAACAATATATTTTCTATACTAGTGGATGGTGTTATCAAGATATTATCGAGATCAATGATTTTTTTTTTACTGTTGTCTCCAAAGTCACCATACCTCCATCTTTAGCTTCAAGAGAGATAAATTATAATTTATCTTCCATCATGTGTCTTGAGCATCCACTATCAAGATATCATCTTCTTTTAGATCTCACAGATTTCAAGCACACCTACACAAGCAATCAAGTAAACTTAGATATCTAAGTTAACTTGGATCCTTTGGGGTTAGCACAAATGGTTTCTTTTGAAACTCAAATTTGTTTTATCTTTGATTTACTTGAATTAGAGATTTTACTTGCATTAATTATTTTACATTCTATAAATTTATGTCTAATCTTATTACATTTATAACAAGTAATGTTCCTAGCATGATTTTGACTTTTTGTATATATATTCTTTAAAAATTTTTACTTCCTTAATGAATTATATCCTATACCGGCTTTATCAAAAATCAACTTTTGTTATTCAATTAATATTTACAAATTTTAAGAACTTAGTGCAAATTTATCTACTATAGATTTTAATTTATTCACCTTTTCTTATAAGGATTCATTCTTTTTATTTGATTCATCCAACTTACTTTGTAATTCCTTCATATCTTCTTCTATTTTAGCTTTATCTTTACTTAAAGATTGATTCTCTTTCTTAAGTTCTTTATTCTTATGAGATAGTTTTTTAAAATCACAGAGTAAGTTATTGAAAGCATCATACAATTTCTTAAATGTAAATTTAGAAATTGAGTCATCATCATTTACCTCATTATCTAAAGCCACAAGGCAAAGATTTACCTTTTCTTCGTTTTGAAACTCTTCCTCACTTGAAGAGGAATCCTTATCATTGCTTCATGTTGCTTTTAGTGCTTTCTGTCTTGGCTTCTTGGGGATTTTCTTCAACAATGGGCAATTCATCTAAAAATATCCAAGCTTCTTACACTCATGGCAAAGAGGAGGTTGTTCTTTCTCTTTCTCTTTGCTACCTTCTTCCTTGTTATACCTTCTTTTTGGTTCAAACCTTTTTCTTCTCCTCATAAATTTTTTGAACTTGTTAGCTATCATTGCCATCTCTTCATCGTCCTCTGAGTCTTCTTCAGACTCACTATCTTCTTCATGAATGGTAACAGCTTTTAGGATGATGTTCTTCTTTTTCTTCATTTTTCTTATTTTTTCTTGGTTCATGTTCAACTCATGTGTCATGAGTGAACCGATGAGCTCTTCCAATGCAAGCTTATTTAGGTCCTTCGTCTCTTGAATGACAGTCAACTTTGGCTCTCAATTTTTTGGCAAAGACCTAAAAATTTTCAAACCACATCACTATTAGAATAGTCTCTTTCGAGACTCTTTAAACCATTTAAAATATCGATGAATTGTATAAATATTTCAGTGATAGTTTCTTATGGTTTCATTTTAATAGTGCATATTTATGTACCAACATATTTATTTTTGATTTTTTGACTTGACTACTATCCTCATGGATGACTTCAAATCAATCTCAAATCTCTTTAACGGATAAATATGTTGATATCCTATTAAATTTATTAGCATCCAAAGCATAATATAGAATATTTATTGCTTTGGCATTAAGTTGAGCTTGTTTTTTGTCATATTCATCTCAATCTATTTTGGATTTGAAGATAGACATGCCATCAATTATGCTTGTGGATGTATGTGCGCCCATCATTATGACATTCCACATGTCATAATCTAGTGCTTGTATAAATATTCTCATTCTTACTTTCTAATAGATATAGTTGGTTCCATTGAAGAACGGAGGTCTATTGATTGATTGTTCCTCAACCAATGAAGTCCCATTAGGGTTGCTATATAATCTTTAGCTCAAAAAGATGAGTAACAAGTGAGCACCTATTTTGATATCACTTGTTGCTGCTCACTTGTTGCTCAAGAATGGCTATCCAAAAGAGGGGGTGAATTGAGTATTTAAAAATTTAAATGACAATAATGCAGATTTATCTATCAAGTGCTTAATAAGACAAATTATAAGATGTACAGATAATGAGAATAGTAAAGGAATAAGCACACAATCATAAATACTATAATTTTATAATGGTTCAATGCCAACCTCAGCACCTACGTCCACGCCCTACGTAAACCACTTGAGAATTCAACTATAATCACTAAACTTGATTACAGTTTGATTATTTTTTTTGGATTCACAATCTAATTCAGTTAGTTTTAACCTTGACTCATCAATCACAATCATATAATGATTATTTTCTCAGACTAACAATCAACCCCGATTGATTTTAATCTTGGCTCACCAACCAAACTACTACAAATATCCAATTCAAGGCTTGGATCAACCCAAGTTTCTCACCTTAAGAAACTTGAAAGAATACAAATGAAAGTAAGTTTAAGTAAAGAAAGACTCACTCAATGAAACCTCAAGAAAAGAAATCTTGAGTTGATTACTAGTTGCTTGATTTCTTCTTCTTGAATGCTTAAGAGAAATATGTGAAGATCTTCAATGCTTGTGGCCTGACTCTCTCTCTCTCTGAAGATGGTGGAAGGATAAAAGAATCTCTGGAAATCACTCATTCCTTTTACTATTTTTGCTCACAAACTAAAATGCACTGAATATCACTTGAATGCTCTTCAATGGATGTCCTCCAAGGTGTATTCAATGCTTCAAGATGATTTCTTATATAACCCTGAGGTTTTTCACCACTTTAAGTCATCTGAAATGGCTGCATTTAATGCTCTAGCCATTGGAAGAGAGAAACTAGCTGTTAGGAGTGATTGGAGGCAAAAAGCTGCAATTCTAAAAAATTAGTCATTACAGTCACTGGGTCGACTCAACTTTCTCTGAGTTGGCTCAGTTCCTCACTTGATCGGCTCAACAGACTTGATCCAAAATTTTATATTTCTATCGTTGTCTGTCTTCTGAGACTGGATTGGCTCACTGATCCTCTGGATCAACTAACTCCCTATCTAAGTCGGCACAATTTGGAGCTGAATCGGCTAAGTGAATATTGCCTGAAAATTCAGCCTTCTATTTTTTGCTATCTCACTGAGATTAGGTCAGCTCAAATTTTCACTGAGTTGACTCAGCTGGCATGCCAATATGTATCATAGAGTTTGGATAGCCTTTCTTCTCTAATTTTATTTCTAGACTAGACTTACCTTCTTAACTTGATTTAATCCTCATTAAAACTCCTTGCAAGGTGTGTCTAGTCTAGAGTTTCTTCACTAAATTCTTGAGTAGTGGTTCTTCATTTAGTTATCGAAAAATATTTGAAAATTATGAGCACTTGAAATTTTGAAACTACACATCCTCATAATTACCATTAGTAACTTAACAATTTATTCTCAAATACTTTTGTTATTATCAAAATCAATCCTGGGTCAACAATCAAGATGATAGAAAGCTGGATTTTGTGGACTGCAGCTCGAGCCAGCTCAAAGCAAGACTCAAGCCGGCTCTGTCAATACTCTAGAAAGTTAAATTTTGAACTCTACAGTTCGAGCCAGCTTGCAATAAGACCCGAGCCGGCTCTCTCAGGGGATAGAAAGCTGAAATTCTAGTTCTGCTGCTCGAGCCAGCTCGAAGCAAGACCCGAGCTGGCTCTATTAGAAGGACAGATTGATGGTTTTTGTGGTCTATGGTTCATGTCGACTCAAAAGCCAGCTCGAGCCAACTCAAAAGCCAGTTTGAGCTGATTCGACATCGTTTGATAGGCATAATGGCTAGTTCTGCAGAAGCCTGTTTTCGTCTAGAAAAGTTTCTAACAACTATTTTCCATCTCCAATAGTCAAAAATGGTTAAAATTGAGTTCAAATTAATCAGAGCTTGGAAGGAAGGATTAAGAGATAAAAGGAAAAGCAAGAAAATAAGAGAAGAGCACTATTTATAGCAAAAAGAGCACTTTGGACATTCAATAGCCTTCAAGAAATTTACCCACTTCCAACAACTTTTTTCTTGAATATTTTGAGTGCATTCAAGGAAGAGAAAGAGCATTCCCTACTGATATTCAAAGCATCCTCAAAAGAGAGCTTCAACGACAACAAATCAATCACAATAGAATTTTTATTGTTATATTGAATTTCTTATTTAAATCTGTTGTAATAGTTTCAGCAGGGGCTGAAACTTGAAGGGCTGATTTATACCAAACTTGGATTAGTTTGGGGGAGCCTTGGGACAAGGCTTGTAAAGGTTTTAATTGGTTGATCTGGATTAAAATCAATTAGGTTTGTTTGTGAGCTCGGTGAAAATAAACACGCTGTAATCAGGTTGATTATGGTGAAAATTTTTAAGGGATCGCTTGGGGAGTAGATGTAGGTTCTTGAGGTGCACCAAACCACTATAAATATGCTATATTTGTGTGTGTGTGTGTGTGTGTGATTTTCTTCTTCCATTATATTTATTTTCTGCTCATTGATCTACTACACTTATAGCTTAAATCTAATTCTGCTCTGCACACATTTAGTTAAATTTCAAAATATTTTAATAACCTAGTTTACCCCCTCTCTTGGGTTGTTTAGCTGGACAACATAAAATATCACAGGCATAATAAAATAAAAAAAATAATATGGGCATCTACCATCGCAGAATCTGAGAATGGATTTAGATTATGATGACTTTGATCACAAGCAACTAGCCAGGATGGCCAGATCAAATCTATGATTGATCCCAATGGCTGTCAGAGGAAGAAACAAAGGTCCTTTTCTTCTTTATTCTATTCATCAATAATATGCCAAAATAAATATAAAATTTGGCATATAAAAATTTTTTATATTACATCAATCATGGACCAGACAAAATAGCAAAGGTGGCTCTAATACCACTAATATAGAAAATTTAATCTTAAATGTGAAAATAATTGTACCTCCAGCTATTTTTGTTCAAGCCCAAAAAAATCAATTTGTAACCGTATGTAACCTGCAATCACAAGAGAATCAATCTTGAATGTGCTCCTCAATGTCATGGAGCAACATCTTGATTTTTGAATCCCTAATCCGAATATATCCAATGGGAAGGATCTCACAAGCTCTCCGATGAATTGGAGATCAAGTTTGTAGGTATTCTTTTATAACATTCTTCATCCATCAGAGGCAGTATCTAAATCAATCGCAACAACTAACAGATGAACATTATCTACAATGGCTGTGTAGAGCTCAATTTTATTAAACTATCAAATATATCTCTATTACTTTATCAGAGGTTTATCTTTAGTCAGAGTCCAGATCAATTAAAACATGTAAAACAAATCCTGATATGTGTTACATTTGGATGGATTTAATCAGATAAATTATAATAGATTATACATGTCAGATAATTCGAATTCATCCTAATAGTCATCCATAGAAGCCCCTTTTGTGTAACTAGACCACATCACTTCCGAAATATTGTGACTTTAGATTGCTGTCCATTGTCCAATTTCATCCCTGTTGTT
Source organism: Elaeis guineensis (assembly GCF_000442705.2). Classification (NCBI taxonomy): domain Eukaryota; kingdom Viridiplantae; phylum Streptophyta; class Magnoliopsida; order Arecales; family Arecaceae; genus Elaeis; species Elaeis guineensis. Next base: position 50,788,189 of record NC_026007.2, on the reverse strand, counting down.
GTTGCGTCCTAGGTTGAGTATAACTGTCTTGTAAGTCTCCTACATCTACCAACATGTCTTTGTCAGGTAGACTGAAGTAGGAGTCATTAGATGTGTGGTTTGGAGAAAATTGTGCACAATACAACGTGCAAGCACTATCTGCACTTCTGTGTGATAGAGAAAGAATGGGTGACTTGTCAAAACCTTTGTACAAGTGGTGAAGGTTGAATGAATATTTTTCTCTATCCTTCAATGTATGACGCATGGTCTCATCCACGTACGGTTTGGAGAAAATTGTGCATAATACAACGTGCAAGCACTATCTGCACTTCTGTGTGATAGGAAAGAATGGGTAACTTGTCAAAACCTTTCCACTGGTGGTGAAGGTTGAATGAATATTCTTCTCTATCCTTCAATGTACGATGCATGGTCTCATCCAAGTGGTAATTGGTGGAACAATATGGGGCAATAGAGCCAGGTACTGTTGTCCACCCATGGTATCCACTAGAAAAAGCTTCCCTGCAATCAATTGATATAGGTGCTTCAGTGTACCCAAAACTGTGTAACAATATTGCAGTCTTAAGATAGCTGGAACAACGCAAAGGCCCTGCAGGTATGGGATAAATATTGCGTGCTTTAGAATATGGAAATCTTTTGCAAAGCTCTCCCAACTAGCAGAGACATAAATAAACCTCAGGTTAGGATTGACAACCATCACGGCATCTAGGTGGGGTCTTTTCTACCACAAAACCATGCAAAGACGTTGTAGGCACCGTGGTCTTGATATGTCTTACCTTAGTTCAATCACATTCTAAGGATGTGCTTTTTGAAAAAAAGGTTCATTAGGTATCAAAACCACACATATTGTAATACCCCAACTCTCAATCACACTAATCTCAAAGCACTAAAAAAAAGAGAAAGAAAATTGAAGGAGTCTTCTTCCCTGATGACTCCTAGTCGGAGCCGAAATCCCCCACGGGGAGGAGTGGAACTCCTCTCTGACCCTATTTAAAGGGGAGGGGATCCACTCCTCCCCTCTGACCCTATTTAAAGGGGAGGGGTCTTCTCTCTTCCTCTCATCGAGATTCGAGTCTCAAATCGACGAGAATCGTCGGGAATCCTTCATGGAGGTCTTTCATTGTGTTCGCTGAAAATCGTAGCTATGCATCCATGATAAGAATCTAGACTATTAGCGACGGCTAGTTGCTGTCGCTAATAGTCCACTTGCCGTCGCTAATAATCTTGCCGTCGCTAATTCCGTCGTAACAGACAATCTGAAAAAAACATGATCGCTAAATACCCTTAATAGCATGAAAATCCTAGCCATCGCTAATAAGGCTATTAGAGACGACTTTAGCGATGAAGAAATTCCGTCGCTAATTATTTTTTAATTTTTAACTTAATTTTTTTAAAAAATTTTAAAATACTATTAGGATGGTATTTTCTTGGCTAATACCATCGCTAATAATTATTAGCGGCCAATAATGCCGTCTTTATCTTTTTAATTTTTAAATTAAATAAAAAAATTAAAAAAAATATTAGCAATGGCATTATCGTCGCTAATACCGTTGCTAATAAGCATTAGCGATGGCACTATTCGTCGCTAATGCCGTCACTAATAATTAATTTTATTTTTTTTAAAAATTAATAATAATATTTTTTAAAATATATTTTAATTAATCACAATGAATTAAGGTTTCTAATATCTGTTATAATTAAAATCCAAAGATAATATGACAATCAAAAATTAAAAATTAATTATATTATATTAAAAATATAAATTATATAATTTTTTTACAAGTAGTATAAAAAAAAATATAATACATCAAAGAAAAAATTAGGTCTGATCCTCATCATCGTCAGTCTCCTCCTCCTCTTGCTTCTCTTCAGCAATTGGTGGATGAGAGCTTGATATCCTAGCATCCTGTAATGAAAAAAATAAAATAATATTAGTAAGTTTTGATGCAGAGGCGTATCCTTCAATATATTCCTTCGATTCTCGAACAAATTATTCCGACATATTTCATTCGATAATACAAAGCTAATAGATACCTCCGATCTATCGATTGGATGGTTATATTGAATTTTTAGCCCTTAGATCTCCTTCTCAGATTCAAATCTAAATATATGAAGTTTGTAATATGAAAACTTAAAATAAGTAAAAGAGTTTAATAATATAATTATCTAATGTGATAACTGAGACAACGAGTCCAGTAAATCGCAGAGCTGCGGGTTCCAAAGAAGCTCCACAACCGTATCGCGGATAGCGTCCAGGAGACTCTGAGGTTGCTGGCTCAAAAGTCTCTACACGACCTCCTCCATGTGCGCATCACTCTAGGTCTAGAATATCGAGACCTGTGAGGACGTCGAAGGATATCAAGCCAGTGGAGGGTCAAAATTGTGGTCGAATCTTATGATCCGACTCCTACTCACCCCCTGGTGGCACTAAGCCATCTCTTAAGATCAATGGGGGCTGAGAAGATGGGTTATCGTCGTACCTCTCAGCAACGTACACCGCGTAATATGTCTGCACAGTTCAGAAATACATTAGTTCTAATATAAAAATCAGATCCTGTAACAACTCAATTAGTAAATAAAGTTTAAAATTCTTACCACGATCTATCACAATATAGAATCTAAATAGTCACCAGTCCTCCTAGACTAGTGTGTGGCCCGCCATAACTGCAGCTGATCTGGTGGACGATCTAGTTACTGTGTCTATAATAAGTAAATAATAAAATTAAATTAATTATAACATGCATATAAGAGTTTTTACGGTTCTAGTGAAGAGTTTTGGTATAGATTTCTTACCAGTCTATCAACCACAACATGTGTGCCGATGGAGCCACCCGTGTGCCTGATCAGATCCTACTGGATGGTCTGATTCTGTCGGACTCTCTGCCACCTATCGGCATACTCCTCCCTGCTCCACTGATTGCAAAGGGCCTCTTATGCATCCATCTGCATCCAATAATCCCTGTAGGACTTTTAGTCTGATGGTGATTGAAAATTGGAATGTTTGATGGTGGACTGCCGTAGGCTATGTAGTCCATCTCAAAACCTATATATGGCCACCTGCTCAAAGATCGAATGGCCAGCCTCCTCATCCTGAGGAGATAAGAATCGATAGTAGTCCTGTAAATAGAAGCAAGTATGTATTAATAAATAGAATATAAACCTACCATGATTTATTAAATTAAACATCTTTGACTTATCCGAAACATCTCCCAAGCTGCATCACGTACCCCCGACGGTCAATTGGAGAACGTGTCTATCAGCCCCAGCACCAATCGTCGGATGATCTCGATAACCACATGAGGCACAGAGCTCTCTTTAAATATGTTGCAAAATTGATTTTGATCAATAAATGTTAGACTCTATAATAGTTAAATTTTAAACATATTCAGTAAAGATATGGTACTTACAAGCGGCTCTGAATATAGATGAGCTCTTTATCTTCAGACCGAGTTAGAGGTGCTGCGAGTTGGGTGGGTCCTCTACCATGCCTCTGTGACTGAGAGCCGGTCGCTACTACATGTCATTGTGGGGTCTCGCTACTACATGTCACTGTGGGGTCACTAATGACCCTCTATCATCCGAACCTGAGAGTATCAAGGTATTATAAAGAATGTTACATTAAATAATAAAGAATAAAATAACATAAAAAAGAATAACTAAAGTATTAGAGTTTATCACATGGTATGTATGCTGCAGAACCATGTGAGTTGGCTACATGAGAGCTCTCTCCTCCAGAGCTTCCTCATCGACTGTGACAGCTATGACCTCGAAAAGACATGATCTATAATCTCTAAAAATAAAAATAATTATATATTATATTGTATTAATTATGTACCAGAATAAAATAACTATGTATCATATTTATTTAACTGTATATCATGATACCTTAACTTTGTACCACATTCATAAAGGTAATGTGTATAATTTATGACGAAAGAAAAATGAGCAATGTTAGTCTGAAACATAAATCAGAAAAAAGATACCTGACTGCATCAATAGGATACTTTTGCCCATATCTTGATAATGTATGATTCCAGTTCCCTTTCGAGCATTCTAGTTTCTGCAAGAAGTAATTCTTCTTCGATGAAAAGCAACTTGTCATAAGTATTTGTCATCCGACAGAGTTTGACTTTTATCTTTGTAGCCATACAGACCAACACATTATCATGTACGACTAGATGAAAATTATTTTTCTACTGATATATTGCAGATGTTAACTAACAATCTTACATAACATTTGATCTCTCTGATGAAGGATCGACATCGATTGGTGGGTCTAGAAATAGGTTTGCTGTGGTACGTCATCTGCTACAGATCAAGGACAACGTTACTAAAGGCATCAAGTTGATCTAGTAAAAATAAATAGATATTTAGGCAAGTAGAGCCCCAGTCCATGATTTCTTAGAGTTGTAGGATTCCAAAGAAATTACTATTTGTGGGGGGTGTTTAAGAGAAGACAAGTTCTAATCCATAGTATACCAGCAAGTTGCTGCTCCAGGGCTAATGACCACCCAAAGGGAGAAAAAAAGATGTAGGACTCCGAACATGCAAAAGAAGAGATTAGTTCTCATTATGTAAAATCTTCTGTTGTCCTCGAAAATGGCAAGCAAAATCCATCGCACCCATCAGATTTTAGACATCATATGGGAACAAAAAAAAGAGCCCATAGCAATCTGTGAAGCCATTTTCTTTAATATCTATTAATTAAGTTTGAATCATTATTAGAAAAAATAAGAAGGCAACCATAAGAATATAGCAAGTAAAATCTATCAGCATCCATCAGCTTTAAGATATCATATGGGTAGAAGAAAAAGAGGCCAATCCTTTCAATATCCATTTAGTTTGGATCATCATCAGGAAAAATATGAAGGCAACCGTAAGAATTAGCGACCAAAACCCATTGGCATCCATCAGCTTTAAGACATTATATGGAAAGAAAAAAAAGAGGCCAGTCCCTTCAATATCCATTTAGTTTGGATCATCATCAGAAAAAATAAAAAAAAAATCATTAAAATATAGCCATTGAAAAATAAAGCATTGCAAGTTCCTCTGCACCTTTAACCATGAGACAATACTAGCCATCGTTAATGCCATCGTTAATACTCACAATAGTAGATATGCTGGCACAGGGATGGGGCCGCAGGGTCTGTGTGGTTAGACCGACAGGGATGAGGCCACAGGGAAGCCAGTAGGGCAGGGGCTGCAGGGTCCGACCAAGCGGGTCGGGACAGCTGCGCGTGAGACAGGGCCGGGGAGGCTGGCTTGAGGTTGTGACATAAGAGGCACCGATGGGGTCGGGGAAGCCGCGGGCAAGGCGGGGTTGGGGTGGCAAGCTCAGGGTGCGATGTAGGAGGCACCGACAGGGTCAGGGCAGTCGCGGGAGAGGTGAGGCTGGGGTGGCTGGTTCAAGGCCGCGATGTAGGAGGCACCGATGGGGTCGGGGCGATCGTAGGCGAGGTAAGGCTAGGGCGACGGGCTTGGGGTGCGGTGTAGGAGGTGCTGGCGGGGTTGGGGTTGGGGCAGCCACAGTCGAGGTGGGGCCGGGGCTGCTGGCTCAAGGCCACGGTGTAGGAGGCACCGGTGGGATCGGGGCTACCGCAGCTAGGGTGGTTGACTCGTAGCCACGACGTAGGAGGCACTGGCGGGGTCGGGGCAATTATGGGTGAGGTGGGGTCAGGGTGGCGGGTGAGGGGCCACGATGTAGGAGACGTCGGTGAGGTTGGGGCACCAGGAAGGAGGACGTGTAGGGAGCGGATAGCATCGAGAAGGATGCATTGGGGAGGGGGGTCGTCGGTCGTCAGGAGAAGGCACCAGCGAGGTGGAGAAAAATTGAAAAGGAGGAGAATGAGAGAGGATTCACGGGAAGGAGGAGAATGAGCGCAAAATTTTTTTGCCCTTTGACGGACTGGGGGTACTGTTTAGCTAGACTATTACCGATGGCAATAGCGACCGTCGGTAATACGATAGGTACACCTCCATTTTGTGTGCCAGAATATTAACGATGGCATTTTTCGTCGCTAATATCCATCCACCGTCGCTAATACTATTAATTTTTTTCAAAATATTAAAATTTAATATTAATTTTTTTAAAAAAATTTTAAAATAATATTTTTTCAAAATTATTAGCAATGACATATTATTCCTTTGCTAATACCATCTCTAATACTATTAAATTTTTTTAATATTAATTTTTTTTCTTCTTGATCATTTTTTGGATGGTTAAAAATTATTATTAGATTTTATTAAATTTTTAGACATAATTAATTTATAGATCAAGTTCTAATTGATTTAAATTAGATTTAATTTAATTAGATTTGGTTTAATTGGAGGCTAATTAGATTTTAATATTTCAAGCAAGGTTTGATAAAATTTTGAATCGGATTCGAATCAGATTCTAATTAGATTCGAATTGAACCCAAATTAAAAATTATTTTCTCTTATTTGATCTAAATTAGATTAAATTTAATTAGACTTAACTTAATTTAAAAGTAATTAAGTTTTACAATCTAAATAGGACTTGAATTCAAAATCTAATTAAATTAGGATTGACAGGATTTCGAATTGGCTTAGAATCTGGTTCGAATTAGATTCGAATTGAATTCAAATTAAAAATTATTTTTTTTAATTAATTTAAATTATATTTAATTTAAGTAGATTTTATCTAATTTGAGGTTAATTAAGTTTTATAATCTAAGTATGACTTGGATTCAAAGCCTAATTGAATTAGATTTGATAGGATTTTGAATTGGATTCGAATTGAGTTCGAATTGGATTCAAATTGAATCATGGATTTAGTCTTAATTAATTTAAATTAAATTAAATTTAATTATATTTGACTTAATTTGAGACTAATTGAAATTTATAATCCAAGAAAGATTTGGATTCAAAGCCTAATTGAATTAGATTTGACAAAATTTTGAATTAGATTCAAATCGAATTATGGATCAAGTCTTAATTGATTTAAATTTAATTTAATTTAAGTTGGATTAACTTAATTTGAGACTAATTGAGTTTTGTAATCTAAGTAAGACTTAAATTTAGAACCTAATTGAATTAGATTTGATAGGATTTCGAATTGGATTCGAATCGGATTTGAATTAGATTTAAATTGAATCTAAATTAAAAATTATTTTCTCTTAATTGATTTAAATTAGATTAAATTTAATTAAACTTAACTTAATTAAGGATAATTAGATTTTACAATTCAATTAAGACTTGAATTCAAAGTCTAATTGAATTAGATTTGATAGAATTTTAAATTGGATTCGAATCGGATTTAAATTGGATTCGAATTGAACCTAAATTAATTTTTTTTTTAATTAATTTAAATTAGATTAAATTAAATTTGATTTGATTTAATTTTAATATAATTAGATTTTATAATATAAGTAAAACTTAGATTCAAAGTCTAATTGAATTAGGATTGATAGGATTTCGAATTGGATTTGAATCGGATTCGAATTGAACTTGAATTGAATCTAAATTAAAAATTATTTTCTTTTAATTAATTTAAATTTAATTTAATTTAAGTAACCTTGATTTAGTTTGAGACTAATTAAATTTTATAATTCAAGTTGGATTTAGATTCAAAATCTAATTGAATTGGGTTTGATAAGATTTTGAATTGGATTCGAATCAGATTTGAATTGAATTCAAATTGAATTATGATTTTAATCTTAATTAATTTAAATTAGATTTAATTTAATTAGTCTTAACTTAATTTAAGACTAATTGAGTTTTATAATCTATGTAGGACTTGAATTCGAAGTCAAATTAAATTAGGTTTAACAAGATTTTGAATTAAATTCGAATCAGATTTGAATTAGATTTGAATTGAATCATGGATTCAGTCTTAATTAATTTAAATTAGATTTAATTTAAATTAGCTTAACTTAATTTGAGGCTAACTGAATTTTATAGTCTAAGTAGGACTTGAATTCAAAGCCTAATTGAATTAAGTTTGATAGGATTTTAAATTGAATTCAAATTGAACCCAAATTAAAAATTATTTTTTCTAATTAATTTAAATTAGATTAAATTTAATTAAGATTAATTTAATTTGAAAGTAATTAAATTTTATAATATAATTAGGACTTAGATTCAAAGTCTAATTGAATTAGATTTGATAGGATTTCGAATTGGATTCGAATTGAACCCAAATTAAAAATTATTTTCTTCTAATTAATTTAAATTAGATTAAATTTAATTAAGTTTGACTTAATTTGAAGGTAATTAGGTTTTACAATACAAATAAAATTTAGATTTAAAGTCTAATTGAATTAAGATTGACAAAATTTCGATTTGGAATCGAAAGGAATTGGACTTGGATTCGAATTGAATTCAAATTAAAAATTATTTCTTTCTAATTAATTTAATTTAAGTAAATTTATTTTAATTTAAGACTAATTAGATTTTATAATTTAAATAAGACTTAGATTCAAAGTCTAATTGAATTAGATTTGATAGGATTTTGAATTACATTCGAATTGGGTTTGAATTAGATTCAAATTGAACCTAAATTAAAAATTATTTTCTTCTAATAATTTAAATTAGATTAAATTTAATTAGATTTAACTTAATTTGAAGGTAATTTAATTTTACAATCTAATTAGGGCTTAGATTCAAGGTCTTTTTGAATTAAGTTTGACAGGATTTTGAATTGGATTCGAATTGAGTCCAAATTAAAAATTATTTTTTTAATTGATTTAAATCAGATTTAATTTAATTAATTTTAATTTAATTTGAGGTTAATTAAATTTTATGCTCTAAGTAGGACTTGGATTTAAAGTCTAATTAAATTAAACTTGATAGGATTTCGAATTAGATTTGAATCGGATTCGAATTGTATTCGATTTGAAGTCAAATTATTTTTTGAATTATTAGAGATGAAAAAGCATCTCCACCACTAATTTAATTGCTAATATTTTTTAAAAAAATTATTTTTATAAATTATTATTAAGATTTTTTTTTAAAAATTATTAGCAATTGCAAGATTTCCATCGCTAATAACCCAAATTCACCATCACTATTAATTATTTTATGTTTAAATATTACAAAAAAATTTGAAAAAATTAAATACTTATAGTGACAGTTTTTGTAGCTGCTAATAATTAAATTATCATCACTAATAGTATTAGTGACGGTAAGATTTTTTATCAATTTTGTAGTGGCTAAAAGGTATTATTAGCGATAAATTTTTTTTTCATTGCCAATACTATCGCTAATATTCAATATTCTTGTAGTGATCACTAGAAAAGTCAGGCAAGAATTTAAGACTTTTAGATTGATTTTTTTTTTAAATTTTCTAACCATCAAAGACTTGATTCCAATCGGCAATCATAGGATTTCTCCTAGGATAAACCGAGCCTTATTTTTTTTTGACTTCTATCCTTTTTTTGATTTTCCAATGCTAACAGTCATCGCCGACCATTGATCTAAAATTGATGGGCTATGGCATCACAGCCCTAGCGATGTGCCAGCTGCTGCTGCATCAACTGTCGCCACATCGATCGTGGCCTCCGATCTGGGGAATAAATGGGAATGAGAAGTCCCCTATTTTGCTTAAGAACCCATGGAAAGAAGGAAAGGGGAAGAAGAAAGAAAAAGAAAAAAAAAAGAAAATTATGGGAAGAAGAAGAAGAAAAAAAAGGAGAGATATTCTCTCTTTTCCCTCTCTTCCTAGGCTTTCACTTTCTCCCTTTAAAAAGTCCGACTTTCTCTTGTTTATCTCTCTATTTTCTCTTTCTAAAAAAAATTTATTTTCTCTCTCTATAAGTTTCTCTCTCTAAAAGTGTCTCTTTCTGAATAATATTTGTCTTCTAGGGTTTTTTGAGATTATTGAAAGATCCTTTAATGACTTTGATAAATCCTTGTAAAGAGATCTTGACTATGAACTGTTAAAGAGCCAGTCCTATAAGAATTTAGAATTTTATTTCAAAAATAATCATGATTAAATATTTTTAGATATTAGGTTTAAAAAGAAAATTTAGGAAGCTTGTTAAGATGGTCTCACATTGAATAAAGAGGGTTGCTCGAGGTGCTGTTGGAGAGACATCAAACCAACAGAAGGGTGGTACTTTCCAATTGAGTTGTGGCACCCCCCAATAAGAGGGTGTCATTGATCTTGTTGGAATTACTCCGACAGTACATCAAGAAGCAGACATGGCTTGATTGATGCAAATCCTAGTTGGGATGATACAGAGATAGCAATAATTTTTTGAACAACAACAAACACACCAAAATACACCCTTAGCATCCACCATAACAACATGGACATGTAGAGCAGCTGATGCAGTGAAACAACATCGTTGAATTCAAAAGGATAGCACCACCTTTCAAGGAAACTACTGAACTGTTGGAAGCCGACAATTGCATAATAAAAATGAAAAAAGCATTTGCTATGAAGGAGTACCATGATGAAGAAAAGATTTGATTTGTAGTCTACTTATTATAAGATGAAGCATTCAACTGGTAGTAGTGAATAGAACGCAAATATGAACAAGATGGGGAATGACTCACTTAGGAGAGATTCCAGATTTCATTCTATGATTAGTATTTTTCTTGAAGTGTAAGAATTCAGAAAGAATAAGAGTTTATTTATTTGAAACAAAGGAGTATAAGTATGGCTAAATATGAAGCTAAATTTATAGAGCTAACTAAATTTGATCTAAGATTAGTGGATGGTGAGTGAGAACGAGTTTATAAATTTGAGATGAGACTGAAGACTGAAATTCGAATGCAAGTGATACCATATGAATTGACTATCGATTACTACAATAAGGGACTATGGCAGCTCTTACTATGGCAGCAGTTCCAAAACCACTGTCATAGAGCCTATGGCAGTGGTTATCTATAACCGCTACCATATGTTGGACCTATAGCAATGATTATAGATAATCGCTATCATAGCTAGCCTATGACAGTGATTATAGGTCGAACCACTACTGTAGACCCATTTTGTAGTAGTGATCCATGCTAATGTAGTAAATAAGCACTAATAATTGAAAGAGAAGACAATAAAGAACATTCAGAAAGAGAAAGAAATCAAAAGAAAAGAAATATATCGAGTGACTCCCAAGGACAGACTAATAAATAACTGGAGGTTATATGTTGGTTTTCAATCCTATCAATTAGGGTTGTGCATTGATTTTCGACTCTGCCAATGGAGATGGTGCATTGGATTTTGACCCTGGCAATGGAGGTTATATGTTAGCACTTTGATTGAGCTCATTATTTTTGGCCCTGCCATAAGGATAAGTGTGGTTGTAGTTATGGCTGTTGGATTATATGTGATTTATTTCGAATCAGATTTGTAGTTATATATGTATATAAATATTTAAAAAAATTTGATATGCATTAATTAGCATGAAATATATTCTTATGTTTGTTTATGATATTTATTTTTGAACATCATATCTTATGATAATATGTAAAATCTCTAGTTGAGATATTCATTATTTACTGAACTATCGAGCTCAGTACCCTTCTCTTTTATCTTTTAAATTCAGATTCTTAATTACGAATCTGCTTTAAGAGTGAGCTTAGAAGTGAGAGTCCACAGTATCAACCAAGTTTAGACATAGACATATTAATATATTTTACAGGATTACTGTTCAAGGTATAATTGATGTAAGATCTTTGAATATTACTAAAATTTTATAAGCGATTAAAGTTGATTTTGATTTGTTAAATTTTAGATTTAATTTATTATGAATTCTATTATGATGCATTGATATCATTTTCGAAATATTTTGTATGTTTGTGGAGAGAGTTCTTCATAAATATGCTGTGGTTGCCACAATCTCCAACTTATGATCTTGGATCGAAGGTATAACAATTAATATGGTATCAGAGCATAAGTGGACAATTTATGATACATAGAATTAGATATACGAGTGTAGGTAAATAGATATTAGGAATATTGGGATGATAACTTATATTGATTATGACACAACTTAGAAACTTAAAATTGACACAAGTATATTAATAGATTTAAAATAGAGTATGCAATAGAAGTACGGTGGTTCAAATAAATTTTAAGCAAATCAAAATGAGATTTTAGTTTAGAAGATATTATAATAAAAGATTCAATTTTGAAATTAGAGGATGATTGTGATTTGAGTTACCTCAAATGGCAAATCAAGGATGGATGACGAACTGTTGTTGAGGAACCCTGGATCACAGATGTCCATATTTCCAAGTGAGCCTAAACATGGAGATTGATAGTAGCTCATTGTTGCTTGTTGATCTAGTGAAAGAATATGAGGTATAGGACGTGGCTTGCTATCACAATGGTATGATTAACTCCACCCTTATCCCATTTGATCATTTTACTACAGTTCTCTTGGTGTTGGATGCATGATATGAAGGGAAAACCTACTACAGAGACTAAATAGATTGGAGTGCTCTAGAAAATGGAGATACTACAATTAGCAAATCAATTTGAAGAGGTAAAGATTAAAAGATTTTGCTTTCATCGTAACAGGAAATGGGTCTCTCCATCTCGTTAATATATCAAATTGTCTTAGGTAATGGTGGCATAGAAGTAATCAGAGATCCTTAAACTTGTTCTGGAAAGAATTTAGTGAATGGTGGTCATAGAAGATTGAAAAAGTGAACTGATAACTGTGAGCAGCGTAAAATAGATATAAATCGATACTTACTCCAAAAGACTAGCTGGACTCGTTAATGGATGCGTGACTTCTTATGAATGGCAGCAAGATCTCGCCCGGCACAACATGGAGGAATAAATGACATGCTGTGAGGATTCGAGCTGATGGTTGCAGATTTTTCAAATGGGCAATTTATTAGCAGATTGGCTATGTGAGTGTGACATGCTTTCACTTTTTAATTTTTTATTTAAAAATTAAATAAATTTATCTTTTTTCTCCCTATCTTTAGAAGACGGATAGAAAAAAAGAGTCGACAGGGGCTTAAGCCAGTTCACATCTTTTCTCAAAGAAATTGCCCAGTGCATCTGCTGAGCAGCAAGAGGTTCCGAGTCCCATACATGGATCAATCTACCATTACTACTATGAGAGGAATTATTTTAGCTGTAATCTCTCATTATATTCATTGAAATGCTGCGTTTATATACAAATTGTTAAAGAATCAAATCTCAATAATAAAAAAAAAAATACAACTACAATGGAAAAACATATAATGACAACATAAAATCATATAATGACAATGTAGAAACATAATTGCAGCCATTATGGAAATGTGATTGAATTCATTTCAACTACATTTATCCTGCTATGTTTGAAAGGCATCGAGCTTGTTTCTCATAATATTATCCTCCTAAGAATTAATAGCAATACTGCCATAATGGCGCCTTATGACAACTCGTCTATGGCCATTGTCGGCTGCGAATTAATTATGGAATTATCACAGTTGGGCGAATAACTACTATCATGAGACAAGGCCTAAAGCTTCAGAGGTATGTCCAGCCTATGATGACCTAACTCATCTATAATCATTGGTCACAACAATCCAAATCTGAATTGCTTATAGAAAAGCAGCAACCCAACTCCTTATCCACTTCAAACGGGATTGCAGTCTGGATCAGAAATTGCTATGCCTATATAGGATATGCATTATATATTCTTCAATACATTCTATCTAGGTTTGCTCAAACATATTTAGATTATATCCAAATTTGCCACCGACATTTTCAAACCTTAATGAAGATAAACAAGCAAAACAATCAAAATCTAACCCCGTCATAATTTGTCCACTTTAGATACCACTTAGGTTCCAATGGGGCAGAGGTTTTATCCAAGTTGGATTTTTTCAATCTCAACATTTTACCCAGACAACATCATGCTTATAGCTAAATGTAAATCCTTTGCTTAACGTATGCATAACGTAGGTCTCACCTGGCCATCAGGAAGGCATTTATCACGCATGACCTCCAATTGCTCATGGAATGCAGCAACCAAAAAACTACATTTTCACCTTGAAAATAATTCAAACACTTGGTTCTGCTCATAAAGCGTACTCTCACATGATGTGTCCCCCTTAGAAATCCTATTTTCTAGCTTGATTTAAGCTCGTCCTGTACACCACTGAGAAGTTTCCCAACTTCTTCCGGACCGTCCATCTGATCAGCCCTGGCCTCATCACCCATCCTTTTATTTTTGGGTAAACATCACCCGTGCTTTCCACTGCACACGGTCATGCATTCCATGTGCTCCGCCTACACCACGGCCCAAATGTTAGCAACGTGTCGTGCGTTGCTTCAGACGATCAGACCCTATCTCCCCCACTCCGGCCCCACAATACGACCCCCTAAAAATCGTGGTACCCACATTAAATCATCTACCTGTCAACTTCTCATTGGCCCAATACACCTACCTCCCTGTTCGGCATTCCGTGTGTCCTCCGTCCGTTGCTTCAGACGATCGCTCCCCATCACCACCTCACCCCACACCGGGGTAGCCCTCTACCCCGTGAAACTGTGGGCCCCACCTCAAAATCATCAACGTGTCAGGTTTTCATTGGTCCAATACAGCCATCTCCCTGTTTGCCATTCTCCTCCAGACTCCCCTCTCATCCCATCCGTCCATAGTGACCTTCGGTGATTCAGCGAACGTGTACCTCCAAGTAGACACCTGTCACCTCTCTTTCTCTCTGTGGGTGCTCCACTAAACGTGTATCTCAATCTACAGCAGGGCTGGCATTGGCGTGTAGAAATTATAATCCAAAGTTCAAACCTTATAAAAAGATAACGAACGGGGAAGCCTATCTGCCCACTTTATCTCCTTCCATGTTCCTCCCTCTTCCCCCCTCTTTCCTTATCCAGCCCCGCAACCATTCCTAAACCATAGGCCATACTTATCCCCTAACCAATACCTGGAATAAATTCTCCCAATCCTTCGTCTCCGAACGATCACAAGAAGTGGCCGCAAATCCATTCCGCTCCACCACCTGCAATTCTCTAGTTATCCCCTCCTCCCCTACTTTCCGTAAAAGTTTCACAATCTTTTATTCCCGCAATCTCATATCGCTCGTTACCTTTTTTTTTTTTAATTTCTCCCAGTCAGCAATAAGAAAGGAACAAGAAAAGACGAAGAATACCAAAATGACTTCCTTCGCTCATTTCCTCTGCAGCCCGGTGGGCTCCTGGGCCCACCTCTCCACCCGCTCTTCCTCCTTCCTCTCCCCGTCCCTCCCGTCCCCGCCCTCCTCCGCCTCCGCCTCCGCCCCCTCCACCCGCCGCCGCCGCCCCGCCCGTGCGGCGATGGAGGTCAACGCCGCCGCCTCCGCCGCGGCGCCGTCGGCTGTGGAGTTCAACTTCAAGGGGTACATGCTCCAGAAGGCCGCCGCTGTGAACCAGGCCCTCGACGCCGTCGTTCCCCTCGTTTACCCCGAGCGGATCCACGAGGCGATGCGCTACTCCCTCCTCGGCGGCGGCAAGCGCGTCCGCCCCGTCCTCTGCCTCGCCGCCTGCGAGATCGTCGGCGGCCGCGAGCGCCAGGCGATGCCCCCCGCTACCGCCCTGGAGATGATCCACACCATGTCCCTTATCCACGACGACCTCCCGTGCATGGACAACGACGATCTCCGCCGCGGCCAGCCTACCAACCACTGCGTCTTTGGCGAGCCCCTTGCCGTCCTCGCCGGCGACGCCCTCCTGGCCCTCGCCTTTGGCCGTCTCGCGGACCCCGCCTCCTACCCCGCTGACGACCCCGTCCCCCCCGCCCGTGTTGTCCGCGCCGTCGGGGAGCTCTCCCACTGCATCGGGGCCGAGGGCCTGGTCGCGGGCCAGGTGGTCGACATGGAGTCCACGGGGCTGGGAATCCCGGTCGGCCTCGACCGGCTCGAGTTCATCCACCTCCACAAGACCGCCGCCCTTCTGGAGGCCTCGGTGGTGATCGGAGCGATTGTCGGCGGGGGATCTGACAATCAGATCGAGCGTTTAAGGCGCTATGCTAGGTGTGTTGGACTGCTATTCCAAGTGGTGGATGACATCCTCGATGTGACCAAGTCGTCGCAGGAGCTCGGGAAGACGGCCGGGAAGGACCTGGCCAGCGATAAGACCACTTATCCCAAGCTCATGGGGCTGGAGAAGTCGAGAGAATTCGCCGAGGAGCTGCTCAAGGATGCAAAGGATCAGCTTTCGGAGTTTGATCCCATAAAGGCGGCACCTTTGCTTCATTTGGCCGATTACATCGCCCACCGACAGAAGTAGAGTAGTCACAGAAGTAGCCACATATGGGATTGTGGTTCTATCAGTGGTAGCAACCTTCTTCTCCTCTTTCTCCTCTCGATTACAGGTCAATGTTCTGTTGTTGTTTAATCTTCATACTTATATTTGCAATTTTCTTTCGGAGATGTATTGGAATTTGATAATTTATGGCATGTTCTCTGGTGATTGGCATGTTGATATTACCATCAATGCAGGGAGCCGACATCCAAATCAAGCTACTTGCTGGTCATACAAATATGTCTGCGATTATTTCATAGAAGTGTACTGCAACAAGTTCTTTCAACTTCCTCTGTTCTCATTCTTTACTCAATTGTCCTTTTATGTGAAAGGCGCAATAATTGGTACCTTATTTCTTGAATGTTGATGAATGAGTTGCGTTCAATGCTTGTTAGACTAGGTGAGTGCGCATTATGGATCATGTATCATTCATTACGGGGGTAAAAATTTTGATGGAGGAAGTTGATTTGGGATTTGATACTAGGTGAGAATTCAAATGGCAGACTTAAGCATACCTTTAATATTATAGAAATGCCGGACAAGGGATCTCTAGAATGGTTTGTCATCATTTTGAGCTGACACCTTCACGAAATCAAGTTCAAATTGTCCTAGTGATTTTTCCATATTTCATGAATAAATGAATGGATGGCAGGCATTGAGAGATCTCATCACTTGATTTAATTATCTGCCCAGTAAGGGATTAACATATGTTTAGTTGCTTGCAAGTTTTGTACAGGAAATGAATATATGCAGTTTCAAGTCTTCAAGTCAAGAATAATATAGCTAACAACAGAGGAAGTCTCGAGACATCTGAGAATGGAGTTGCAGATTCTCAGATTTAGCAATCATTTATATGGAATCTAGGATGCAGAATGAGAGGACAGTGAAGAGCAATGAAAAGATGAATCATTTATTTCAATGACATTTGAAAGACGAATGTGCCCTATTTGGGCTTATTGCTAGGAAAAGAGAATATAACTTTTCTTCCATAAGATTTGGGTGATTTGCTATTTCTGTAGGAGTGAGGTAGCAAAGTTCTCTCTTAGCAAGTTTAGAGTGATGTAGAATAATCAAGGGAAGAGACTTTATGAAGGTTTAGGAAAAGGACTGCAATCTGTGGGTTGCTGGAATTTCATGTTTAGACTTGAGATTTCAATAAACTTGAACTATGAAAATCGGAATTTCATCACAAAAGTGATAGTGGGTTCTGATGAATCTAAAGCATATGAAACTAAGGCTCATATAAGGAACAAAAGGGCTTGGAGGTGCTTAAAAATAAATCACTGCCTTGCTGTTCACCACAATCAAATTTAGTTTTCATATCGATGAACTCTCTAGGTAAATTGAAAGAAGAATTGATGAAATAGGATTTAGCCCAAGGATTTGCGATTTAGACTCAAGGGATAAAGGAAAGAATATATTGGAGTCACTTCGAAACCTAGTAATCATATGTAGAGTTCCATTCATACTCTGTATAAAAACCTTATTACATATTTCTACTCCCCAAATCGAGTTACTTTTTGGTCATATGTATCAAGGTTTTAAGTTTCAATAGGATGGAAGGCATCCTGGCTGTCTTATCCTATTGCTGAAAACGGGACTTAGATGGGGTCGGAACTTCGCAACCCATCATTGTGGGAAGAGAAGAAGAAATCGAAAAGAAAGGAAGGAAAGATGAAGAAATGCAAAAGGTTAAAGGAAAGAAGAAGAAGAACAAGAAAACAAAGAAATGAAGGAAAGGAGGAAGAAAGGAAAGAAAAAGAAGAAGAAAAAAAAAAAGAAATAAAGTAATGGATAAGAAATAGAAAAAAAAAGAAAAGAAAAGAAAGGACGATATGAAAAAAAGAAAAGATGCAGCGAAAGAAGTAAAAGAAAGAAAGAAAGAATCGAAAGAATAAGGGAGAGAGATGAAGGATACCTATGGAGATGCATGATTGGCACTGCCCTGTGGGATGGAGTAGTATCCCATTCCACAAAAAAACTGAGCCACCCCATCCCCCATGATTTAATATCTTGATATGTATTCACCTGCAGTTATTTCATAAAAATGTACTGCAACAAATTCTATCAACTTCCTCTATTCTCATTCTTTACTTAATTGCTTCTTTTTTATGTCAAAGAGGTTCTGCTACTTTGCAGCACAATAATTTGTAGCTTATTTCTGGAACACAATAATTTGTGTTTAATGCTTGTTAGACTAGGTGAGTGTGCATTATCCATAATGTATCATTCATTACAGGGGTAAAAATTTTGATGAAGTTGATCTGGGATTGATACTAGGTGAGAATTCAAATGGTGTATCAACAACAATGCAAAGCTCCAGATTTGAACATACCTTTGAGATTATAGAAATGGTGGACAAGACATCTTTAGAATGGTTTGTCATCATTTTTGAGCTGACAGCTTTACCAAATCAAGCTATAACCGTCCTAGTGATTTGGCCATAAGAATGCATCAAAATCACCAAATCCCTATGGTGTTGTGCGCTGCGTATGAGAATGCACTATAGAGCATCCTTGTCCTAGTGATTTTCTCGTATTTCATGAATAAATGAATGGATGGCAGGCATTGAGAGTTCTCATCAATTGATTTAATTATCTGTCCAGCGAGGGATTAGCATATGTTTAGTTTCTTGCAAGTTTTGTACAGGAAGTGAATATGGGCAGTTTATAGTCTTCAAGAATAATATAGCTAATGGCAGAGGAAGTCTCAAGGTCTCTGAGAATGGAGTTGCAGATTCTCATATTCAGCAATCATTTATATGGAATCAAGGATATAGAACGAGAGGACAATGAAGAGGAAGGAGGAGAAGAATCTTTTGCTTCCAATGTTATTTGACATACAAACGACCCCTATTTGGACTTATTGAAAAGGAAAAGAGAAATGGACAAAAGAAAATAAGATTTCTTCCATAAGATTTGAGCATTATGCTATTTTTGTAGGAGTGAGGTAGCAAAGATCTCTCTAAGCAAGTTTAGAGTGACGTAGAATGGTCAAGGGAAGAGACCTTATGAGGGCTTAGGAAAAGGCCTGAAATCTGTGGGTTGCTGGAATTTCATGCTTCGGCTTGAGATTTCAATAAACTTGAACTATGAAAGTTGGTATTTCATCACAAAAGTGAGAGTGGGTTCTGATGAATCGAAAGAATATGAAGCTAAGGCTCACATAAGGAACAAAAGGCCTTGGAGGTGCTTGGGAACAAATCACTGCCTTGCTTTCCGCCACAAACTAATTTAGTTTTCATATCAATGAATTATCTAGGTAAGTTGAAAGAAGAATTGATGAAATAGGATTTAGCCCAAGGATCTGCGATTTAGACTCAAGGAATCGAGGAATGAAATATCAGAGTCACTTCAAAACCTAGTGATCATATCTAGAGTTGCAAGCCTCACACTGATTATACAACATCACACTGAAGGAGGAGAAGATATTCCATTCAAATTCTGTATAAAAACCTTATTACATAACTCTACTTCCCTAGTTGAAGAAACATTAAGAACTTCTTGATTCCCAAAAATAACCTTCATGACATGTGGCCACTGTTTAGGGTCACTATAGTGTGATAGTGCTGCATGAATAGTATGTGAATGGTTCTACATAATTGAAGCCATCAAAGTATCAATCAAGTTCTATCATCTTTTAATCTTAGCTCTTAATTCAATATACCTTACTAATAACTAAAAATAGTCAGAGATAAAAGAAAAATACAATAAATTGATGACTAAAGTTAAAACTAAAGGTACTTCCATTGTGAGGATCCATAAGGTCACATGTTTAGTTCCACATCAATTGTGTACTTGGAAGATCTTAGATACCTTTCAAAGTTAATGAACCAAATATTAACTTTTGGCTAGCCTTTTTAAATGGGTTACATGGTCGCTATAAATGATAGTATCGATGTGGGAGTGGGACTAAACATACATTTACATGAGTCCTAACATATTCCTCTAACTTAAGTCTTGGGGTCCTTGTTAGGTTAGGGGTCCAAATCTAATCAAAACTAATCATAAACATCATGATAGGCTCATAGTCAATCCAAAAGACTAGTGTTGTAATATCTTCTAGTTCACATGGACTGTAGGCCTGATCTACTTGGATACTATTTGTAACAATCCATACCCTATTTAAAATATCTAATTTGATGTTAATATTTAGATTTTTTTGGTTCTGTATAAATATCTAAGACTTTTTTATTATATAATCAATATGTGATTAAATATATACCTGTACAAGTTCTCACACATATGTATTTGATGTATCATGATATGGTTTTGGATCTCCATTATTAAGTGATATGTCACTTCTATAGGAGTAAACAGCTCAATATATTTGAGATTTCTTCTTCCTTAACTTTTTGGACGGACCATCACAGGATACCGAATTTGTTATGGCAACAGACAAGTATGCATGTTACGAATCTTCTAGGCCCTTTTTTTAACTCCAAACAAATTAAAATTACCATATTTTTCTATTTATCATAACCTAAGTCACTTGGTTGCATAAGAAATATCTATTCTTTGCCTAGACTAAACTTTTTGGAAGGCTTGGGTGTGACATAGACTAGTTTTCTTGGATACAAGCCCTAGCTTAACCATGGCAAGGCGATGGGATTGGAGCTATAACAAAGTAAAGTTGGTAAGGACAAGTGGTTTGGAAATTGAAGCTAGAGATAGCTCATGGTAAGCTAGAGCCACGCTGGTGCTTAGAGATGGTCGTTGATAGCACGGATGTGATCAAAAGTGACATGGCTCCTTGTCTTAAGATGGATGGAGGAGATACTCATAATAATATTGGGTGAGTGTAGGTAAATTAGGTTATTGGGTTTTATTTATTATTTTAGTCTGTAATATATATAATATATGCCAGTCTATATAATATTATTTTAATTAATCTAGACTTGAGGCTTGAAAACTGAAAACACAGAGCTTTGTCTGGTCTGAGACACTTATTTACTTGACCCATGTCCGGCCTGAGTGTCTAGCTCAACATTGCTCACGCTGGTTACAGTTCATTGCCAATATCTTAAGAACATGCACGAGGCTATGCTCATACCTGGATCCATCAAAAATTTCTTCAAGCTGGTCAAATTTTGTTTCGGATAGCCCTCCCTCAACTGTACAACTTCACGATATTATTTGTTCATGCGTCCTCATGGTGTGCACTTTGGAACAAATTTTTTCCTTATTGGGCTTCATTAATTGTAAGACCACTCTTTATATATGAAAACATATTTTTTATTAACTCAAAAATTATGAACGACCGTGTCTGCATATAGCCAAGATATTTTAAATTATGTATGAGCAACCATACTGAAACAATAATATGTGAAACATTTAGGGTTGGATTTCGGAAAGCCCGTTCGCATATGCGAACGGGACTTTCCACCAAAGCCCGGATGTTAGGGATGATCTGATGGTGGAAAACAAACCCAAACATTCATTGCATGCAAGTTAAGTTTGGAGTTGCATAAAATCTCTAAATCATCAATGGGTTCGAGCTTGCAGGATAAGGAAACTTAACAATTATTGGTTTCATCATACTGCACGCTGAGACTAACATTACTAGACGCTGGTAGTAAAGCTTCAACAAAAGCACACTGTCGGACCAGAGGACATCATTCAATTATCATATTTTGCTAGTCTAACAACGGAGTCACTATATTTTCCAGATGTGAGATGTCCAAGCTAATAGTATTATTATGGATCAAGGAACTTCATAGCCAAAATATGCTTACGGTTCTATGTACTTCATCTACATATGCAACAGCAAAGATAGATTTTTGATGGCCGGGCTACGAGCATAACTTAAGGAGGTGTATTAAGAATGTCTACCTCAGGAATCATATTAATAATAAAAATCAATTGTTGCTACCAGTATCACAACTTTGGTTGTATAAGATAATTGGGCATTTTGCATAGGCATCCACATCTGAAGATTTTAGGGAAAATAAGCACATCTCTTGTCCAATTAGATGAGCCACAACCAGCCACTGCATGGATGGTGTGTTCGTTTGTTGACACTGGCAATTATACATATTTAGTGGGTTACTAGTGTTGGGCCAGCATTATGTAGCGGGTTTTCATTTGTACAACTGTGATTTTGGTAAACATTGTTTTAGCCTTCATCTGACGCATCAACAACGACAGCGGCGGCGCTATCTGAATGGTCCACCATCGGCCGATTGACAGGATCTACACTCTCAAGTCCCCTCAACGGATGTTGACGCGCTTCTCTTCTCTATTGATCTTAACTTTTTCGGCACACAGGCACTGATGGCCCATCTTCGGACAATCATGGATATTTTTGCTTCCTCCTATTATTTTTTTTCCCTTCCATCAGTACTTTTCTTACATATTTTCCTTTTTTCTATCTGCTCTCCTTTATTTTTTTTCCCTTTATTTTTGATTGTTTTCTCCGATCGTATCCCTACATGGTGGAAATCACAATCGCAAATCTGACGTGACTCAACACTAACACTAATCCTAATCCTAATCATAGCCATTTTCCTGATCCTAACCCTAACCTATCACTAATTTGACCCTCTTTGGTATCAGCCATTTTTTCCTCTATTTTCGATTGTCTTCTTCGATCGCATCCCCATGCGGTGGAAACTCTAACCCTAAACCTAACGAGACCCTAATCTAACCCTAATCTGATCATCTTCTCCGATCGTCGCCCGCCCTTCTCCAAGTGTCTTCTATATAGTCGTTTTTTCCTCTATTTTTGATCACCTTCTCTGATCCCATCCCGTACGGTGAAAACTCTAATCCTAAACCTGACATGACCCGGATAGGACCCTAACCTAGACAGCGACTCAACATTGACACTAATCCATCCCAACCCTAACCTAACCCTGATTGTGACCTAATCCTAATCTGAGTTGACCCATCTTAATTCTAACTCACACCAATCCTAACCCAATTGACCTCTTTCTTGACCCTAACCTAACCTTGACTTTGACTTGACCTAATCCTACCTGGCCTGATCCAATCTTGATCCGATTGTAACTGAATTAATCCATCCCAATCCTAAGCCGATTAACCCACCTTTATCGTAACCTAACCAATCCCCTCCTGACCTGACCTAACCATCACCATAACCTTGACCTGATGCTCACCTGACTTGACCCACCTCAATCCGAACCCACACCAATCCTAACCCATTTGACCTCTTTCCTGACCCTGACCTAATCCAAACTCTGACTTGACCTAGTTGGTAGCAATTCAAACCCAATCAACCTAACTTGACCCGATCGTCATTGGATTAACCCACCCCAACCCTAAACTGATTAACACACCTCAAGTCTAACCCATCCCTGATTGTGGCTTAATTAATCCATCCCAAGTCTAACCCAATCGACACTCTTTCTGATCCTGACCCAATCTTATCCCTGGCCTAACCTAAGTTGATCCCGATTGAAAGTGACTTAACCCACCCCAATCCTAAACCGATTAACCCACCTAAATCCTAACCCAACCAACTTCCTCCTGAGCGGACCCAACCCTCACTATGACCTGACTTAATCCAATGCCGACCATAACTTAATTAATACACCCTAGTCTCAACAACTCGAATCCAATTAACCTATCCCAACTCTAACCCAATGAACCCCATTCCTAACTTTGACCCAATCTTCCCTGGCCTGACCTAACCTCACCCCAATCATAAATCAATCCTGACTTGACCTAATCCCGTCCTGACCAGATCCAATGCTGATTGTAATTTAATTAACCCACCCTAGTCCTAACCCAATCAACTCCTTTCCTGACCCTGACCTAATTCTGATCCTAACCCTAACTCAAACCCAATTAACAAATCCCAACTCTAACCCAGTCAACCCCTTTTCTGACCTTGATCCAATCAACTCTAACAAATTACCCCACCCAAAGCCCAACTCAATCAAATCCATTTTCTGACACTGGCCTGACCCAACCCTCAACATTGGTTGACGATGGCTGCCAACCATCGGCAGCAATGCACCAATGTATAGAAATATAATAGAGAGGAAAGGCTGCATAGTTCCTGTAGCAACCTCTTGTTAATTAGTCCCTCTGATGATTAGATTTCTCAAATGATGTGGAATAGGAAGGAAAGGCTGCAGGTTCCTGCAGCAATCTCTCGTTAGTTAATTCCTTTGATGAGTACCTAAACAGCAACCTTCTATATAATTAGGTTTCTCAGATGAGTACCTAAATAGCAACCTTCTATGTAATTAGGTTTCTTAGATGATGTGGAGCGGGAAAGGAAAAACTGTAGGTTCCTACAGCAACCTCTCATTAGTTAGTTCCTCTGATAAGCACCTAAATAGTAACTCTTTTATGTAATTAGATTTCTTAGGTGATGTGGAATAGGGAAGGTAACACCTTCCTCATATGATGCTGTACAATCCTTTGATAAGCACCTAACACCTTCCTCATATATGATGTTAAACTACATAATACTAATGGGGAACCAAAAAAAAAAAATTACCTAACCATGTGATCTTCCTTTGGCCACGAACTCCCTCAGTCAAACAATCCTTTGCTACCCTGCACTGCACCTAACAATAAACCGAAACATACAATAAGCAAACAAAAAAAAAGAAAAAGAAAGTAAAAAGCCAATCCAAACCGAGAGCCCCACCTTGAAGCCTCAACTCAACCAACTGAGCTAGCAACTCCCGCATAACCCTTCTTAAACCCAATTCCTCTACACCCTCCATCATTCATAAATAAATGCCCTATCTAATCTGCCCTCTCCACCATTCTTCTCGTGCTGTACGACCTCATCTAATCCAATCTCTCCACCATTTTTCTCGCCATTCACAGTCACCATCCGTAGCCTCCACAATTTTTTTTTGAATCTCTTCCGGCATCAAAAAGTACCATCCTTTCTTTAATTACCTCCCAAACCTACTTCAAAAACCTAATCCGCCCTCCCCACCATTCTCCTCGCATTGCACAATCCCATCTAATTTGCCCTTCTCATCATTCTTCTCGTCGTTCACGATCACCTTTTGCAACCTCTATAAATTTTTTTTTTTGGATGTCCTCCAGCATGAAAAGTGTCATCATTCTTTAATTACCTCCCAAACCCACTTCAAAGATCTAAACCTCCTTGACTCTCTCCATCATCCTTTGCCGTCTGCAACTTTCGATTTTTTTTTCCTTTCAGCTCCAGCTTAGTCGGAATTGCACATATTAGGGATACCATGCGGTGAGAAAAGCGCAATTTCAGATGCCCCTCAATGTTGTAACACTTCAGCTCCAACTCAGATCAAACTGCACACGTCAGGAACATGTCATGTGGCATGCAGGGAAAGTGTAGGGATGCATTTTAATGTATAGGATCTCCCAAACCTACTTCAAAGACCTAATCCGCCCTTCCCACTATTCTCCTCATGCTACACAACTCTGTCTAATCTACCCTCCCCATCATTCTTCTCGCCATTCACAGTCACCTTCCGTAGCCTCCACAAATTTTTTTCAGGGTGTCCTCTAGCATTGAAAAGTACCATCCTTTCTTTAATTATCTCCCAAACATACTTTAAAGACCTAAACCTCCCAAACCCTCTTCATCATCCCCCATCGTTCGCAGATTTCAATTTTTTTTTCTTTCAGCTCCAACTCAGCTGGAACTGCACACATCAAGGATATCATGTGGCAAGAAAAATGCAATTTCAGTTGCCCCTCTGTAACACTTCAGCTCCAACTTAGATTGAACACACACACCAGGAACATGCCACGTGGTGCACGGGAAAAGCAAAGGGATGCACTTTAATGTACAGAATCTCCCAAACCTACTTCAAAGACCTAATCCACCCTCTCCACCATTCTCCTCATGCTACACAACCCTGTCTAATCCGTCCTCCCCACCATTCTTCTCGTCATTCATAGTCACCTTCCACAGCCTCCACAAATTTTTTTTTTGGGTGTCCTCTAGTATTAAAAAGTGCCATCCTTCATTTAATTACCTTCCAAACCTACTTCAAAAACCTAAACCTCCCAGACCCTCTCCATCATCCCTCGCTATTTGCAGCTTTTGATTTTTGTTTTCTTTTCAGCTCTAGCTCAGTCGGAACTGCACACGTCAGGGATACCATGTGGCAAAAAAAGTGCAATTTCAGGTGCCCCTTAATGCTATAACACTTCAACTCCAACTCAAGTGGAACTGCACATGTTAGGAACATGCCACGTGGCTTGTGCTGCACAATCCCATCTAATCTGCCTTTCCCACCATTCTTCTCACCGTTCATAGTCACCTTGCATAGGCTCCACAATTTTTTTTTTTGGGTGTCCTCTAGCATCAAAAAGTACCATCCTTCTTTTAATTACCTCCAATACCTACTTGAAAGACCTAAACCTCCCAGACCCTCTCCATCATCCTCCACCATCCATAGCTTTCGAATTTTTTTCCCTTTCAGCTCTAGCTCACTTGGAACTGCACACGTTAGGGATACCATGCAGTAGAAAAAGTGCAGTTTTAGGTGTTTCTCAATACTGTAACACTTCAGCTCCAACTCAAGTCAAACTGCATGCATCAGGAACATGCCACATGGCGCACAAAAAAAGCGCAGGGATGCGCTTTAATGTATTTGTCAAGATTTTGCTAAACTCATGCAGGGGGAGTTCGAGATGAGCATGATGGAAGAACTTACATTCTTCCTCGAACTCCAAATCGAACAAACAAAAGAAAGAATCTCCATCACTCAAAGCAAATATATAAGAGAACTATTTAAAAGATTTGGAATGGAAGGTTCCAAAGCAATTGGTACACCCATGAGCCCATCATGTAAGCTTGACAAGGATGAAGGAGGTAAAAATATAGACTTAAAATTTTATAGAGGCATGATTGGTTCTCCATTGTATTTAACTGCTAGTAGACCAGATATTATATTTAGTGTATGTCTTTGTGCTCGCTTTCAATCAAATCCAAAAGAATCACACTTGAATGCGGTTAAAAGAATCTCGAGATATTTAAATGGTATACAAACTCTAGGACTATGATATTCTAAAGACTCATCAATTGACTTAATAGGATATTCAGATGTCGATTTTGCTGGATGTAGATTAGATAGAAAAAGTACTAGTGAAACTTGCTAATTTTTTGAAGTTAACTTAATCTCTTGGTTTAGTAAGAAGTAAAATTCAGTGACACTGTCTACGGTCGAGACCGAATACATTACAGTCGGAAGTTGTTGTGCTCAAATCTTGTGGATTAAGCAATAACTTAAGGACTTTGACATCAAACTCAATAAAACTCCCATAAGATGTGATAACACTAGTACTATCAACTAACTAAAAATCCAATTTAGCACTCTAGATCAAAATATATTAAAATTAGACATAATTTCATAAGAGAACATATTCAAAATAATAATATAATTCTTGACTATGTATGTACTGAGAAACAATTGACTGACATTTTTACCAAAGCCTTAAGTGAAGATAGATTTTGTAAAATTAGAAGAGAACTAGAAATTCTTGATCCATCAGCTTAAGTATCTCTCTAATTCTAAGTTTTTAATACCAAAAATTTATTGAACCAAATTTGTTGAGCTCAATTCTCATATCTTCTTTTCTCTTAAAACCTCAAAACTGTACTTCACATGATCAATCTCTTGGTAGACACTTTTTTCTCAAAGTTTTAGATTTTTTAAAATTTTTTCATCATCCTTATGAATTTTTCTGTGCCATGAGTCGACCCTAGGATAAACTTGTAATTCTGTCAAAATCCTTCGGACTCTCTCTTTTTATTGAAAATTTTTTTTTGAGCCGACTCAGCCCTTCTTCTTCTTCCTCCCACTGAACCAAAATCTCTCCCTCTCTTCTCCATCAAATCGAAGATTTTTCTCAAATCTCTCTTCCCATCGATTTTCACCATTCAAATCACTCGTTTAGGAACCAACTTCATCTCTTTTTTCTTCCTCGTTTGGGCGGTTTGAGCTTGCCCTAGATTCCACCTCTCTTCTCCAAATCAGTACTTCACCTCTCCAAAATCTTGGCTTTTCCACTAGAATCCTTTTCTCTCTACCTCATTTAGTCTCCTAACTCTTTGCAAGTCCTTCTTGTCCAAATGGCTCCCAAAATGAAGCTCCCACAGAGAAGAAAATTTGTTCGCAGGTTGGAAGAGACTGAGCGCAGAAAAAAAAATGGCAGCTGAGCCCTCTCCTGCTCCAATCCCAGCTCCAGGTCCTGCTTCAGCTTCTACACAATCTCCAATCAGCCCAAGCAAGGTACCTCTCTCTGATCAAAAAGTGGAACCCAGAAAGAATATAGATTTCAAGTTTTTTGAAAAAGAAGGATTCTCCGTTGGAACAAAGATTAAAAATCAAGGATGAGAGTTTTACTGTCTTTTGAAAGAAAACACTTATGTTGATCTGGTCAGACAATTTTATTTGAATTTAAGTTACTTCAATGGAACAGTAAAGTCTACAGTGAAAGGTGTTGATATTATTCTTGATCCTTTGTATTTGGGACAAATTCTGCACTTGCCTTGCGAAGGCTATACTAATATGGAGCTCCCAATTAAAGAAGAAGAAATTAATGTTATCTTAGGAAGAACTTTTACTAGTAGTTTAAATAAATTAGAAGCCAAGATACTTTCAGTAGAAATGAGGCTTTTACATCACATGGTGACTAAGCTCTTTGTCCTTAGGAGTGGCAGGCATGACCTCTTATCCGATAGAGATATTTGTATCATATATCATGTGATCACTGAGACCCCCTTGATCCTTCCTATTCTGATGATTGAGGCCATGAGAGAGATCCTGAACAGGTCTAAGGCTCACTTGCCTTATGGTATGGTACTTATCCTGGTCTTTAAGAGGTCAGAGTTAGTTTTGAGGGAAAGACAGTTGTCAGATTATTTCATTCTGACACCATCAACCGCCACACACTGCACCGCATGGGTTTTTCAAAGACTAATGGCGGTTGGTCAAAGGGTGTCGAGGAAAGAGCAGAGGAGCCAGCTGAGGAGAGAGTAGAGGAGGAGAGACTGTCTTCACCTCCTCATGATCACAGAGCATCTCCAGATATTCAGTTCATGTCTGATCACGAGGTTGGTCCTTTAGAGTCTGTGAGGAGGCATGTTTCTGTATCGCTGTCTGGGAGCAAAGTAGATCATTCAGAGATCAGACTGACAGACAATCAGATTGAGCTGATGTCTCAGTGTATTGCTTTCATTTTATCTCAGTAGTTTGCCACCTCAGGTTTTGCTCAGGGGATGACTTTTCAGGCTGTTTCAGATCAGACCATGATCCCTCATATCTCTACCATCTTTCAGATGCTTACTGCTCAGTCCGTACGTATTGAGCAGCTTGAGGGATATATTTTAAGACTGACAGGTAGAGTTTTAGACTTGCAGGAACAAGTTTTAGCCTTAGCCCATCTCCAGCCGTATGAGGACATCACAGAAGTCTCCAATCTATCTGCAGAGGCGGTTAGACTTCGGAGAGTTTTAGAGAGTGGATTTGACTTTTTGAGGAGAGAGATCAGGGGCTCCAGTGAGACTGCCTCTACTCAGTTTAGTATCCTGATGCAGTCTGTGTCGAGAGCTTTGGATCTTTTGGACACCATCAGACTTTCTCTTCTAGCACAGTCTGTAGCTTCTCAGGCTCCAGGATCCTCTCGCCCCTCTACTCGTGCCGGTACTTCTACCTGTGGCCGAGACAGACGTGGTCGAGGTCATGTCCGTAGATTTGATCCTACATCTCCTCATCATATCTCTGACTCTTCAGATTCTGATCCCTCTAGCCATGATATCTATTAGATCTAGAATAGTTAATCTTTTTTATTTTTGTCTAGGATCTATCTTATGGCCTTTGTATTTTGTTGGCTGATTGACTCTTGGATAGTTGTTATCCATAATTTTTGTATAATCTATGTATTTTGACTTAATGTATTCAGTCACATTGTGACATATATATTTTTTTTATGCTTTGAATTTCGATGAATATCTTTGGATTAATGTTTATGAATGGGATCAATTAAAATATTTTAATTATAAGATATAAAAAATGACTCATATATATGTGATGAAATATCATGAATAGTAATATCTTCTAAATGAGCAAATTGATATGTCTTTTATAATTGCTATAGTGAGGGAGAATAGAGAAATAAACAATGAAAGAGGGAGAGTAAAGAAATAAAATATGGTATCAAAAAGGGAAAGTAGAGAAAATATATCCTTTATGTTATCCTTTTTTTCTCTTTTCAAAATCTCTTAAGATCTTAATTGATGCTGTCAAAAAGGGGGAGTAGAGAATCAAAAATTGAGATTGAGCAATAAGCAATAGAGAAATAGAATCGAGAGCAATAAGCAAAATTGTCAAAGCAAATATGTCAAAGAACCAAAATTATCAACAATTTTCAAAGCAAATGATCTTATAAGCAAATTTCAAATTGATCTTCAAACTACTCATGATGTATTTCATTCAAATAACTGGCTATGATGTTTAAGTGATGCATCTTCATAATTTAAAATTCATATTCAATGCTTTATATATGTTATACTCTGCTTTTGCTCAAGTATTTTGTCATCATCAGAAAGAGAGAGATTGTTGCTCCTTGAATTAATTTTGATGATTACAAAGTATTTGAGGGGGTTACTAATGATTTTGGCTTGAAAAAATATTTATTATTTTTCAGAGGCAAAATCATAATTTTATCAAGTCCTAATTCGAAAGCTTTAAGAGCAAGAACAGAAGATTTATGATCTATTGAAGAAAATTTCATAATTTTTGGATGTATATTTTGAAAGAAAATAATGTTTATAAAATTGAGTTGACTCCATGAGTCGACTCATGTCAAATGGGGCTGAACGGCATGCTATTTTTTGGCTGGCACACCCAATTAAGTCGACCCTATGAGTCGATTTCTGTGCATAAGTCGACCCTATGAGTCGACCTCTATTGCTGTGCACGTCAAAATTACAGAACAATCATTTTCTGTTCTGTGCCATAGTAGTCGACCCCATGAGTCGACTTGTGTATGAGTCAACCCTATGAGTCGACTCCTACAATGGAAAAACTCCATAATGACTAGTTTTTCAGCTCATTTTGGTGTATTTAATACTCATTTAATGATCTCCAATGGCTCTAAAACTATCCAGATCACTCTTCACCATCATTTGAAGCTATAAAAGGTACTTAAATGAGAGAATAAAAAGAGAATTTTTCAAGCATTCATTTCAGCCCTAAGCAAAGAGCCCTCTTGAAGTTAAAGAAGCTTTCATTTCAAGTTCACTAACTCCTCAAGAGCTCATTCAAGTCTTCAACCACCTTGAGAAAAATCAGAAAAGCTTCCTTCTTATTGTGTAAAGTGTATTTAAAATTTTATTTGCTCATTAAAGGAGCTACATTTATATTTTCGTGTGATTAACTGTTATACTCTGTTTTTGAGTTGATCTTTAGTTTTGGAAGGGTTCCAAAATATGAAAAGATTGATCTAAATCTTGAATCGGATTGTATTGGGTTGGCTTGTATCCGAAAAATAAGTGTTCTAGCTTGGGATAGCTAGAGTCGGAGGTACCGACATTGTATTCTTGTTGAATACGATTTAGTAGATTTGAATTCTCAAGTAAGTGCTTGGGGAGTAGATGTAGATGCAAGATTGGTATCGAACCACTATAAATCTTGATTGTTTATGGTGTGCTTACTTATTCTCTATCTTATTTTCTTTTCCTTCTTGCACTCTTGCATCTAATATCTTCACTTTGCTTGAATCACTCACTTCAACGAACATACCTTTTATTACTTAATCCTTAGGTTCTAGATTAATTTTAAATTTTTAAAAATCTAATTCACCCACCCCCCCTCTTGGGTTGCGTATCTGGGCAAGAATAATCTAGTTGCAAGGAGACTAATTCCTGATTTGATCAAGACTTGGGTTCAATTAATTTCTAATTAGATTAGGATTTCATAGAGGAGATTGGATTCTTAATTGGATTAAATTTTTTCCTCTCTTTGGGTCTAACCAAATCAGATTTGGATTGAACCAAATTGGAATACCTAGAGTCCCAACTCATTGGGACTCTCTCCCTTGCACATGCCCTAGAATCCATGCCAAATATTACATGCTAAAGGGAGTTTGGCATGAAATATTTTTTGCGTGAAAGAGAGGGGCATAGAGAGGGTGGGTGGCATCTCTTGATGACTCATCATCTTATCTCATCACTAATTTGAATTTGATTCAAATCTAGATATAGATAAGAAGGAAATAAATCAAGGCATTGTAGGAAAGAAAGGTGGCACCTAATTTTTTTTGGCGTGAGAAAGAATTAGATCTGATTTTTTTCTCATGCCACACCTTATTTTTGGCATTAAAAATATTGCACGCCTCCTCTGGTGGATGCCACTTTCCTCTCCATAAAAAAGGTCCAAGAGTTGGATGCCCTAGCATGAGAAAATTTTCTTCTGACATGCTATGCCTCCTCTCTTCTCTTCTTCCTCCTGTTCTTCTTCATCTCTAGAAGGTCTGTGAGATCTAAAGAAGAAGCTACATCACCCATTAAAGAGGAGATCTATAAAGGAGCTAGGACCCCAGGGAGATGGCCTACCTCTGATTAGAACGAGTCCTCATGTGGATACATGTAAAGGCTGGGCACGTGCGTGGCTAAATGAAACTTTCAAATTCACAAATCATCAACTGTGGTGTATTTCGACCCGCATAAAATACTGAGATTTGATCTCAAATATCTATATTTTATTTTTAGATCGTGCATGTCATAGATCTAAGCATAGATAGATTATAGATCTGATCTATTGCATGAGGGGTTAAAAGGATTTAACCTAGATCATTTCCACTATGCTCAAAATTGTTCTGAAATATATGCATGCAACTTACCCATTTTCTAACAATACATCCATCACATGAGTGTTTTTAGTCTATAACCATCTGCCATGCAATTTATAATAACTATATAAAATACAAAATTAGACTACTCATGTTATTCTAATTATGATATCATTCATACACATGTCATTGGGAATTTGTGATTTTTATCCTTATGGGCGCAAGAGCCATCTAGGATTTTCATGTATCTTTGGTCCAACTTTTGGGCCAACAAGCTTGGATCTAGACTCCGGTTCAACTCTTGACCCAATCTGAATTATGGATCAATTGTATATTACCTTTTGACTTAAGTTAACCAACTCTTAAACAAATCTTAATCCACTTAGGTTTGAAAAGATTTAGTCAACTATGACTCAAATCTCAATCCAATTAGGACAATGACAATTTTGTTAACTTTAATTCGCAAAAAATCCTAATCCAATTAGGACTATGAATATTGGTTGATCTATAATCATAAATCTTAATCTCATTAGGATAATGAATTGTAGTCAACATCAAACTTATACAAATCCTAAAATTATTTTTGAATCACCTTTCTTTCATGACCCAAATTTCAGCCGCCCACCTATTGATCATGCAATAGGGTGGGTCGCCCCACCATGCTTCTACTACACCTATGGTGGCCAGCCAAGTCTCTCTTGGTGCATGGGCATGTGCGTCATGTGCAACAGCCCTTTTCTCATGTATCACATGCGCAAGACAGTATTTTCATGGTGAATTTAGATGGCAAGATGCTGCCCAAACTTGTCATACAAGTCCTGAAGCCATGAATTCTCACACCAAGGTTTGATCATATACAAAACAATTTTATTCTTAAGATTGATGTGGCAAATCAATGATAAAACATCATGCAAAAGTTTAGATTGTGACATATAATGAATTAGATCTAATCTATATCACAACAATAACATGATGTTTGATTGAATCAATTAAGGATGGTTTTGATACCACCATTGCGATTCATATATGTAGTGAAAAATAGATTTTAAAATTTTTTATTATGCATCAACTATTGATTACAAAAGATCTGAATCCTAATCTCAAAATCATCTTGATGATTATAATCAAATATACAAAGGACAATCAAGAGGGTAAGAAAAGATGTATACCTGCAGATTTCTTGATTGATATCCACGAGATGCCCAAGTATGCCCTCTAATAGTGATCCACATAGGAATAAATCAAATACTCTCTCTCAGGCTTTTCTTGGATCCCTTCTTAAGGAAATCCTGCACACACCCTTTCTTGTTTTCTTGGATCCCTTCTCAAGAGATCCAGCCCCTCAATCCTATTTCTTGATTCCTTTCTCAAGAAAATTAGCACTCCTTTTTCTCTCTTTTTTTTTTCTCTTTCTAAGAACTCTTCTTGGTTTCTTTCTTTCTTAACACAGAACTTTTCTTAGTTTCTTTTCTCCCTTTGCTAAGAATCTTTCTTGATTCCCTTCTCAAGAAAATCAACATGCCTTGATATCTTTTCATTCTCCTTTGCCAAGAACCTTTCTTGGCATGAGAAAGACTTGTATGCACGTCCCCAAGAAGGATGAGGTGTGAACAAGGGAGGTGAGAACTATGAAGGCATCATCAAGGGAGGCATCTTTTTGTGTGAACTCTTGTGCACCCTTTAAAGGCCATGTGGATGCCCTTTCGCATGAAAACCACACCATGCTAAAAGCAAAAGGGCATTTTTAATAAGAGAATATGCATATGGACTTTTCTTGGCATTAAGCGTTCTAGTGGCGTGGGGCTGGGGTGAGAGAAGGGGTGCACTCAAACTTCTTTTGGACCCAATCTCTTTATGTTACGAGGAGTTTAAGTGCATTTAGGATTTGATTGTGTCAAGATCTTTGACAAATTAAACCTTTGATTAATCAACCTTTGACTAATCAAAATGCTCGAGGGATTAGTTAGGGTTTTACATGTGCTAGCACATTTATGGCCCTAATTAAGATTTTATCTAAGTATAATTAGGTCTTACAAGGCTTAATCATAACTCTATAACCCATTTTCTTTTGTATGTGATCCATTGGTTTCCACAATCTAGCTAGTAGTAAGTCTAGGCTTGTGTCAACCTAATTTAATTAGAACTCTTCTAATTAATTTGGCCTAAAACATATTAAGCTCATATAATACAATAAATTAGAACTCTTCTAAATTCATTATTGAATTAAATTTTTTAATTTATTAAAATTTATAAGTTAAGATTGATATCTAGTAACATGTCATGACTATCCAGAAGATATAAAATTTTGATAGAATCATCAAAATATCCTTCTGTAGTGAGTTACCATACAATTCAATCCTTCAATCACATAACATCCCATATAAGCTATGGACATGGAATTATATCAAGCCCAAATATCTATCCATATGCATCTCGATCTGATGATGATGACTCGATCAATAAGATAGTAAAAAAAATTTTAAATTTTTATCCTGCTTTGGTCAAAAACTTTCTGAGTCATCATTCTATGAGATCATATAGGATATTTTTTCTCTTACAAAGAGTAACTGATTTCTTATTGACCACTCACAATCTCTATGCACACTTCACCATTCTCAGAATATCCCATATATATCTCAAAGAGTCATGCTAGGATATGATCTAAAGTATAGATCCATATGCATAAAATACCATGGTAATCTTCGGTCTAATAATTACTTGCACTACTCTCACTAGAGAACCATCTTTTGACATCCTCGTAAAACTCAATCAGATATTTTCTTTGTGGATCAGTTCAGTAAATTTATTCTCTAATGTGCATCCATATCGTTGTATTAATATTTTCATATAAATGATTGTGAGATCAGTTATTCTTTTCATAGAGCATATATAGGATGTGCCAGTCTTATCGATATTATTGATCTCCAACTCAATAATCTTATTATTGAAAATATTTTAGATTAGGACTATCAAGATTTTAGATCTTATTAGCATGATTTCATCATAGCCCTAAAATTAGCATTCTAATCTATGGGATTCGTTATAATCTTAATTGAGTCATAAATAAGATAATAAGATACAACATATGATAAAACATAATACCTCATATTATTAATATTTAATCAATGTCATATACATAAGTCAAAAAATAAAATAGAAAATTTCCATCACATCATCTATATGATTAGCTTGTAGGGTACTATTCTTTCAAATTCCACTAGTAATCTAGAGATTACAAGTCTATTGACTCCATAGGCATCAGCAAGCCATCCACCCTTGGGCTTGATCCCTAAAGCTTGTTTACAACCTGCTTACTTCGTGTATCAAGCCTTTCTTCCCCCAAGTTTCATCTCTTGAAACTCTTATTGACTTTCATAGGCTTACAATAATAATCAAAGAACCTCTCACAAGTGGATCATATAGTTTTTGCTTGGCTCAACAAATGCACTTAAGTGAATTGGGATGGATAAGCTAATGAAGCATTGAACCCTTATCTCTTTGGAAATGAACCTTTGTTTTGCTCTCTTATTCTATTTTTCTTTTTCTCTTTCTTATTCTTGTCTTAAATGCAAAGGATGCTTGTTTAAATATTGGAGATCAGTAGCTATAGAAGCTCATTTAATGCCACGATCATGCCCTAAAAGATTAGCCAACTAGTTGTTGGAACAATCGGTGGACTGCAGAGGTATGGCTCCTTTCACTTAGAAGATGACGCCTATAAGTTTGGAGATGGCTCTAGGCTTTATCCATTTTTGCTCAGTCCCCTGGAGACGACGCCTGGCATCCAGGGGTAGCTCTTGAACTTTTGCAATGTCAACTTTCTTGTACAAGATGACTTCTAAAATCTATGCATCGGTTTCTCCTACAGGAGACAACTTCTGAACTAGTGGAGATGACTCTTGATCATATTGGTTGGCTCTTAGACTTGGAAGGTGACTCCTTCCTTTGTGCAGGCCAGTTCTAGAGTTCAGGAGGTGGCTCTTAAGGCTTCATAGTTAGGCGCTCTAATTGGAGATGACTCCTGGGCAAATGGGGTTGACTTATTTTTACTCAACTCTTTATCAATATAGAGAGATGACCCCTATTAGGTAGGACATAGCTCCTAACCAACTCAGTTTCTCAACACAATCCTAAAGATGACTTTAGTAGATGTTGAGATAACTCCAACACTTTCTGAGCATTTTTAAGCTTTGAGCATTCTATATTTCTTAGCATTATACAATGCAAATTTGAAATTATTTATAACTTCTTAAATATTTTGTTATCATCAAAATTTCTCTAACCTTTCATATGAAATATTCCTTTGATAAGAGTTTCCCAAAAACAAAATATTTCTATTTAACTTTGGAACATAATAAATGGCAGAAATAAGCCTATGTCCACCATATTTCAAGTGACTTAAAAGGATAGCTTTGCCTTTAATATGAACTTTTGAAGAGGCTTCAAAAGTAACATTGACACCAACTTTCTTATCTAGCTTCGCAAACTTGCTTTTGCCTCCACATATATGATTACTTGCATCGTTGTCAAGGTACCACGAATTCTTTTCTTCATTGTTATTTTCTTTGAATGCTAGCAATAATATGGGTTCTTCCACTTCTTCCTTGTTTCCAACAAGATTTGTCTTCTCTTTAAGATTAGAAGTATTGTGACATTCCCCAAAATAATGATTATACTTATGACAATTGTAACATTTTGCTTGAGACTTGTCATACTTCTCTCATTTGTTCTTGAATTATTGTGACATTCCCCCACCGAACAATGAGATCTTTGCTCCACCACTCACCCCATTCCTCCGTCAGCTCTTTGGGCTCGAGGCAAGAGTACCACACGACACTTCCAGGTTTAGTACAAGATAGCTCAGTCTTCTCCTCACCCCTTTAAAAAGGGTTGTTTCTATCGGTGTAGGGATAGAGATCATTCCCGATCTGTCTGTAGAAATTTGATCAGGTGTTTTAAGTTTTTGACCTATAGGCAGCTTTTTCAGAGATGTAGATATGTTTGTTCAGAGTTCGTCGCTGCTCTCACTGCTTAAAACATTCCATGTCCTTCTTCACCACTCTTATCCACAAATCCGGCACCATAAACACTGTTGGAACAATTCAATCGACCCCCGATTCCAACTCTAGATCGGCCTCATAAACATAAAGTGTCGACTGATAATCAATTAGCCTACCGACAATCAGTTATCCTTAGCCATCGATAGACTTAGCCATGATAACCCGACTAATCTCAAATCGATGACCATCGACATATCAAAGTTATCGATCGATGCTCATTTGGACCTTTATGACAGTCGATGTACTATTATTATCGATGTATAGTCGGCTTACCCGAAACTGCCAGTGCAGAAAGTACATAATGATCAGAACATGATCAGTGACAGGTATAACCACCCATCCCATGATCACATAATGCCAGAATGTGTAGGACCCATGTGTCTAACCATTACAAACGGTTAGTAACTACTCATCTATAAAAGGAGATAAATAAACAGTATTTGGTAAAGATAATTCTGGGCTGATACTCTATTATTTTGAATACTTTATCTGCTATTCATCACTCTCTACTGACTTAAGCATCGGAGAGTCTCCGTCGGACATAATTTTTGTCTGTATGAACTTCATCTCGTAGGTGCTCTTCACCAATAGCAGATGTAACAGAAGATTGATCGTAATAGATTGACGCACTAGGTAGGAGAACGATCATTCGAGTAACTATGACTAAGATCAGAGCTCAATATTCTATAAGATCTATGAGGTAGTCTTTCCATCAGGAAGATATTTCTCTCCCATCTCTATTGGCAGAGCCCAGCTCTTCGCATCCTATAGTCACTACGGACATACAAATTACTACCTTAATACGATAAATGAAGATATTAACGGAGGCAGTCCACAACCTCTAATAGCAACAAAGACAACCGCAGTAGCAACCATTAGAGGAGGAGCCAATGGCTCATTCAGTGCCATCTAGGCATAGCCGTTGTCCTCCACGGCATTCACTTTTCTCATCTTCAGAGCAACAACCATCTCGATGCTCACATCGAGTCGAGCAACTGCATTCTCAGCACTCCCATCGTGTCACCCATCCTTCGGTGCATTCTCTCTCTCCTTCTCATGTACATAGTATCGAGAAGGGAAAAAGGTTGCAAACACCTTTTGCTTCTCCATCTTCAAACTCTTCAGGGGATTCTATCCTTGAATTTTTCCAACAACGGTGGCTCGACGACTATGAGTGAAAGTTTAAGGAGATCGATCACCAATTTATCCGTATTCAGGTGGAAGGTCAAAAGTCCACCAATGACTATGACTTCCACACTGCCCAACCTCTCTCTCAGTATATTTTAGATAAATCGATTCTATCTCGATTCAAAATACCACAGATGGAGCCATACAACAACTCCATAAATCCAACTGATCATTTGGAGAGCTATAAAGCTCTCATGATGATCCAAGGGGCAATCGATGTCCTCTTATGCATCGACTTTTCGATGACTATTCGGAAGGCTGCTCGAGCTTGGTATTCTAGACTTCAGTTGAGGAGCATAAACTCTTTCGAGTAGCTTGAGCATTCTTTCGTAGTCAATTTCAGTACTAACCGAAGGATGCCACAGACATCAGATAGTCTCTTCTCCATTAAGCAAGGTGAGACAGAGATGTTGAGAGATTTTGTGGCTCGTTTCAATGTAGCTATACTTAAAGTCAGAGATCTCAATGAAAATATGACCATATTGACTATGAAGAGGGGTCTGAGGGGATCCAGATTTATCTATTCTCTAGATAAGAGACTCTCTCGGACCTATGCTGAACTCTTAAAGTGTGCATATAAGTATATTCGCATAAATAAAAGTGTTTCTGATCGACGCCAGATAGAAAAAAAAGGTTAGAAAAAGAAGCAAAAGAAAAATAAAGCTTCGATTGAATCAAGTCGGTCAATCACTAATAAGCGAGCTTCATCTCGATGACGGAGTCCAAAGCTAAATGCTATGGCAGGTATGACACTTATACTCCTCTTTTTGCTCTCCATGTATAGATCCTGATAGAGATCTAAGGAGAGGAGCACCTTCGACACCTCCTGCTGACGAAAGCACCATTGAAAAGCTATGATAGGAAGAAGTACTGTCAGTTTCATCATGATCATAGATATGATACCGAATAGTGCATCCAACTTAGGGATGAAATAGAGGTCCTAATTCGATGAGGCTATCTTGAAAAATTTCAACAAGATCGTCCGACTCAACCTTCCACTAACCAACAACCTCAGCCACAAGCTGAGGAAACAATCAACAATTGACCAATGACGGGAGTATCAATATGATCTCTGGACGACAGAAAGATCGGGGGGCAACTTTCGAAGAAGAGTCAGTGAAGAAATGATGATTTGATAATATATTTTTTTTTTCAAAAGATGATATCTGGAGAGTACAAACTCTCCATGATGATGCTGTCATTGTCTCAGTGACAATAGCACATTATGATTTAAAAAGAATCTTAGTTGATAATAGAAGCTCAACTGATGTTCTTTTTTACTCAACTTTTTTTCGAAGGCAACTACCGATTGATCGACTCAGAAGAGTCTCGACGTCATTAGTCGGTTTTATTGGAGATGCAGTTATTGTGGAAGAAAAAATTACTCTTCCACTAATTGCAAGAATAGATCTACAATAGAGTACTGTTCTCCTGACA
Source organism: Elaeis guineensis (assembly GCF_000442705.2). Taxonomy (NCBI): domain Eukaryota; kingdom Viridiplantae; phylum Streptophyta; class Magnoliopsida; order Arecales; family Arecaceae; genus Elaeis; species Elaeis guineensis. The sequence continues at coordinate 50,747,525 of NC_026007.2, read as the reverse complement.
TTCATAGTCATCCGAGTTCCATCGACTTACAATATCATACTTGGATGACCTGAACTTAATATCTTGAGAGCAGTAATTTCAACATACCATTTACTAGTCTGATTCTTAACGAGAAATAGAGTCGGAAAAATGCATAGAGATCAACAGCTTGCTCGATGTTGCTTCCTGATCTCTACACAGAATAATCGATATGAAGACCCTTTGTCCATTAATAAATTGGATTAAAGAGAAAATAAGAAAAGGGGTGAATCGATCAAGCAATTGATTTCCATCTCGCTAAAGGAAGAAGATCTTGAGAAGATAGTCCAAATTGGATCGCAGCTTTCTGATCCGGAGTGGCAATAACTAATAAATCTATTAAGAGGAAATATCGATATTTTTGCTTGATCGGCAACTGATATGTCAGGTATTCCTCCAGAAATATTAACTCACCGACTAAACATTGATCCTAAAGTTAGATCGGTGAGATAAAAAAAATAACCTTTTGCTCCTAAAAGATAGAAGATCATCGACGAAGAAGTCGGCAAGCTCCTCGCAGTTGGTTTTATCAGAGAAGCTAATTATCTTGATTGGCTCATCAATGTAGTAATGGTGAAAAAAGTCAATAGAGAATAGAGAATCTGTATCAACTATACAAATCTAAATAAAGCTTGTTTGAAGGACAGTTTTTCTTTTTTCAAAATCGATCAACTAGTTGATGCAACTTCGGGACATCGACTTTTAAACTTTGTGGATGGCTTGGTAGGATATAATCAGATTCACATGACATCTGAAGATGAGAAGCACACAGCCTTCATAACTGATAAAAGTATCTACTATTATAAAATAATACCATTCAGTTTAAAGAACGTCAGAGCTACTTATCAATGGCTAGTCAATAAACTATTCAAGGCACAAATCGATCGAAATATAAAAGTCTACATGGATGATATACTGATAAAATTTTTTTAAATTTTTGATCATGTTCTAGATTTAGAAGAAGTCTTCGGCACACTTCGACGACATTAGATGAGATTAAATCTGACTAAGTGTGCATTTGGAGTAATTTTTGAAAAAAATTTTGGATTTCTTGTATTACAATGAGGAATTAAATCCAATCCCGAGAAGATAATAGCTATCATCAATATGAAGTATCCAAGATCCAAAAGAGAGATACAACAACTTAATAGAAGGATCATCGCACTTAGCCAATTTATCTCAAGATCGACAAAAAGATGTTTGCCCTTCTTCAAGACCCTGAGACAAGCAAAAGACTTTTCATGGTCAGATGAGTGCTAATAATTTTTTGAAGATCTAAAAAGATATTTGGCATCTCCACCATTACTTATAAAATTGAAGGTGGGAGAAATTTTGTATCTCTATTTGACGACTTTGATGAAGGTAGTTAGTTTGGTACTTATCCAAAAGGATAAAAATCAAATTCAATGGCCTATTTACTATACTAGCAAGATGTTTCACAATACTGAAATAAGATATTCAAGGATGAAGAAGATGATCTATGCTCTAATCATATCATTACAATGACTTCATCCATACTTCCAAGCACATCCTATTGTAGTCTTGACAGATCAGCCATTGAAAATAATTTTATACCGATCTGATATTTCAGAATGAATGATAAAGTGGATAATAAAACTCAACGAGTTTGATATTCAATATCGTCCATATTCATCGATGAAGGCACAAGTTTTGACTGACTTTGTCACTGAGTGTACCATACTTGACAATAATCCTGAGGAGGAATCCAACAAGCAAGTTGAAACTTTCGAGGGCAACTTAATATCAACGTGGGTGCTACATATTGATGGAGCATTCAATGCATAAGATAGTAGGGCAGGTCTCATTCTTATCAATTTCGAAGAGATTATAACCGAATATATCCTTCGATTTAATTTTAAAGCTTCAAATAATCAAGTCGAGTATGAAGCTCTCTTAGTCGGCTTGAAAATTATCAAAGAGCTTGACGTTGATAATTTGAAGGTCTTGACCAACTCACAGCTGATTATCGGGCAAGTTAAAGGTGAGTTTGAAGTCCGAGACCCCATTATGATGAAGTACTTTTAGAAGGTGAAAGATCTTACATCGACTCTAAAATATTTTGAGATCTTTCACATTTCAAGAATAGAAAATACTCGAGCTGATGTACTTTTTTGATTTACAACCACTTCAATCAACTCGCTAGATCGAATATTCATCGAATGCTTTGAACAGTCGAGCATTAATAATATCAAAGAAGTGCTACAAGTCAGTGATGAGCCAAGCTGGATGGATTCGATCATCTAGTACTTAATTGATAGAACACTACCTGCATATCTTTCAGAAGCCAAATGACTTAGATGGATGACCTCACAACATATTTTGATGAATAGACAACTTTATAAAAGGTCATTCTCTCTTCTTTTATTGAAGTGTTTGAGACCAGTAGATGTCGACTATGCACTACGAGAAATTCATGAAAGAATTTATGAAAATCACTTGGGAGGTAAATCTCTAGCTTATAAAATTTTATGACAAAGATATTATTGACCCACCATGAAGAAAGATGTAGCTGAATTTATCCAAAGATGCGAACCATGTCAGAAGTATGAAAATATACAATATCAATTGGTCAGTCAGCTGATATCAATTGTTGCACCATGGCCCTTTGCATAATGGAGAATCGACATACTCAGTCCTTTCCCTCTGGCATCTGATCAGAAAAAATTCATAGTAATTGCCATTGATTATTTTACCAAATAGATGGAAGCTGAACTTTTGGCACAAATCATTGAAAGTAAGATAGAAGATTTTATTCAAAAGTTAATCATATGCAGATTCGGTCTATCACACACCATCATCATTGATAATGATCGACAATTCGATAATCAGAACTTCAAAGAATTTTATGTAAAACTTTATATTATGTACAAACTCACATCAGTCGGTCATCCATAATCTAATGGTGAGGTAGAGGTAACAAACCGAACAATCCTACATGGTCTCAAGACCAAACTGAATAAAGCTAAAGGTCTCTGGGTGGAAGAGCTATATCCGATCTTATGGATATACCGAACAACTTCTCGCATACTAATGGGAGAATCACCATTCAATCTGACCTATGAAATAGAAGTGATGATTCCATCTGAGATCAGATTACCATCAGCAAGGGTAGAACAGTACAATGAGCTGAGCAATTTAGAATGTTGGAGAGCCAACCTAGACTTACTTTTGAAAGTTCAACAGCAAGCTCAAATTCGGATGGTAGCATATCGACAAAGAGTAGTCTGGTATTATAATGCAAAAGTTAAGCTAAAGGTCTTCCATCTAGGAGATCTAGTCCTAAGAAAGGCAGAAGTTTCAAAGCTTTTAGACTAGAAAAAATTATCTCCAAATTGAGAAGGACCCTACAGAATAATCGAGACACTCCGACTGGGTGCATATTGGTTAGAAACTCTTGATGGAATAACTACTTCTCAGACGTAGAATATCGATAATTTAAAGATGTATTATTAATAAAGTTGTTCACATGTATAATATTCAGAATGAAATATTGAAATTCAAAATTGTAAAAGCTTCAATCAACTACATCTATAAAATGATATTATGCTGATAAATAATCGATCAATTTTTACCGACTACATCTCGATTTTTCACTGTAAAAACCAACATACCGTCTATATCTTAATTTTTAACCATAAAAACTAACTCTAGTCAAATAACTACTTATACCGACTTAGTTTTAACTAAACAAAATATTATGCCGATTCGACCCCGATCGATTTGAAAATATATCGACTTGACTACAGTCAGTTGAAGGATATTCGGCTTACCACCATCTATCAAATATCTAAACATATCGATTTGACTATGGTCAATCGAAGGATACTTAACTAATAGATAAAATCCATCATAGTTATTACTGAACATCTGATTCACCGATGGATGATCGGTTGTCTGACTATGATCCCATGACATTAAAAGAATGAAGGTAAAAAGAGAAGACTGTACTTAAAAAAAAATTTATTTATTGAAGGAAAGATTATAAAATTGGACTCAAGATCTGATGACAAAATTTATCTAATTATAAAAAGAAAAAAAAATATTGCATCGATCACCAATCGTTCTCTTCATCACCTTGCTCTGATACATCCTCGATAGTTGTAGTAGGTCCTGGTGCAGTCGGTGCATCTTCTTTGGTCGGTGCAGTGCCCTCTTCAGCAGCCTCTTCTCCTGAACTAGGAGGAATGACGCTGCTCAAGTCCAAGTCCAGGTATAATTTTTCGACCGCATCTCAATCGTCCTCATACCCGATAGAGTAGAAGGCGAATCCACCCTCGAGAATCTCATTCTTGAATTCTTCTGAATCTTTGAAGTTCTCGATGGTTAGACTCAGGGCGCCTCTCATCGACTCAACTTCAGCTTTCATGAAGGCCGACTCAGCATCGGTCAGTGCCAGCCTTTCCGTGGTGGTCCGATGTTTTCTGCGCTCCACTTCCAACTCTTCAATGCATCCATCTCTCTCTCTCTCTCTATAGCTGACTGATGGAATGCATCTTGCTCCTGATCCAGGACTCAAGAGATGTGATGTTCTGGCGAGCTGACTCAAGCTCGGCTTCATAGGACTGTAGATCGATCGTCATGCGAAAGATCTCTTCCTAAAGTATCTTCTCCCGCTTAGTTGCTACCTGAAGCTATTCAATGGCAGCAGTCTTCTCAGCATTGGCAGCCACCACCTTGTCCATTCAAGATCGGTGAAAGTCGGCAATCTTCCGATATCCGCTATCTAGAGCGTGCATATCATGCGGCCACTGAAAATAGAAGACAAGTCAAGTTGGATCAAAAAAAAAAAGAGGAGGAATGTTGAAAAATTACCCCAAGTATCATCGGGTAGAAGGAGAAAAATATTTCGGACACAGTCCAATTTCTTCTACTTTCCCTATCCATCGGGAGAAGTGCCACCTCGATGAGTCGTTTGGCCAATGATGGATTGGCCAAGGCAGACTCACTTTCAAAATCCTGATGTCAAAAAGGGTGGGAAGGCCCACAGATGATCCATCATCGACCGAATTAGCCAGTGCCTTCCTCCGATCTCCAGTCGGTGATCGCATGCTTGAGACTATCGAAAAGTCAGCACTTGACTATGCCCGAGATCGCTCTACTAGTGGAACAGCTGGCGCAGCCACAGATTGCTCGGATTTGGCCATGACTTTTGACCCGACCTGAACCCCCATCAATGGAGCCGCTGATGATTTTGCTGCAACTTCTTCATCCCTCACCATCTCGACTCTAGTGAACGAAACTTCAGTTGGAAGAAGCATTGTCGGGGTCGATAATATTAGGATCGGCTCGGAGGCTGTCTTTGATGGAACGTCGGGTTCCCTCGTCAATACTGATGGAGTAGCAATCCGATTCTTTCTCGACAGTCGGAAAGGTCCAGCATCGATTACTGTCCTCTTCTTGGCAGCATGTGAGCGAATGTCAGTAGCTAAAATCCGTGCCCTCATCTACAAAGCTGCAATAAAAAAAAATAAAAGTTAGTTCAAAATTCAGAAATAAACAAAGAAAAAAGTGAAGTGATCGACTATGCTATACCTAAAGAAGTAATTGAACTAGGTCCATCATCATAAAGAGCTTGTTCAATCATCAGCTCTCGTTATGGTGGGACCTCCATATTTTTGAGTTGGAGGAAGTCTTTCTGATCGACGTTCTCCACCCGACTAAGCTCGTTGGGGCCAGTTCTTGGATCACCCTAGCGTGAAGGAAAGCTCCAAAGGGAAAAGAAGAGATAAAAAAAATTGATTCTTCCATCCATGAATGGACGATGAAAAATCAGAGATGAAAGAAAGATCTTTCGTCAGGTTGAAGAACCACCAACCCTTAGCCTTAGAGTGAGGATGGAGAATAAAGAAAGCCTAAAATAAAGAAGGTCGAAGATCGATCAGGATAAGTCAATATAACAAAGCAAAACTAATGATCGGTCGGATAGAGTTTAGAGCTAGCTAAGCAGGACAAAGACTGTAATAGTCAAGATGATTCTGGATGAACTCCGGAATCAAAAATCGAAGAGCGATCCAAAGATCCTTGACATAAAGTGTGATCTAGCCCAGAGGAAGAAAGTTCATCCGACCGTCTGGATCAGAAGTGAAAAGCTGATACTGCTCCAGGATACAGTACTATTTCTGAAGTCGTTCAATGTTGGGCCTAAATAAAAAAGAGACTTCTGTCTCTGAATCCAAAGGAGATTCGTCGGTTGGATTCTCCGACCGACTATCTTGAGAAGATGAAGCCTTCTTACTTGCCATTGAAAGTGAGAACTAAAAAAAAAAGAAAACCCTAAGAGAAGAAAACCCTAAGAGAAGAAAAACCTTAAAAGAAGGAAAGGAGAACTCGACCTGGAAATAAAGATGACGTGAGGAACAGAACTCGAAATGCTCTTAATACTGAGGCAAAACTTTTTGGCAAAACCTTCTGTTGCAGAGAAAAGCGACAAATGCAAAAGTAAAGTCCAGATAAAAGTGACTTTATATATATAGGATCCCTCAATGATCCAGATGAAATCATTCAAATCAGAATCTCCTCGAATGTTGACACGTGGCTACATCAAGACTAACCATTGATCAGACAGTTCGACGCACCTACATTTAGATCATGCCACCTCACTATTATCCACATAAATGATACAGAGCCAATAGCATCTAGACATGTGGCCAAGATCTACTAGTCAGAATCAAATCGTCCAGATTTTTTGGACACTGAATTATCTTTCCGAAATGACAGTCCAATGATGATCTCATAGTTATTGAAATAACAAAATAACTAGAGACCTCTCATATTTCAAAAAATCATGAATGCCAGCAGTCGAATCGAGACTCGAAACAGCACGTGACAACTCCTTTCGTCCAATGTGATAAACTATATGATAATATACACGTCAGACTACCTTGGACTTGAGAGTAGGGGATAACTGTTGGGACAATTTAACCGACCCTCGATTCCGACTCTAGATCGACCTTATAAACACAGAGTGTCGACTGACAATCAATTGGCCGACCGATAATCGGCTATCCTTAGCCATCGACAGACTTAGCCACGACAACCCAACTAATCTCCAATTGATGACTATCGGCATATCAGAGTTATCGATTGATGCTCATTCGGACCTCCATGACTACCGACATACTATTATTACCGACATATAGTCAACTTATCTGAAACTACTAGTACCAAAAGTGCATAATAGTCAGAATATAATTAGTGACAGGTATAACCACCTATCCCATGATCACATAATATCAGAACATGTGGGATCCATGTGTCTAATCGTTACAAACGGTTAGCAACTACTTAACTATAAAAGGAGATAAATGAACAGTATTTGATAAGATAATTTTGGGTTGATACTCTGTCATTTTGAATATTTTATCTGCTGTTCACTATTTTTCACTGACTTAAGCATCGGAAGGTCCCCATCGGATACAATTTCAGTCAGTGTGAACTTCATTTCGTAGGTGCTCTTCACCGGTAGCAGATGCAATAAGAGATTGGCCACAACAGACACCAATCTTCGAGATCATCCCACTCCAAACTACCTACTCCTAGAGTGTCCAAATAACCTGCACCTTGAGCCATCGATCCGCAAGGCAAAAGCTTTTATCCCCATCTCATGTAAATTAATGGAAACACAAGATTATCTAATGGGAGCGGCTTTTGTGGAAGCTTCTGGGCCGCCAATCAAACCGGATGATGTCAAGGAGACTTCCCAGAGAAAACTCACTCTTTGTTGCTTGTCTTTCTCCTGAGGTTGTTGAAAGTTTGGTGGCTTTTGGAGGGATATGAGGCGAAGGCTTCATCTTAATTGTGAGTCCCTGGGATGAAGCCCACGGTAGCTTACGTCACAACCTGAAATATAAGGTCTCCGCTAGCCTTCTCAACCTTCCGCTAATGTGTTGGAACGTGGAAGCAGTGGGCAATATCTTGTCCAGTTTTGGTGTCCCAGTGAGTGCAAGCCGATCAAGCATTCCCTAGTAGGACTTATCAAGTTTCAATGCGAGCTTTCTTTGTGAAGAAGTAGAATTCCTTCTACAAATTATTGAGGTTACAGTTGGTCTATTCCGATACCAGATTAATCTGATGATAAATTCGGCTCGTCCCTAGTGTTCTTCAGATGAATCTGGTTTTTTTGATGATGGAGATCATGAAAGTATGGTTGAGGATGAAAGAGAATCCAGGTTCGTTTCATCAGATCGGAGAGCAAATCAGCCGTCTTCTCAGATCCCCCATTGCCGTTCAATTGCAGGCACGCCGGGGATCCGAAGCTCCGAACAGCCAGACAATCATTCGTCTCCGATGCTGATGTCTGAGCTGACTTCAAACGATCATTCCCTTGTGTTCTTCCTGGAACCTAACCACCTATTGTTGACCCTCTCTCTAGGACCTCTTCCTGTAGCCTCTTGTTCACCCATCCGTTACCTATCAGCTGCGTCGGTTACTAACCTACTTAGGCCTCTGACCACTGACTCATTCATTTCCTTTTCAAATTCAAACCCTGCGTGCCGTTTGTTAGCTGTGGCCCCAAAAGCCCCGTCACCCTACAACTGATATTCTGATACGGGTCTCTCGTGTTTTCTCCACCTTAAAAAAATGCCTGGCCCAGCCCTCCTCCCCCAAGCAGCATCTTCTTTCATCGACTACTCCCCCATCCTCCTTGGTTCCTGTCTCTAAGCGAAGTTTCCGTATTCGAAACAAGAAGGTGAAGGCTCTAGGTCTCGACATCGAAGTTGACATCCTCGTCATTAATTCCCTCATTTCACAAGACATTGTAAAGCTTGGAGATAAATGTGGCATCAATCTTTTTTCCTCCCATGCTGATAGTTTCTGCTCCAAGATTAAAGAATTAGAGAAGGAAAGGGGTAAAAAACTAGCGGAGCAGGAGATTTGACAAGCTCAGCATGATATTCTTAGGGGGCCAGTGGGCACACATGTTTACAGTCAGTTTGATGATAAAAGCATCTGTGCTAAGTTTGTTTCGGACGTTCCGTTCCATGTTTAGTTATCATTCTTTGGATATGTTCTTATGTCCCAGCCTACGTAGTATGAATGCATCTCCTTTCCCTGTTATCTCAGTCAAACTGCTTGTGATTGAGATATATGTTTTGCACTCCATTTTTGAATGAACATTCAGTGTTGGAATGTCCGGGGTTTGGCCAAGCCAGCTAAAAGGCACCTTGTACATATCTCTATCAAATCGATAGGCTGCTCTATTGCTTTTCTTCAAGAGACAAAACTCCCAATGACAAGTACAACTATTATCCAATCAGCTTGTGGTAGAAAATTCGACAACTGGGATGGGTTGGAAGCAATCAATTCTCGTGGGAGAGTTGTAACTTGCTGGGATAGCTCTGTAGTTCAAGGAAAACCCTTCCACAAAGGCTCCATTTCAATTACATCTTATTTCCAACTACTCAATTCCAATCTTTGCTGGATAATAACAAATGTGTATAGTCCTAATGATCATCATCAGTCCGAGCTCTTCTTTAAGGAACTAAAACAGTTGCATCTGTTAATTAGCTCCACCCCATGGGTCATTATGGACGATTTTAATGTCATCAGAGACCCAAATGAAAGATTAGGATCTGTAAGTAGTTGTACTACTTCACGGGCCTTCAACAGCTTGCTGAATTCATTGGAAGTCCTCGAAATTAAACCACCATAGCGGTAATTTACATGGTTGAACTTCAAAGAAAAGGTGAGTTTAGCTAGACTGGATCGGTGCTTCATCAACTTGTCGTGGCATCAATGTTTCCCATTAACTTTTTGCTCCATATTGGTTAGAATTACTTCTGATCATGCCTCTAAAGATCAACCTCCCACTTCGACATCAAAGACTATTTAACATATTCAAACCTTTTAGATTTGGAAGGTTTTGGTACGAATACCCTGGACTGGATAATTTGATTTCTATATGGTGGAATGAATCAACTAGTGCCAGTGACTCAACTGCAATCCTGGTAATAAAGCTTCGCAGACTTCGAAAAAATCTTAAATTTTGAAGCACACATACAGTCGGAGATCTTCTCTCCAAAAGAAAGGAAGTCAGTGAAAAAATATATGAAATTGATAAAATGGAATGAGATAATGGGCTCAAAAAGGAAGATATTGAACTCAAAAAGCAACTTAGAAATTTATTGAAAGATCTTGCTAAAAAGGAAGAAATTTACTGGAGCCAGCATACTAGAGATCGTTGGATAAAGGAGGGAGATCAAAACACTAAATGCTTCCACATCCACGCTAATACTCGCCAGAGAAAAAAAGGGATACAAGAAATGTTCGAAAATGGTATCAAAATTTCAAATCAAGCAGACACGCGTACTCAATGTGTTTCGAGCCTATTACTCCTCTCTTCTTGGAACCCTGCTAACCCGTTAGGTGAGGCCTACTGGAATAAGCTCTATCCAAAAGAAGTGTTGGACCTTAGTGATTTGAATTCAAATTTCTCAAAAGAAGAGATTAAAGAAGCGATAAAGTCTCTTGCAAAAGATAGAGCTCACGGTCCAGATAGATTCCCAATCTCATTCTATCATAGGTATTAGGAAATTATCAAACATGATCTGATTAAGCTATTCTCTGACTTGAGCACCGGGACTGTCAATCTCTGTAGATTAAACTTCACGTTCATTATGGTTGTTCTTAAAAAAAAAATAGATTGCCCTACTGTCAAGGACTTCAGGCCGATAAGTTTGGATAATGGTATTATCAAAATAATTCCCAAAATTTTAGCTACCAGGCTAATCAAGGTGATTGACTCACTAGTTGGATGTTCTCAATCGATTTTTATTAAAGGACACAACATTTTTGAAAGTTACATTACTGCTTTAGAAATTATTAGCTACTGCAAGAACTCAAAGATCAAAGCTATTTTGATGAAGATCGACTTCGAGAAGGCTTTTGATAGCATCAACTGGGACTTCTTGTTTGCTCATCTTAAAGCAAAAGGATTCGGGTCGAAGTTTATCAGTTCGATATCCTCTTTCATATCCAATTCTTAATCAGCCATTATTATTAATGGATCTCCTGGGAGATGGTTCTCAATTAGAATAGGTTTGAAACAAGGTAATCCTATATCGCCTCTCCTATTTATCCTAGTTATTAATGCACTTTTTTGGATACTCGAAGTCGCTACTTTGGAGAAACTCTTCCATCCAGTAGGCCTAGAGCAACTGGAACTTAACCTTCACTCCATTCAGTACACAGATGATACAGTTATCATATGCCAGGCATTGCCAGGCCAAATCAACATTGTAAAGTTCATCCTATATAGCTTTGAATTGTTATATGGGTTGAAGATAAATTTCTCTAAATCATAGCTAGTAGGAATTGGTCTCAAGAAAATAGAGTCTAAATGCTGCACTTGTATTTTGGGATGCCAAACAAGCGAGTTCCCAATTACCTATCTGGGTATGCCTCTCCATCACAAAACTTTTGCTCCCCATTGCTGGAACTTTTTGACCGACAAAGTTGAGAAGAAACTTAGTGGTTGGAAGAGGATGGTTTTATCTTTAGCAAGTAGATTAATGTTGATTAATTCCATTTTAGGAGTGATACCAACATTTTAGATGTTGGTCTTTGCAATTCCTATAGTGGTGATCAAGAAGATCGATGGTCTATGTCGAAATTTTCTGTGGAATGTTGGAAGACAAAGTAATAATCTCAAAAACCTTGCAGGAACTGGTCGCTTCTATGCAGACCTAAGCTTATAGAAGGTCTTGATATCATTGAGTTAAAAACTTTTAATCAAGCTTTGCTCTTTAAGTGGTGGGACAAGCTATTCTCATCACAAGAGAGACCCTGGAAGATATTGATAAAATATTGTTATTGTACAAAAACATTGCCTCTATTTGCTACAACTCATCTAAAGTGCAAAGCTTCAACCTTTTGGAAAGGAATCCTCAAGGTTTGCCACTTAATGTATTCTCTCTGCACTGCAAGGTTAGGTAATGGAACATTAACCTCCTTTTGAGAAGAACTATGGGTAGTATCTATTAACCTTAAGGAGATTTTTGCTTCCCTCTATTGGTCAGCAGTGAATAAATCATTCAGTGTGTTTGAATTCTTAAAACATAGTGATTAGCTTCATAACTTCAGATATCCTCTTCCATCAGCCCTTCATGAATTCCACATGCTCACTCACTTACTAAATTCAATACAACTAGATGGTGAAGATGATAGGAGATCCTGGAAATGGTTTAACAGCCACACATATTCAATTTCAACATGCTACAAATTCCACATAAATAGTGGGCTACAGTCACATCTGGGGAAGATGGTTTGGAAGCTTCCAATTCCAAAGAAATGCAAAATTTTTAATTGATTAACCTACAATCAGAAAATTCTCACTATTGAGGTCTTACAGAAAAAAGGACTGAGTGGCCTTAGTAGATGTGTCCTTTGTTATAACTCTTTTGAGATATTAGACCACCTTATGCTTCATTGTCCTTACTCTAAGAGTGTATAGACTACTCTATACCCACCCTGCAAAATTGATCAGATTCCTAATAGCATCTTTGACTTATGGCATGCTAGGAGATCGGGGCATGCAAAGCATTTAAATGTCTCAGTAAGAACTTTTGATATACTTTCCTGTGTCTTTATCTGATGCTTGTGGAAGGAGAGAAATCACACAATTTTTAGAGTAGAGGCAAATCATTACATCGAGACAGCGAGGAAAATCATGTTCTTAATAGATGATTGGATCAAGTTTGAAATTGTGAAGGATTTGAGATGGGATCATTGACCTTTATCAGGTGGAGGTAAGTCATTAAGGAAGATAGGGAGCATTGTTTTGGTTCCTGCAGACCGATGGCTCTATGCCATTCCTGCTATTGTTGGTTGTCCCTAAAAGCATTGCACTTCGATTTTTTCTATAATCTTTTTGGTGTGTCTTGTATTTAGTTTCAGTATTGTCCTTTTAGCTAACTCAAAATTTAATTCTATCTTTGTAATATATTTTCAGATCTAATGTATTTTCTGAGAGAAATTTCTTACTTCCTCCTTACTCTTCAAAATAAAAAATGAATTATTTTGTCTTTTCTCTTCCTCTTCCTCTTGATGAGTTTTGGCTTCTATAATTCATTGGATGGGTTGTGACCACCTTTTTCTCCTGACCATGGCCATGACCATGACATGTCCACATCTATGTTCTTGAGTTGTTCTACATCGTTCACATGCTTTTCCCTTATTTTGTATAGAGAGCTTTGCTTGCAACACATGTTCGATCATTTCATGCTTGTGTTTGCCATCCTCTCTTCATAGGCTCGTAATGACCCACTTAATTGATCAATTGTCATTGACTTTAGGTCCTTCGACTCCTCAATAGCCATGACAACTTGTTCAAACTTTGAATACAATGGCCTAAGAATCTTCTTCATCACATGAATATCTTGCACATTTTCACCATTTGTTTTCATTTGGGTGACAATTCCCAAAACTATTTTGAAATAATTGGAGATGGATTTGGACTCCTTCATGTGGAATACTTCAAACTCAGCTCTAAGGGTTAGGAGATGAACTTTTTTCACATTCTGTATTTCTCTGTGAGAATTTTGAAGTGGTTGCATCACTCATCTTCTTAAACATACCATCAGATCCTTCTTCCTATTCCTCTCCAAGGCACCTTTTTGGGCTTGATTTAACCATAGTTTTTCTTGATGCTCTTCATAGCCTTTGTCGACAACTTTCTGTACTCCTTGTGATCTAAGTTGTGGCCTTCAGTCAAATTGACCAATCATCAAAATTGTATTGGAGTGGAAGTCCACACTTTGTTGTAGCCATCTTCATCCCCAAACTTACAAAGTTTTGATCCCACTTTGTTTGAAATTTGGTGGGTTCTCACACACAAATGAAAAGGAGGAGATACTACAACTCGCAAATGAAATTATTTTAATTCCACTTAGTTCAAATGATTTGGTACAATAGGGTATTTAGTGTACTCCAAAATGCTTCTAGAGGCACCTTACATTCATGAAACAAATGCCTGAATTTCATCACATTCATAACTATTTAATTCCCATACATGCATTGCTATGAAAGTGAAGAGATGATCAAGACTCTAGAACTTCATGAACACCCGTGCCATGATTATCATAAAATTGCAGTTTATATTCCAACATGGAAACCCATCAAAACAAAAGAAAGAAACATCAAGCATCCAATGATCAAAGAGACGATCAACCCTCAATGATCGCTTCTCTTTATTACGGCAAGAGATTGAAGCCATCATCTATGATACCAGCCAAGGGCAGAATAATAGGTTTGCATGAAAGTGAGAATGAGGAGGACAGTAGCAGCTAGCACCGACATGATCAGCCGTGGATTGGAGAAATGATTGAGCTTTAAATCAGCACACCACCTATGTCGTTTCTTCTTGTGATATCTATTCACCTCATCAATTAGGCTTTTTAAATATATTGGGCTAACTTTGGCTGTTGGACTCAACTTGCTGAAGAAAAAGGCCGCATCGTTGCTGGTGGGCAGCCTGTTCAACAAGATCCCTCTCCTTTCAAGCAGACCCGCGTCACCTTCTTTATTTATGAGGCAGTTCATGAATGCTGCATAGGTTGTGACATGACGTTCGACGTGGGGGTGATAACACTGCTCAAAGGCGATGAGATTATGGAGAATTGTTTGGTTGCCGTCATTAATTTCCAGGAACGGGATCTTCATCACCCCGTTGCAGAAACTTATGTCCAAGATGCCGCCTGAATGTTTCTTGAACTTCACAGCAGACCAATACTGGAGCTCTGTCGCGCTAGGAACGCAAGTTGGAGTGCGGAAAATTTGGGCTATTATGTTTTGTTTGGCTACATTTATGGTTTCGAACCCACCACGCTCGAACGTGGAAGGATGCAAGGACAAGCGAAATAGGTGCAACAAATGGAGGACTTGCTCACGGAGGATAGAGGGATTCAAATTCCCAATCATATGGGTCTGATCAAGGGAACGGAGGACATAATGAATGAAAGTGCCAGCGTCATCAAGCTCAGCAAACTTCCTGAATCCTTCTTCCCCACCGATCCCATTGCATAGTAGGACTAGGACGAAGAAAGGGATCTGGTTCTCGAGCACCAGCAAGTCAAGCATGATTTGGTCCGACGGCCATTTCGGGTCGAACGTAAGGGATTCCATGGCTTTGAAAGCCATTAAAATGAAGCAGCCATCGAGCAGCAACATCTCTAAAAAGCTTCGGCTGTCCATGGACACGTCTTCGGAGTAGTAGCTGCGAGCCTCTTTCTCCCTCGACGTCATATCAAGGAGCCATTGTTGGAGGTTGAGTGAATGCCGGGAGATGAAGCGATTCACGCACCACATCTTGACTTTGTTCTCGATCAGCAGCTTGGAATTGCCCCTGTGGTAAGGGCCGATGGCGACCACCTTCGGCTGGTAGCGCTCGGGGCTTTGTTCCCGGAAGCTTGCGGGGACGCTGAAGATGCTGGGATTGGTGGTCGATTCTTCCCTTGCCTGCTCCTGATTCTCCCAAGGTGGCGTCCAGATAGAGGCCGCCTGGATGTTGCCCCGAAGCTCTCTGATCCAGGAGGCCTCGCGGTTGTCATGGACGCTTGAGCTGTCAACGTTCTCTTCCATGATGTCAGGTACCCCATTTCCTGTTGCCATCTTAAGTCTCGTTCACCAAATGCTTCTAAAAGAACCTAGACGGAAAAAGGCAGAGAGCTATGGAAGCAGTGGCAGGGCAAGGCACTTGTACTTCTTGTTTGATCTCGCAATAATTGTTGATGGAGGGCAAGTTCAGAGACGGTAGATGCATGAGTACTGCAAGGAGCACCCATCCCACTATATAGTTGGTCCAAGACGAATAAAGGAATCTGGTTCTCCAGCATTAGCATGTTAAGCATGATTTGTCGTGACGCTGGCCCATTCCATGTTCTTTTCTGCATAAACAATTGATCAGAGGCTGCAAAATGTAGCCGTCGAGTAGCAAAATAGCTCTGAGAATCTACACCCGGTAATGAAGGCTTCGAAGATACAAACACATCTACTTGTTTTGTTCTAACCTAGTAGAGAACATATTAAAGAATAATTTTTGATGGAGAAAAAGTTATTGCAATGATTCCAAGGAATCTGGTTCTCCAAAGGTTCATGCGTGATGTCTCTTGGTGAATTTCCTTGGTCTCCGTATTATATATATATATATATATATATATGTATGTATGTATGTATGTATGTATATATATGTATACATATATGTATATATATGTGTATATATGTGTATATATATATATATGTGTGTGTATATGTGTGTGTATGTATGTATATATATATATATATGTATGTATGTGTGTGTGTGTAAACCTGCCAAGTTCCATCAACCTGTATAGTAATCAAACATTTATTAAACCATTAAGAAAACCGAATTCAAACTAGTGACTATATCCATTCAATTCCTCAACTTATTATTAATTCGCTCCTTTCCCAACAAATTCGCTCGCCACGGGACACGCACGTGTTGCCTCTGCATCCACTGGCACTCCCTCAGGGAGATCCTAGCCATCTGATTGAATCGAGCGATATGTGGTGAGAGGAGAAGGCCATGGCCCATGTTGGAGCCATCTTTCACGATGCATGCATAAAAATTTTTATGCAGGTCTCCAAAAATGATAAAGACGATCTGGTTGTATGTGTTGTCAACAACTGACAAGTCGTAGTGTGCTATGTGATGGTATTTGCTGCCAAAAAGCGAGGTTGTGATCATGATTGGTACTGCTTATTGGGGATCACATGATAGAAGTCCTATATCAAAAACATCAAATTAATTTTAGTTGTGTATATTACTTATGAGATGTCACAATTTACAGGATCACAATCCCATTACAATCCTTCAGATGTAATAGGTAATTCCATTATAAATTAATTATTTAAGTGTAATTCAATATATTGTCAATGTAACCCAATGTCATGGCCTGGCCTGGCCCATGCAACAATCAGCCAAAGCCCAAAACAAAACAAAAAAAAAAAAGAAGAAGAAGGAAGGAAAACAGAGGAGAAGAACTCCCGAAGGGAGTCTTCTTCCTCCATTCACCGGCTCCTAATTGGAGTCGGAAACAAGTTCCCTCCGGCCCTATTTAAGGAGGAGATCCCTCCTCTCTCCTTTCCACCAAAAATTCTAAGCTCAAACGGCGGCAATCGCCGGAAAAATCCCGCGGAAGACCATCCCTGTGCCGTCCAATTTCTCGCCGGAAAAGCTTCGCCGGCGACGGAGGTAAGCCTCCTCCCCTTCCTCTCTTCTCCCTCTTCCTTCCCGTGCCGATGTGCACGCTCGCCGGCGACCGGAGTCACCGGATTTTGTTGCGGAAGTAACCTTCATTTTTTTTACCGTTTTTCTTGGATTACCGGCGCCGGTGGTCACCGCCGACCACCGATTTAGCCCTCTTCTTATCGGTGAGTCACCCTCCTCCTGCCGACGGCCGTCCCACGCCGACTGCGCCGCTGGCCGGCCAACCAACGAGGGGACCTCACGGTCCTCTGTTTCGGCCCAAAAGAAACCCATGGGAGAAGAAAAAAAAAAGAAGAAGAAGAAGAAGGAAAATAAAAAGAAAAAGAAAAGAAGAAGAAGGAAAAGAAAAGAAAAAGTAAAGAAAAAAGAAGAAAAAGAAAAGAAAAAGGAAAAGAAAAAGGAAAAGGAAAAGGAAAAAAAAAGAGAGAGAGAGAAGAAAAAAAAATAATAACATAATAATAATAATAAATAGGATTTTCTTTCCTCTCTCTTCCGCGAAGAAAAAAAAAAGAGAAAGAAAGAAAAGAAGAAAGAAAAAAATAAAATAAATTAATTTATAAATAATAAAATATGAGAAAGAGAGTTTCTCTCTCTTCCCTCTCTCTTCAGCCTGAACTAGTATTTTCTCTCTCTAGAATTGGACTTTCTCTCTCTACTTTCTCTCTCTAAAATCCTCTCTCTAGATTATTTTTCTCTCCTAAGATTTTTAGAATTTTGAGAAGAATGATGATGAATTTAAATGATCCTCGTGATGGATTTTTGATCCGTGATCGTCGGACGGTACACCGACATCCACTTTGATCAGATCAAGTATTTTTAGATTTTATTTCTCATGATCTTATTGAATTGTCCACATGATAATCTTAGTATGATTTGATCTGATCGATCAAATTTGTTGAATCATATCGTCTGAGGAGTTCAAGATGAGTTTTCTCTCTCTAAAATTTTTTTTCTCTAGAATTTTCTCTCTCTAAAGTCATTTCTTTCTCTCGATCGATTTTTCTCTCTTGATCGATTTATCAATGAAAAAATTCTTTCAATAGTCCTGATCTGATTCTAATGAAGAATCCTGATCCATGATTGTCAGACAGCGTATTGGCACCCACCTTAATCAGACCATGAATCTTTAGATTTGATTATCCATGATTTCGATCTAGCCATGACTTGATTTGATCATGTTGATTTCACCAATTGAGATATTGGACCAATCGTAATGTTGGATTATGTCATCTGATCAATTCGAATTGTACCTCATGAATTCTCTCTCCTCTGATTTTCTCTCTCCACTTGATTTTTTGAAATCGGTGAAGAAACTTCAGTCCTATCACTTCGAATCCGATTTGATCTGATAGTCAAACTTTAGATCATTTAGGTCCTAATTAGATTTTGATTAGATAAAATTAGATGATCGGATCCAATCTAAACCGTTGAAATATGGTATTCGTATTCTTTCTAATTATTAAAATTGATTCTGTATAGGATTGTGGATGTTTGATCATGGGATATCGCGATATGATCTACGAACAGAATTTTTGAAAGAAAATTTATAGAATTATGTGGATTTATTGGAATACGTTTGAGGTAAGTAATGTTTCACTTTTTCTAGATTTATCAGCAAATTATAATATATTTTTCTGATATAATTTGTGAAACAATGCATGAATTGGATGAATGGTATTTTGTTGTGAAAATATCTTATTTAAAATGTTATGATGAAGCATGATTAAACATATTGATTTCATGATGCATTACATTGATTGATTTCGATACTACATGATTATATGTTTTATTATCGAAATTAGAATATGAAATATGATTTATGAAGAATTATGATATAAGAAACATTATGAATTGACAACCTGACTATGTAAAGGATCCCGCCAATGGGGGCATATACATTGGCAATTAATTGTCCTAAGGGTTTATGTCGCCAGCGAGACCAGCGACATGTCGCCAGAGAGACCAACGACAAACCGTCAGAGAGACCAGCGGTTTCGAAGGACTTTACTGTCAGATGATTCGCAGCTCACCGCAAGCAGATACGCGGTATTATGACCCTGCCACAGAAAAAATATGGTCATAGCTCATGGTTGACGAAAAGAATTGAAGAACAAAAGAAATTGAAATCTTGAAAGAAACTTGAATTTTCGAAAAAAAAATGAATTTGGCATGAATTATATTGCATAATTGAAATTGATTTCGAATTGATGAACTCTATATGCTTATTTTCTATAAATGATTATTTACTTAAATGCATGATGAAATCTGTTGAAAGTGTCATTACTTACTGGGCTGTCTAGCTCATTTCCTCCTATTTTACTGTTTTTATAGATGTTGAAGAATTAAGATGATATAAGATATGAATGGAAGAGTGATCAGAAGCAGAATCTTCATACTTTTATTTTAGGTTGAAAGGCTTATTGAATTTGATGCAAAGCCTTTGAATTGTTGTTGAATTTATTGAGATATTAAAGAAGAAATTTAGATCGTATGTTTTGGATTTAATTTATTGACTAATTATTCCGTTGTTATTTTAGAATAGCATGATAAGATGCCTTGCATGCTTATGGGAAGAGTTTTCTATGAGTATGCGGCGGTTGTCATGACCCTCGATTCACAATCTCGGATCGGAGGCATGACAATTATAGTGGTATCAGAGCATAAGTGGATGAATTATGAAACATAGAATCAGACATAGAATGGGTGTAAGTGGATAGACACCAGAGACATTATAGTGTAGATCTTTAATGATTGTAGTAGGAGAAATATTTATAAATTTTGATTAAATATTGAGATTATGTATAAAAAGATCGCAAGAGATTATGACATATGGAGTTTGAAATATGATGGATAATCTATAGATCATGATATGATTAGTTAGATCTTGATCGAAAGTAATCACAAAAGGATTGACATAAAATTTTATTATGCATTGTGGTTATTAATTTGATCATTGGTTATTCAAGTGAATCGTAAGTTCAAATTCGATGTGAGAATAAAACTATGATATTACTTCTAGTTGAGAAGTTAACTATTATTGACAAGATAAAGATTTGACGATAAAATATTATTCCAGGATGGACTAAGAAAAATCTTTTATGATGCTTGATTGGAATATTTATTGAAATTGAATTTGGTATGTGGATTATATATAAAGTGGTATATTAGGATGAATGCATATTTGAGGATATTGCAAAGAAACCTATTTCTTATTGATGAAATTGATTATGAGGTTATAGAATATTCATTGTATTGAAAGGTTTAATCATCATCCTTAGATCTAAATAATGGATCTTATTATGTCTCTTGGAGACTACATGATGTGTGTGAAATTTCAATTTAAAGATTTCGTATCTAAGTTGATTAAGAGATTTTTTGATATTATTGTTGAGGTTGTTAATGAAAAATTGATATCTTTAGATTAAGATAAAAGATCTGATTTATATTTATTTCAGACTAAGGGATCCATGTGAATTTATAATTTAGAAATTTTAAATTTAAGAATTGATATAGAGTTTCTTTGCTTTTGTTAACGAGGTCCCTAATTGAATCTACTGTTAAATGAAGATTTGATTTTTTTGAAGCTTGTATGATTGTTATGAAAGGATATTTGATAGATATTGAAGATCCTGATGATAGAAATTTTAGAAAAAAAAAATAAAAAATAATGATTTAAAATTCTTATATATTCTGATTATGTTCAAATTTGGTGGAGCATCGAAGGATTTTTTTGTTAATTTGACTTATAAGGATTTTTGATTTGAAAATTATCAAATTGAATTGATATGAGAATTGAGATTTGATTCATATTGATTATAGTAAATCTATATAATGGTTTAAATATGATATTGGACTCAAGGGTTAATCAAGATTATTGTACACTAGTAAAGGTATGAATGAGAATCGAAAGTTAATCTTTGACTTCAATTGAAATTTGAAATTTTAGATCTTTTCTATTGATAAGATAAAAAAATAATTTGATCAAAATTTTTTTTTTGATGAACCTAAGAAATTTTGATTGTTAGATCAGAGTGCGCAGCGGAAGCATGGTAATATGAACTACTTTGAGTAAGTCAGGAATGTTGACCCTTTGAGTTAAAGAATTATGATAGATGATATGGTTTGATACAAGAAATTTATTGATATTAGAAAGAATAATATTTTAAAATTTTGAATTATTTTTGGATATCCCTAATATGATTTTCAAAAGTAGAGCTTTTACCTACTATGCTACAAAAATAATTAGCATCCTAATTCTAGGATGAGTGGATCTTTGATTTTTGATTTTAGATTTAGAATATTTAGAGATAAATTTTTTCTATCCTAAAATTAAATTTTATAATTCTCTAATTACTAGAAAGAATTTGAGATTGTTTATCGAATGATAATTTCGATCTTAGATTATTATACTCAAATAATTATCTCCAGGATATAATGAAATTTGAAGTTAGAACTCTTTTAAACATTATTATTTCTCTGACTGAATGGAAAAGATTGAGGTTATCTATTGATATTGACGATTGTTCTACAAAAGATGGATTGGAGTTATTTATAATTTAATTTGATAATGAATTGATTAATTAAGAGTTGTTAATGTTTAGATAAAGAAAATTGATATACTTACTTAGAATAGAGACATTGATTTTGATTATAAGAAAAATATAGTTTTGATTTAGATCAATTTTTGAGTTATTGATTTTATTATGGAATGACTTAATGATAAAATTTGCTTCAAGAATTAGAATATTTAAGAGTTTGAGGGTTTGAGTAAGAAAATTTCGATGACTAGAAATAGTGATATTGATTCAATCTTTATAAAATGACTTAATGATGAAGTTGCATCGAGAAATAAAATATCAAAAGTTCGAGAATGAGATTGAAATGATAAATCTTTAACCTTTGAAAGTACGAATAAGAAAAAATATTTTTAAATTTTGATTGATTAGGATGTCATCATATGATTCATAAGAAGTATATTTTTTCTATCTTATGATGGGTTGAAATTAAGAGTGGTTAATATTTTGAAATAAATAAATGAATGATGATGAATGAAGTTCTTATGCAAAAATAGAGACATTGATTTTCTTCTACCTACAAGAGATAGATTTGATTTTAATTTGAGTCATGAGATATTGAACATTAATTTTTACAGAAAATGAGATCATAATTTTGAAATCTTGAAATATTGAAAATCTTTGAGATATTGATCTTGATAAATAAGAAAATGGATGGTTCCATTTTAGATCAATATTTGATGTATTTACTTTTTCCTTATGGAATGATTTAAGAATGAAATTAAATCAAGAATTAGAATATTGAAATATTTGTGGATGAGATTCAAGTAAGAAACTATGAAGACTCGGCAAAAAAATTTTGAGGACGAAATTTTTTTTAGAGGAAAAGAATGTCATGGCCTGGCCTGGCCCATGCAACAATCAGCCAAAGCCCAAAACAAAACAAAAAAAAAAAAAGAAGAAGGAAGGAAAACAGAGGAGAAGAACTCCCGAAGGGAGTCTTCTTCCTCCGTTCACCAGCTCCTAATCGGAGTCGGAAACAAGTTCCCTCCGTCTCTATTTAAGGAGGAGATCCCTCCTCTCTCCTTTCCATCGAAAATCCTAAGCTCAAACGGCGGCAATCGTCGAAAAAATCCCACGGAAGACCGTCCCTGTGCCGTCCAATTTTTCGTCGGAAAAGCTTCGCCGGCGATGGAGATAAGCCTCCTCCCCTTCCTCTCTTCTCCCTCTTCCTTTCCGTGCCAATGTGCACGCTCGCCGGTGACCGGAGTCGTTGGATTTTGTTGCGGAAGTAACCTTCATTTTTTTTACCATTTTTCTTGGATTACCGGCGCCGGTGATCACCGCCGACCACCGGTTTGGCCCTCTTCTTATCGGCGAGTCACCCCCCTCCTACCATCGGCCGCCCCACGTCGGCTGCGCCGCCGGCCGGCCAACCAACGAGGGGACCTCACGGTCCCCTGTTTCGGCCCAAAAGGAACCCACGGGAGAAGAAAAAAAAGAAGAAGAAGAAGAAGGAAAAGAAAAAGAAAAAGAAAAGAAGAAGAAGGAAAAGAAAAGAAAAAGAAAAGAAAAAAGAAGAAAAAGAAAAGAAAAAGGAAAAGAAAAAGGAAAAGAAAAAAAAAAGAGAGAGAGAGAGAGAAGAAAAAAAAATAATAATAATATAATAATAATAATAAATAGAATTTTCTCTCCTCTCTCTTCCGTGAAGGAAAAAAAAAGAGAAAGAAAGAAAAGAAGAAAGAAAGAAAAGAAGAAAGAAAAAAATAAAATAAATTAATTTATAAATAATAAAATATGAGAAAGAGAGTTTCTCTCTCATTCCTCTCTCTTCAGCCTGAACTAGTATTTTCTCTCTCTAGAATTGGACTTTCTCTCTCTACTTTCTCTCTCTAAAATCCTCTCTCCTAAGATTTTTAAAATTTTGAGAAGAATGATGTGAATTTAAATGATCCTCATGATGGATTTTTGATCCATGATCGTCGGACGGTACACCGACATCCACTTTGATCAGATCAAGTATTTTTAGATTTTATTTCTCATGATCTTATTGAATTGTCCACATGATAATCTTAGCATGATTTGATCTGATCGATCGAATTTGTTGAATCATATCGTCTGAGGAGTTCAAGATGAGTTTTCTCTCTCTAAAATTTTCTCTCTCTAGAATTTTTTCTCTCTAAAGTCATTTCTCTCTCTCGATCGATTTCTCTCTCTTGATCAATTTATCAATGAGAAAATTCTTTCAATAGTCCTGATCTGATTTTAATGAAGAATCCTGATCCATGATTGTCAAACAACGTACTGGCACCCACCTTAATCAGACCATGAATCTTTAGGTTTGATTATCCATGATTTCGATCTAGCCATGACTTGATTTGATCATGTTGATTTCACCAATTGAGATATTGGACCAATCGTAATGTTGGATTGTGTCATCTGATCAATTCAAATTATACCTCATAAATTCTCTCTCCTCTGATTTTCTCTCTCCACTTGATTTTATGAAATCAATGAAGAAACTTCGGTCCTATCACTTCGAATCCGATTTGATCTGATAGTCAAACTTTAGATCATTTAGGTCCTAATTAGATTTTGATTAGATAAAATTAGATGATCGGACCCAATCTAAACCGTTGAAATATGGTATTCGTATTCTTTTTAGTTATTAAAATTGATTCTGTATAGGATTGTGGATGTTTGATCATGGGATATTGCGATATGATCTACGAACAGAATTTTTGAAAGAAAATTTATAGAATTATGTGGATTTATTGGAATACGTTTGAGGTAAGTAATGTTTCACTTTTTCTAGATTTATCAGCAAATTATAATATATTTTTCTGACATGATTTGTGAAACAATGCATGAATTGGATGAATGGTATTTTGTTATGAAAATATTTTATTTGAAATATTATGATGAAGCATGATTAAACATATTGATTTCATGATGAAGAATTATGATATAAGAAACATTATGAATTGACAACCTGACTATGTAAAGGATCCCACCAATGGGGGCATATACATTGGCAATTGTTTGTCCTGAGGGTTTATGTCGCCAGCGAGACCAGCGACATGTCGCCAGAGAAACCAGCGACAAACCGCCAGAGAGACCAGCGGTTCCGAAGGACTTTGCTGCCAGATGATTCGCAGCTCACCGCAAGCAGATACGCGGTATTATGACCCTGCCACAGAGAAAATATGGTCATAGCTCATGGTTGACGAAAAGAATTGAAGAACAAAAGAAATTGAAATCTCAAAAGAAACTTGAATTTTTGAAAAAGAAATAAATTTGGCATTAATTATATTGCATAATTGAAATTGATTTCGAATTGATGAACTCTATATGCTTATTTTCTATAAATGATTATTTACTTAAATGCCTGATGAAATCTGTTGAAAGTGATCATTGCTTACTGGGCTGTTTAGCTCATTTTCTCTTATTTTACTATTTTTACAGATGTTGAAGAATTAAGATGATACAAGATATGAATGGAAGAGTGATCAGAAGCAGAATCTTCATACTTTTATTTTAGGTTGAAAGGCTTATTGAATTTGATGCAAAGCCTTTGAATTGTTGTTGAATTTATTGAGATATTAAAGAAGAAATTTAGATCGTATGTTTTGGATTTAATTTATTGACTAATTATTCCGCTGTTGTTTTAGAATAGCATGATAAGATGCCTTGCATGCTTATGGGAAGAGTTTTTTATGAGTATGCGGCGGTTGTCATGACCCTCGATTCACAATCTCGGGTCGGGGGCGTGACACCCTAACTTCTATAAAAATTTAGTTTAGAGACCATCTTTAGTTTGCACTTAAATTATACCCTCCAATATCATCACTTCGGCCCGTGCACTAGCCAAAGATTAGTGATTTAATAGGGCAATTGTTAGCCTTTGAATCATGGCATCCAGGTTTCAGAACTCATAAGGACTCTATCTCATAAGTTAGAGTTTGGGTTAGATTTGCCCAATCTTCCTTTAGAATTATGAGAGCGGGATAAAAATCTCCAAGCTATATCTCCTGCTCGTAAGCCTTTGTATTTGGATGAATGGGCTACTACTTCCTTGGGTATGGGGAATGCTAGCGTATGCATGCTGATGGACCTCAAAAAGCCAACCTACTTGAGAGTTAGGGCGAAGGTTCAAGATGTACTTCTATGACAACAATTTATCTATGAAGAGCTTCCTGAGATAAGCTATGCCTATGGCGGTGTCAGGGTCATGAAAACCTGGAGGCTTATGGATGCTGGACTTCTAGTGGATTAGATGTTCATCTATTTGGTCCCTAGATCCGAGCAGTCTTATGATTGCTTCGGTGATCGGCCCAACATCTAGATTTTGTTGGTGCAAATCTGGTTCCAATTGGTCCGTGCCTAAGAAGATAGCTAAACACTCTCATTTATGTGAGGTAGCTTGCTGCTTCTGATGTGCATGTGACTAAATTTGTGTTTCCTCCCTTGATAAGTTCCTACTCTAAGGAGAATCAAGGTATCCAAGCAATGCTCATATTAGAGGACTCGCTTGGGGGAGGATAGAGGGATCAAAATCTCTAATCATATTATTCTGATCAAGGGAATCGAGGGCATGAGAATGATAGTACCACTGTATTTTTTGATAAACTTTTTGTATACTTGTATCCCTACTACCAGACACTACAAGAAATTTAATTTTTTGTGATGAAATTTTTTTATCGCTAAAGATAAAATTTTTGTCACTAAAACTATTAACGACGAAAATTTTTATTGCTAAAAATTTATAGAGAAAGCCTCATAGAAAAAAATCTTAGCGATAAAAAGATTTTATTTCATTATCAAAAATAGTTAGCTACACAACAGAAAAGTTTGCAGTATTAGTGACGAAATATTTTTATCGTAAGAGCTTAAACCTTCATCCCTAAAATTATGATGAAAAATATTTTCATCCTCAAAAATGAATATTACTCGTTTGAAATTTTTATTATTTTTTTAATTTTAGCGATGAAAAATAAAATTTCGTTGTAAAATTTAGCGATGAAAAATTTTCGTCGCTAAATTAGTGATTAAAAATGAATTTCATCACAAATTTAGCGACGAAAAAAAATTTCATCCCTAATTTAGCAACAAAATATGAAATTTTGTAGCTAAATTTGCGACGAAAAAAATTTTATCGCTAAAAAAAATTTTATCACAATTTTTATGATGAAAAAAGAAATTTCATCATAATTTTTTACAATGAAAAAAATTTCATCATAATTTTTGCGATGAAAAAAATTTTGTCATAATTTTTGCGATGAAAAAAAAATTTTATCATAATTTTTCATGATTCGAGTTAGCCCATGACATTAAAGTTAATCAGTATGACTGATTTAGGTGCCCGAGATCGACTTCTCTCTAGTCCTTTTCATGACTTGATGAAGTTAGTGGGAGGATTTACGACATGCCAGTTAGACCCGCTAGTTACTAGTCCTTTTCATAATTTTGTGAAGTCAGTAGGAGGATTTATGAATTTTAGGTCGACTTATATCTTCTAAAAAATTCAATCAAATCTTCTAAATTATTAGGTCCATAAAATGAGCTAGTTATAGGGATAACTAGATCATAGCCTCCCATTAAGGTGTATGGTAATGGATCTATTATTTCTGATTGACATTGCAGGCGCCATCCGTCTGGTGTTCTCTCTAAATGATGGAATTATCATTTATCATATGATGACTCTATTGAACTATCTGATGAATAGTTGGATTGATAGAGCCATCCTCAGACCTGATCATTCTTTGGCTAGAATCACTGAGTAGGTTTATGTTAATGGTTGGATCTAATCGAAACTTTCAGTGGAGGTCCATCACCCATTGAAATGAAATCTAGAACAAAATTAAATACTAGAAGTTATTTGAAGAAATAATTGGTTGAGAACCAACCCATAGATGCATATGGGTTGACGAGCCATCCTCGGGCTCATATGCAGTCTGTGTGGATTTTAGTACCCGCTAAAGAATTAAGATAATTCTTCGAATTGGAGGTAGAGGCTATCAATTTATATAAAATAGTGGAAGAATCTTTAGATTAAAGTCCAAGTCTTTAGGCTTAAAATAGTTCATATACTAATAGGTCAGTTGTTCTCTTTTCAGAAATGGCTAGAAAATTATCGCTCTCTTCACTGTTAGATAGTAAAAATATTATCAGACTAAACTTCAATAGCTAGTATCAAAAGTTGAGTATAATTTTTGGGCAAATTGATCAAGAAGTCTCAGGCTAACCTAAATAGGCTTAAAAGAAAAATCAGCAAATGATTGCTGGTTAAGGTAGTTATGTGATAACTCCTTAAAATTTTTCTATTGGTAATACTACTATCTTGATATAGGATACCGACAGTAGAAGTCATGTTTGCAAATAGTTATAAAAAGACTTTAGAATAGTAAAATGTTTGAAAATGGCAAGAGACTCCTGAATGCAAGATATGGAAGTATGTTCTAGTCTTAACATTAGGAATTGTCAAGCTTGTTTTCAACCCTGACGATATTATTTAAGTGATTATCACTATTATCCAATCTTATTGATGGTGTTAATAAGAATGATTGTTATAATATCATTGTGAATGATACTACAATAATGAATAGATAATTAAAAATGACAAACTCAGTACCATAGTCTATTAGCGTAATGTACACTTTTAACGAGCACCTTGGATTAGATAATGTCACTGAAGTCTGTCTTTGACATAGTTGACTTAGTCACCTTTTATTGAAAAGGATGAATGAGCCAGTGATATTCTGAGTTTGATACATATTGATGTATTTATACTCATGAACATTAGTGCCAGAAGAGAGCTTACTACTTCATTAAAATCTCTGACGACTTATCTTGGCATAGGTACGTCTTGCTTATGAAGCACAAGTCCAAATCGATTGAAATATTCAAATGATTTCATTATGAGGTAGAAAAATAAACTGCAAAGAGTATTAAAATTTATCGATTTGACCAATGAAGTAAATACCTTTACAGTAAGTTTTTGACATATCTTGAAGAGAATTTGATTCTCTCTCAATGGACCTCTCTTGGGATACCACTGTTTAAAAGGATGTCTGAAAGAAAAAAATCAAATTTTATTAGATATGGTTCGATCTATTGTGGGTTTGCTAGTCTGTCTGAGGTTATGTTTAAGAGACTACTTGATATGTGCTCAAAAATATTCTAAGCAAATTGGTCACCAAAACTCCATATGAGATATGGACCTGATTAATTCAATACTCACTTACCTTAGGGTTTGGGGTGTCGAACTTATGTAAAATATTCATAAATCGACTAGCTTGGATCTTGATTTGATAAATATTATTTTAGAGATATTTCTTCTACGTTTCTAAAGGACATGAGTGTTCATGAATCCTAAGACATTCATTTTGGAAAAGAAGTCTCTTGGTGAAGAACTGATACCGTTAAGAGTAAGCTTGGTGAAGTTTGATGGGTAAAAGAACCGACTCTGATACAAACCAATAGAATTGGAATTGATTAGATCAATTCTGGAACCCGATGTAAAGGCATTTCTGAGTAGATATGGTAGAGTACTGTATCAGTCGAACAGATACTTCAATTTTTAAGTTCGAAAAAGAGATTTGATCTCCCATACAGATGCAATACAGGGATCTAACTTTGAGAAGTGGCTTGGAGCTATTAAATCTAAAATGAAGTCCATGAAGATAGATGATGTATGGATATTTGTTAATTCACCTGAATGGGTAAGACCCATAAGGTGTTGGTGAATTTTAGACGGATAAGAGGCACAGACGAAAAGATGAAGATCTATTAATTTTATCCGATTGTCAAAGAATTTCATCAAAGTTATAGTGTTGACTATGATGAGATATTTTCTTTGTGGCAATCCTCAAATCCATTCGGATTGAATCAAACTTCTCGAAGTTGGAACATATATTTTGAACATATGGCTCCATTGAAAATGAAGTAGAAGTCTGTATGTACAAATAGGCTGATAGTTCTATAAAAGCATTCTTTGTATTGTTTGAGATGAAATTCTCTTAATCGAAAATGACATCCCTATATTACAGGGAGTAAAAGCTTGGTTGTCATCTTTGTTCTCTATAAAATTTGGAAGGTTATGAGAACCATCCTTAAGTATTTATTAAATATTAAGGGCCAATGGCTCATTTATGGAGAGACTAACTTAAAACCTATGAAATATTGATTTCAGTTTCTAATCAGATCAAAATGATAAAGTTATATCAAGTTGCATTTTTATCCTAAAAGAAAGAGCGGCATGCTAGAAAGATTCCATGCAGTATTCAGTAGCTAGTTTTATTTGCGATACGAAATTCTTTATGGTATTTGATACTAGTAAAAATATTGTTTAGTTATAAAAATTTATCAGTGAGCATGGAGTGGCACTCTCAATTGATGGTCCAGTCCTTCTGTATTAACAGCAGTACTAGAGCCATAGCTCAAACTGAAGAACTGATGTTCTATCTAAGGACCACATATATTTTATATTGCAATCAACTTGTTCGATGAGATCGAAATAAAATCGACCTTAGAAAGATCGACTGAAAGGAGAACTTGATCTACCCATTGACTAGAGCAATAGGATCTAATGAGTTCGATGATCTCAAATGAAAAATAGATATTTGATACCGATTTGATTGACTTTAGTCCAAATAGAAGTTGTTGAAAAATATATCCTAAAATCAATCATCTAGGTTGTAGATGATTGTGCTTCATTCATGTATATGAATTATAAAATGATAAATGTTATCTGATAGATTCATTGTAAGAAATATATCTTCTAAAATAGAACTCATATATTATGATGAAATCTTTAAAGCTACTTTCAAAATGATAAAAGAGAATTTATCATGTTGTTCTTAAATCTTGCTCGTGACCAAATAATACAATTGCTACAAGGATGATAATTATATCGAGTGTAGGTCATTGTGTACCATATTAGTTGGTTGTCCTCTTAACCAAAGCGTGTGGTGATATGGGTATGGCATATGGGTGATATGCTGGAGTACATTTCACTAAGCGTGATACACTTTCAAAGCACTCTACTATCAAGGGTTGCTCTAATGGGATATAGGTACAAGTATCTTTCTGACCTGAGACTGTCTCAGTGACTTGCAAGCAACTCACTATGCTTTGATGGTGAACTATCTAAATTTTTAATTTGATGAAGAAAGATTTCTAGGTACAGTCAAGTATTTATGAAGTTTGAGTGTGAGTCAAGATGAGATTGACTATCCTAAATAAAATTGGAGATGATGCATCACTGTATTTTAATTTAGCAAAACCTTGATCAAAGTAGTCCCAGTGAGGAGTCACAAAATTTTTTTAAGGTTGAGACACAATATGGACCACTCTTCCTGGGTTGACAGTTTAACCTTTAGTCATCCTTGAGCATCAAGTGTCAAAGAGATGAATTATATAGTAACTATATCCACATGGGTTCTAGAGTGTTGTTGGACATACATTCGGCCTATCCAAACGTCAGGAACCATTGCTAGACGGTAACATTGATTAATACAAAAATTATTTTTGTACTATCGATTTAGGTTCGAACCTATAGGATCATACACACAGAAGTACTTGTCTGATCAAATGGCTGATCGATGATTATGAATCGTTGAAGGGTTTAACTATCAATTTGATTGATGATTAATCCTATGTAAAGGTTGCATTAAATGATTTATTAATAGTTAGTAAATTAAAAAAATAATTAATTAATAATTTGATTATCAATTCACTCAATTTTATTGAGCAATGGGATTTGGATCAGATCTAATTGAATTGAATTCAATTAGGTTGGCTTTGGATTGATTGGATGTATCCCTATTAGATAACAGGATTTGTTTCAATCGATCTCAGGGATGTAAATCAAATTCTAAATTGAATATGATTCAATTAGTTTTATATAAATTTTGATTGGATCAAATCCTATTGGATAATAGACTTGATTGGATTAAGTCCTATTATCAAATAACTTTCCTGATATCCATTAAGAATCAATCCCTAGATCAATGGGGTTTTAATCTAACTAATTTTTAATTAGATTGGGGCCTAATTGGTTTCATAATTTGGCTAGGACCTAATTAGTTAGTTTATTTTAACTAATTTCAAAATTGGTTAGGATTGGGTCCAAGGGTTAATTAGAGTTGGAACAAAATCTTGAGTCCTATTTGGAATAGGACTTAACCAATTTAAAACCCCCCATGTGCTTAAATATCCTCATGCCCCACTCCCTCTTTAATGTGAGACAACCCATGCCATCATAAGATGCTATGCCCCTCTCTTTCATGTGTGAAAAATAGGGCATCTCTCCCTCTTTTCTTATCGCCAAAAAAATGAGGAGGGGCGTGGAGTCCAAGAGTTGGACGCCCCAATTTCACATGACACCAACCCTTCTTCTCCTCTCCTCTTGAAAGATTTTTTGAGAACTTTTACTGCTAGTTCTTGGTGTCAAAGAGGGCTTCTTTTGCTAGTTTTACAGTAAAAAATTGGAGAAAAAAAGTTCTTCCTAATGAGAGAAAGAGAAGGAAGAAGAAATGTCTTCTTTCTTATGCGTAGCCTTAAAGAAGAAGGAGTTTTTTTTATATTTTTTTATATTTTTTTTAAGAATAAAAATTAGATTAGATCTAATTTTTAATATAAAGATTTAGAGAAAAAATATTAAAAAAATTTAATTGGATGTTTGGGGTTTCCTAGAGTTTTAGATCAAAGAGAAAAAAGAAGAAGAAGAGAAAAGAATGGTTCTTCTCTTGGATCTCTCTTTTGAATTTTTTTAGAATATAAAAATTTATATTATTTTTAATATAAAAAATTAAATTAGATCTAATTTTCATCATGAAAAATCAAAGAAAAAAAAATTTTCTTAAAGGCGTGAAAGGGAAAGAGAAAGGTTCTCTCTTGTGCATGAAAAAATTAAGAAAAAATGATTCTTCTCTTGATCTCTTTTGTACAGATCTGATGTGTGGATCTAGAAAGAAAAAGAGAGAGTCTCCTTATTCTTCATCTTCTTTATGTTCCTCTTAAATCAGCCAAAGCATGGTGTCTTCATGAGCTAGCATTTTCGGAGAGATCGATCAGCACAAGGGCTTCGTATGGATATCTTAGAGATCAGACACATGTGTGACTGTCGAGCACCATGAAGAATCAATTATCCTAGATTTTGGATGCGATGATCTACTATCCGTGCTTAGATATGAAGTTTTAAACTCAATTTATATTTAGATATGATCTAAATATAAATTAGATATAATCTAATTACATATAAATATGATCTATACTTGCTGAATTTTAGATTTCAGATTTGCATACATGCATATTAATTCATATCATGGATCCTGTATAGTAATTTTAGATTTGATCTATACATGCATTGTAGATTAAATTATTTAAACTATATATGTTCTACTGTAAAATTTTAAAAATACATGCACAAAATCACCACGCTTCCTTTCAAATGGTATCAGAGCTAGGTTCGTTATGACATGAATATATATACATGTAAAGTTAAAATCTAGATTTAGTAATGCATGAGATGTGTTATGATCTGATTTTAGATATGATCTAATATAAAATCAAATCTAATATAATTCAAATTAGATCTAAATTTTTGCATATATGATATGTGAATTAGATTAGATGTTTTGAGTAGCAAAGTACTCAGATTGGATAATCACCAGGCCATCCGATCATAGGAGCAAGTAGGGTTATATGACCCTCTCTTTCCATTCAATGGGGTGCTCTTACGGTGTGTAGGGGTGCCATTGTGAGGTCCCATGAAGATAAAAGTGAAAGAAAAAAAGTTATTTTTTTGCAAAATCTTAGATCTTGAAATTCTAGATGTTGTTGCATGTGATGCAAGTTATGAAGAAACTAGTTACATCTAATCTTGATTAATCAAAATTATTTTGATTCAAAATCATAAAAATATAGATTTGATCAAAAGATTTTATTATTTAATGTAAAAGATTTACATAAAAAATTATTTCAAAACCTTAACCATATTAATGCAAAACTTAATTAAGAATTAAATATTGAACTGAATAGATCTAGAATTATGATTTGAGATCTAATGACGTTGCATAAAATATAGAGCATGGGTTAGTTCAAATCAGGTCCTTCTTTTTAATTGGGTTAGACCTAAAGTTAAAATCAAAAAATTAATTGACCATGTAGAAAAATTGATTAAGTCTAACCAAATATTGAAGTAAATTAATTAGGATTTCTCTAATACAATAGTTGTAGATGGTCAAGTCCATATCTTTGATTAAACCAAATGGATCTTGATTGTGGCTCAGTGATTGAATCTAAATTATTAAGTTAGTCAAATCAAAATTAGTTAACTAATTGGTGTCTAAGAGAAGTTTGGTATTTCGATCGATGGTTTTTAATTAGGAGTGACTTATCTGGCCATTTAGATGGTGTCTAAGGCAAGCTTAGCAGACCCTCCCATCGATCTCACTTATCTGACCAATTTGATAAATTAGATTTTAATTAGATCGCTAAGTGATTCGAGTTAGCCCATGCCATTAAGATTAATTAGTATGACTAATTTAGGTACCCAAGACCGACTTGTCTCTAGTCCTTCTTATGACTTGGTGAAGTCAGTGGAAAGATTTATGACATACCGGTTGGACCCGCTAGTCACTAGTCCTTTTCATGATTTTGTAAAGTTAATGGGAGGATTTATGACTTGTAGGTCGACTGATATCTTGTAAAAGATTTAATCAAATCTTCTAAATTATTAGGTCTATAAAATGAGCTAGTTATGGGGATAACTAAATCATAGCCTCCCATTAAAATCAATGGTAATGGGTCCATTATTTCTGATTATTGCAGGAACCATCCATCTGGTATTCTCTCTGAATGATGGAATTATCATTTATTATATGATGACTCTGTTGAACTATCTGATGAATGGTTGGGTTGACAGAGCCATCCTCAGGCCTGATCATTCTTTGGTTAGAATCACTAAATAGGTTCATGTTAATGGTTGGACCTAATCAAAATTTTTAGTGGAGGCCCATCACCTACTGAAATAAAATCTGAGATAAAATTACATACTAAAAATTATTTAGAGAAATAATTTGTTGAAAACCTACCCATAGAAGTATATGGATTGATCGAGCCATCCTCAGGCTCATATGCAGTCTGTGTGGATTCTAGTACCCACTCAGAAATTAAGGTAATTCTTTGAATTGGAGGAAGAAGCTATCAATTCGTATAAAATAGTGGGAGAACTTTTAGACTAAAGTCCAAGTCTTTAGGCTTAAAATAGTTCATATACTAATAGGTCAATTGTTCTCTTTTCAAAAATGATAAAAAAAATATTGCTCTCTTCATTGTTAGACAGTGAAAATATTATCAGACCTAACTTTGATAGTCAGTATCAAAAGTTGAGTATAATTTTTGAGCAAATTAATCAAGAAGTCTCAAGCTAACCTAAACAAGCTTAAAAGAGAAATCAGCAAATGGTTGCTGATCAAAGTAGTTATATGATAACTCCTTGAAGTTTCTCCATTGGTAATACTACTATCTAAGTATAGGATATCGACAATATAAGTCATATTTGTAAATAATTGCAAAAAAACTTCAGGATAGTAAAAAGTTTGAAAATGGCTAGAGACTCCTGAATGCAAGACATGGAAGTCTGTTCCAATCTTAACATTAGGAATCGTCGAGCTTGTTTTCAACCCTGACGATGTTATTTAAGTGATTATCACTATTGTCTAATCTTATTGATGGTATCAATAAGAATGATTGTTGTAATATCATTGTGAATGATACTACAATAATGAGTGGACAAATGAAAATAACATAAACTCAATACCATAGTCTGTTAGTGAAATGTACACTTCTAAATAGCACCCTAGATTAGATGATGTCACTGAAGCCTGCCTTTGGCATAGTTGATTTAGTCACCTTTTATAGGAAAGGATGAATGATCCAACGATGTTTTGAGTTTGGTACATATTGGTGTATTTATACTCATGAACATTAGTGCCAGAAGAGGACTTACTACTTCATTAAAATCTCTGATGATCTATCTTGGCGTGGGTGCATCTTACTTATGAAGCATAAGTCTAAATCGATTGAAATGTTCAAACGATTCCATAATGAGGTAGAAAAATAAACTGCAAAGAATATTAAAATTTATCGATTTGATCGATGAAGTAAATACCTTTACAGTAAGTTTTTGACATATTTTGAAAAAAATTTGATTCTTATTCAATGGACCTTTCCTGAGATACCACTATTTTAAAAGATCTCTAAAAGAAAAAAATCAAACTTAATTAGATATGATTCGATCCATTGTGGATTTGTTAGTCTATCTGAGGTTATGTTTTAGAGACTATTTGATATATGCTCGAGAATGTTCTGAGCAAATTGATCATCAAAACTTCATATGAGATATGGATCTGATTAATTTGATACTCTCTTACCTTAGAATTTTGAGTGTCGAACTTATGTGAAATATTTCCTAATTGACTAGCTTGAAACTTGGTCTGATAAATATTATTTTAGAGATATTTCTTCTACCTTCCTAATGAACATGAGTGTTCATAAATCTTAAGGTATTCTTTTTAGAAAAAAAGTTCTTTGGTGAACAACTGATGCCGTTAAGAGCAAGCTTGGTGAAGCTTGATAGGTAGAGAAATCGACTTTGACACAAACCAATAGAATTAGAGTTGATTAGATCAATTCTGGAGCCCGATGTAAAGACATCTCTGAGTAGATATGGTAGAGTACTATATTAGCCAAATAGATACTTCAATTTCTAAGTTCGAGAAGGAGATTTGATCTCCCATATGGATATAATACAAGGATCTAACTTTGAGAAGTGGCTTGGAGCCATTAAATCTGAAATGAAATCCATGAAGATTGATGATGTATGGATATTCATTAATTCATCTGAATGAATAAGATCCATAGGGTGTGAGTGGATTTTAGATGGATAAGAGGCACAGACAAAAAGATGGAGACCTATTAATTCTGTCTGATTATCAAAAAATTTCATTAAAATTATAGTGTTGACTATGATGAGATATTTTTTCTATGGCAATCATCAAGTCCATTTAGAGTGAATCAAACTTCTCAGAGTTGGAACATATGTTTTTAACATATGGCTCCATTGAGAATGAAGTAGAATTCTGTATGTACAAATGGACTGATAGTTCTGTAAAAGTATTCTTTGTATTATTTGAGATAAAATTTTCTTAATCGGAAACAACATCCCTACGTTACGGAGAATAAAAGTTTGGTTGTCATCTCTATTCTTGATAAAGATTTGGAAGGTTATGAGAACCATCCTTAAGTATTTATAAAATACTAAGGGCCAATGGCTCGTTTATGAAGAGTCTTACTTAAAACCTATAGAATATTGATTCCAGTTTCTAGTCAGATCGAAATGACAAAGTTGTGTCAAATTATATTTTTATCCTAAAAGAAGGAGCGATATGCTGGAAAGGTTTCACGCAGTATTCAGTAGCTAGTTTTATTTACGATACGGAGTTCTTTACCATATTTGATCCTGGTAAAGAAGTTGTTTGATTATGAAAATTTATCAGTGAGCATGGAGTGGCACTCTCCGTTGATGATCCAGTTCTTATGTATTGACAGCAGTACTAGAGCCATAGCTCAAGTTGAAAAACTGATGTTCCATCTAAGGATCAAATATATTCTGTATTGCAATCAACTTGTTCGATAAGATCGAAATAAAGTCAACCTTAGAAAGATCGACTGAAAAGATAACTTGACCGACCCATTAACTAGAGTAATAGGATCTAATGAGTTCGATAATCTCAAATGAAAGATAGATATTTGATACCGATCTGATTGGCTTTAATCCAAGTGGGAGTTTTTGAAAAATATGTCATAAAACTAATCATCTAAGTTGTAGATGATTATGCTCCATACATGTATATAAATTATAATATGATAAATGTTATATGGTAGATTCATCATAAGGGATACATCTTCTAAAATAAAACTCATATATTATGATAAAGTCCTTAGAGCTACTTTCAAAATGATAAAAAAAAAATTATCGTATGGTTCTTAAATTCTGCTCGTGATCAAATGATATAATTATTACAAAGATGATAATTGTATGAAGTGTAGGTCATTGTGTGCCATATTACTCGATTGTCCTCTTATCCAAGGCGTGTGGTGACATGGGTATAGTATACGGATGCTATGTAGGAGTATATTTCACTATGTGTGACCACTTTCAGAGCACTTTGCTGTTAAAAATTGCTCTAATGGGATATGGATATAAGTATCCCTCTGACTTGAGGCTGCCTCAGTGACTTGCAAGCAACTCACTGTGCTTTAGTGCCGAACTATCCAAATTTTTAATTCGATGATGGAAGATTTCTGGGTACAGTCAAGTATTTGTAAAATCTGAGTACGAGTCAAGATGGGATTGACTACTCTAAGTAATATTGAAGATGATGCATCACTGTATTTTAATTTAGCAAAATTTTGGCCAAAGTAGTCCTAGTAAGGAGTCACAAGATTTTTTTAAGGTTGAGACATAATGTGGATCACTCTTTCTGGGTTGACAGTTTAATCCTTAGTCATCCTTGAGCATCAAGTATCAAAGAGATGAATTATACAGTAACTATATCCACATGAGTTCTAGAGTGAAGTAGGACATACATTCGGCCTATTCGAATGTCGAAAATCATTGCTAAATGGTAACATCGATTAGTACAGGAATTATTCTTATACTACCAGCCTAGATTCAAATCTATGGGGTACACACATAGAAATACCTGTCTGATCAAATGATTGATCAACGATTATGAATCGTTGAAAGGTTTAATTATCAATTTGATTGATGATTAATCCTATGCAAAGGTTGTAATAAATTATTTACTAATAGTTAGTAAATTAAAAAAATAATTAATTAATAATTTGATTATTAATTGGCTCAATTTGATGGAGCAATGAAGATTTGATCAGATTTAATTGAATTGGATTCAATTAGGTTAGCTTTGGATTGATTGGATGCATCTCTATTAGATAACAGGGCTTGTTTCAATTGATCTCAGAGATGCAAATTAAATTTTAAGTTGAATAGGATTCAATTAGTTTTATATAGGTTTTGATTGGATCAAATCCTCTTAGATAATAGGCTTGATTGGATCAAGCCCTATTATCAAATAACTTCCCTGATATCCATCAAGAATTAATCTCTGGATCAATGGGGTTTTAATCTAACTAATTTTCAATTGGATTGGGGCCTAATTGGTTTCATAATTGGGCTAGGACCTAATTAGTTAAGTTATTATAATTAATTCCTAAATTAGTTAGGATTAGGTCCAAGAGTTAGTTAGAGTTGGAATAAGATCTTGAGTCCTATTTGGAATAGGACTTAACCAAATTAAAATCCTCATGTGCTTAAATATCCTCATGCCCCACTCCCTCTTTAATGTGAGAAAACCCATGCCATTATAAGATGCCATACCCCTCTCTTCCATGCATGAAAAATAGAGCATCTCTCCCTCTTTTCTTATCGCCAAAAAAATGAGGGGCGTCCAATAGTTGGATGCCCCAATTCCACATGACGCCAACCCTTCTTCTCCTCCCCTCTTGAAAAGTTTTTTGAGAGCTTTTGCTGCTGGTTCTTGGGCATCAAAGAGAGCTTCTTTTGTTGGTTTTATAACAAAAAATTGGAGAAGAAAAATTCGTCCCAATGAGAGAAAGAGAAGGAAGAAGAAAGATCTTCTTTCTTGTGTGCAGCCTTGAAAAAGAAGGAGTTCTTCTTTCAGATTTTTTTTCTATTTTTTTTAGGATAAAAATTAGATTAGATCTAATTTTTAACATAAATATTTAAAAAAAATATCAAAAAAAATTAGTTGGATGTTTGGGGCTTCCTAGAGTTCTAGATCAAAGAGAAAAAAATGGTACTTCTCTTGCATCTCTCTTTTAAATTTTTTTAGAACATAAAAATCCATATTATTTTTAGTATAAAAAATCAGATTAGATTTAATTTTTATCATAAAAAAATTAGAGAAGAAAAGTTCTTCTTAAAGGCGTGAAAGGGAGAGAGAAAGGTCTCTCTTGCGTGTGAGAAAATTGAAAAGAAATGGTTCTTCTCTTGATCTCTATTGTAGAGATCTAATGTGTGGATCCAGAAAGAAAAAGAGAGAGTCTCCTTATTCTTCATCTTCTTCGTGTTCCTCTTAGATCAGCCAAAGCATGGTGTCTTCTCGAGCTAGCACTCTCGGAGAGATCGATCAGCACAAGGGCTTCATATAGATACCTGTAAAGGCCGGATACGTGTGTGACTGTTGAGCACCATGAAGAGCCAATTGCCATGAATTTTGGATGTGGTTATCTACTACCCACACTCAGATATGATATTTTTGAACTCAATTCATATTTAGATATGATCTAAATATAAATTAGATATGATCTAACTACATAAAATATGATCTAGACTTGCTGAATTTTAGATTTCAGATTTGCATACATGCATATTAGTTCATATTACGGATCCTGTATAGTAGTTTTAGATTTGATCTATGCATGCATTATAGATTATATTATTTAATCTATGTATTTTTACTATAAAATTTTAAAAATACATGCACAAAACCACTATGCTTTCCTTCAAATGGTATTAGAGTCAGGTTCATTATGATATGAACATATATACATGTAGAGTTGAAATCTATATTTAGTAATGCATGAGATGTGTTATGATCTGACTTTAGATATGATCTAATATAAAATCAGGTCTAATATAATTTAAATTAGATCTAAATTTTTGCATATATGATATGTGAATTAGATTAGATGTTTTGAGTAACAAAGTACTCGGATTGGATAATCACCAGGTCGTCCAGTCATAGAAGCAAGTAGAGTTATATAATCCTCTCTTCTCATTCAATAGGGTACTCTTATGGTATATAGGGGTGCCACTGTGAGGTCCCATGAAGAAAAAAATGAAAGGAGAAAACTTACTTTTTTGCAAAACTCTAGATCTTGAAATCCTAGGTGTTGTTTGTTGGAGTACGATCTCGGCTCCTCCCACGGACCTTGGGTGCAGCGGAACCAGCAATGAACAGATCTGGAGACTTCTGGACACAATCCAAGGCCCTTGACGAAATCAGCCTGGTTGCTGTCTTCTTCATCAGCCTTTCGTTCCAGATGAGGAACATCTCTGAAATCACCTCTAAAAAATTCAAGATCCGGTACCCAACTAGATCAGACCTGGACCGAGGTCCTTCAATTCATAGATCTCAAATCAGGATATTTTAGATAGGGAAGAAGGTAGATGGAGACAGACCTCGCAGATCTGTCCTACTGCAGCTTTTCCTGTAGATCTGTTGATGGAGATCTCACCCGTGCCTCAAACAACCTCAGATCAACTCCAGATCTGAGAGGGACTTATACCAACCTCTTCTCAAGAGATTCCAGATCCTGGACCTGGTGTTTGGGTGACTGCAAAAGAGAGAGAAGAGAGAGAGTCGGCGGCTGCAAGGGGGAAGGGGCTAGCGCCTCCTTGCTTTTCTTTCCTTATCTGGACCTGGCAGCAAGAAACCCTAGGGTTTCTTGCTTCTAGGGCATGGAGGATGGCTGGAGAGAGAGGGAGAAGAGAGGGAGAGATTTGAGAGAAAGAGTTTTCTATTACTTGACTTCATCAAACCTATACAAGTACATGTATATATAAACACCGGATCAAGTGACCCAAACCCAAAACTCCCTTGACCAACTCTATGGGAGATTAGGTTAACCCAAGCCCATGTACATCCATGACTTGACCTAATCTCACCTACCCTGGGCTCAGACCTGACTCATAAAGAGTTGGTCCCTTGAGGCCCACATAACCTAGACCTCAAGAACCCGAAAGGCCCACAGCCTTTCAACCTAGGGCCCAACTAGCCCTAGAGCCTCCATGAAGCCCTCATGAATGATGGACCTTGGCCTTAGCCTTGGTCCCCTGGGCCTTGGGCACACCACCTGGATCATAACAATCTCCACCTTGGTGTCCCAAGGCCTCAACCAGCTCCACTCTGTCCTTGCGACTGTAGACCCATTTGCAGCCAATAGGCCTCTTCCCCTGTGGCAACTGCACCAATCGTCACGTCTGGTTCTGGTGGAGAGACTGCA
The DNA here is from genome assembly GCF_000442705.2 of Elaeis guineensis. Lineage (NCBI taxonomy): Eukaryota > Viridiplantae > Streptophyta > Magnoliopsida > Arecales > Arecaceae > Elaeis > Elaeis guineensis. The sequence continues at coordinate 50,705,630 of NC_026007.2, read as the reverse complement.
TCTTCTCGGACATCGCCTGGATCCACCGCTCTCTATCCTGGCTCTTAATAGCCTCCTGATACATATATGGGTCTCCATTCACTGTCACCAGGGCATATGACAGCATCTCCTCGAAGCCATATCGGTCTAGTTGCCTGATGGTCCTCTTGGGCTTGTGTAAGGCAACACCGATATCAATCCTCGGCCCAGCTCACTCCTGCTGGACCTCTCCGCCTCGATCATCCATCCGAGTCCTCTCCACCTATGGAGACACCTTAGGTAGGTTCTCCACCTGAATGTCATGTCCTCCAGTAGTACCTGCAAGAGGCAAAATCAAAGAGGTAAGCTGTCTAGCAGCACCCTGCTGGACCTCCTCCTGCTCCTCCATGCCTGCTCACCTCCGTAGGACTGACTCCTCATCAAAAGTCACATCCAGATGACCTTCTTTTCCAAGGAATCCCACAGCCTGTATCCCTTAACTCCTCACGGATAGCCTAAAAACACCATCTTGCGTGATCTGGCGTCTAGCTTACTCCACTCACCAGCTCCAATATGCACATAGGCCGTGCACCCAAATACCCGTAGATGGCCCAGCCCAACTGTCCTCCCAGACCACACCTCCTCTGGAAGCCTACCATCTAACCTGGTATGAGGTGACCGATTGACCAAGTAACCCGCTGCATCTACTGTGTCAACCCAGAACTCCTTTGGAAGTCCTGCCTGCAGCCTCATGCATCGTGCCTTTTTCAGAAGTATTCTATTCATCCTCTCGGCCACCCCATTCTACTGTGGAGTCTCCTTAACTGAGAAGTGTCTCCTGATCCCACACTCCTCACAGTAGTCCTGGAACTCTCTGCTGGTGTACTCCCCGCCATTGTCTGACCTCAGACACTTCACACTCCTCCCCTGCTCCTTCTCCACCTCAGCTCTCCAAATCTTGAACTTGGTGAAGACCTCTGACTTCTCTCTCATGAAGTAAATCCAGAGTTTTCTTGAGAAATCATCAATCAGGGTCATGAAGTATCTGGCCCCATTCCTAGCTGAAACTGGGGCTGGTCCCCATACATCCGTGTGTACTAACTCCAGAGGGGCTGCACTGCGGGTTGTACTGAACTCTCCTCTGCTTTCCCATCTGGCAAGGCTCACAGATCTCTCCTGTAGCACCATCCTCCAGATCAGAGATGAGTCCTCTCCTGCTCAACTCCCTCAGCCCTCTGTCACCCATGTGGCCTAGGCGGTAGTGCCACATCCTGTAAGCCCCCTGCTGGTCCTGTGCTGCAGCTGCTGCATCAGATTCTCCGGTCACCACAGATCCCTCCATGCGATAGAGGTTATTGTCCAACCTTTTGCCTCTCATCACTACCATAGCTCCATTGGAGATGTTCAGTACTCCGCTTCTAACCCTACTGCTGAAGCTGTATCCACTGCACTCCAAGTAGCCTAGTGACATCAGATTCTTTTCCAGCTCCAGGATGTGCTTTACATTTGTCAATATCCTCACAATCCCATCAAACATCCTCACCCTGACTGTCCCTATCCCAGCCACCTTGCAAGGATGATTGTCACCTAGAGTCACTGATCCCTCATCTGTCTTGGTGTATGTCGCAAACCAAGACCTGTGTGGTGTGTAGTGATGTGAGCACGCAGAGTCTAGTGTCCACTCTTCTATGTAATGCCTGTGACCATCTGATATGACAAGTAGATCATCCTCCACCTGCTGCCCAGCAACTGCACTCACTGATTCTGAGCCACTTCTTTCTCCCTTCTTGCTCTTCCATAGTGGACATTCTCGCTTGAAGTGCCCGAACTCTTTGCACTTGAAGCATTTCACCTCTCTCTTTCCCTTCCTGGACTTGGACCGCCCCCTGGACTTGATTTTGCCTCTGCCTCTACCTGTCCTCTCCCCTACTGCCAAACCCTCCTGGGGAGCCCGATCTCTGGTCAACTTTTCTCTCTGCTCATTAGACCTCAGCACCGAGACCATGTCCTCATATTCCAGAGTCTCCTTGCCGTAGAGTAGTGTAGTCACCAAAGAGTCATATGATCCTGGTAGTGAACACAAAAGCAACAGGGACTTGTCCTCCTCATCCAGCTTCACCCTGATATTCATCAACTCTGTGCACAACTGGTCGAACCTCTGAATGTGGCCAATCACATCAGATCCCTCCTGCATCCGAAGACTGTACAACCTCTTCTTCAGCATCAGCTTGTTGCACATATTCTTCCCCATATACATGGTGTGCAACCTCGACCAAAGGCCTTTCGGGGTCTTTTCTTCCAGCATCGAATACAATGCCGCATCCGCCAAACATCCTCTGATCATCGAGCATGCTTTCTTCTCCAACGATGCCCGCTGTCTATCTGTCATTCCCTCAGGCTTCTCATCCAAAGCCTGATCCAGATCTGCTTGCACCAGAAGATCCTCCACCCGGATTTTTCACATGAAAAAATTCTTCTTGCCATCAAACTTCTTGAAATCAACCTTCATATTGTTGCCCATGACTGGATCCAAGCCAAACAAGCAATATAAAATCAAGAAGTGTAGAATATATCTTGATGGTACCTTGCTGAAAATTTTCAGCACTTGGGATCTTCAACTTCTCATGCTTGGAACCACTTTCTCACCATCATGGCTCTGATACCAACTATTGGAGTATGATTCTGGCTCCTCTCATGGACCTTGGGTGCAGCAGAACCAGCAACAAATAGATCTGGAGACTTCTGGACACGATCCAAGGCCCTTGACGAAATCAGCCTGGTTGCTGTCTTCTTCGTCAGCCTTTCATTCCAGATGAAGAACACCTCTGAAATCACCTCTAAAAAATTCAAGATCTGATATCCAACTAGATCAGACCTGGACCGAGGTCCTCCAATTTATAGATCTTGAATTGAGATATTCTAGATAGGGAAGAAAGTAGATGGAGACAGACCTCACAGATCTGTCCTGCTGCAGCTTTTCTTGTAGATCTGTTGATGGAGATCTCACCCGTGCCTCAAACAACCTCAGATCAACTCCAGATCTGAGAGGGACTTATACCAACCTCTTATCAAGAGATTCAAGGTCCTGGACCTAGTGTTTGGGTGACTGCAAGAGAGGGAGAATAGAGAGAGTTGGCGGCTGCAAGGGGGAAGGGGCTAGCGCCTCCTTGCTTTTCTTTCCTTATCTGGACCTGGCGGCAAGAAACCCTAGGGTTTCTTGCTCCTGGGGCATGGAGGATGGCTGGAGAGAGAGGGAGAAGAGAGAGAGAGACTTGGGAGAAAGAATTTTCTATTACTTGGCTTCATCAAACCTATACAAGTACATGTATATATAAACACCGGGTCAAGTGACCCAAATCCAAAACTCCCTTGACCAACTCTATGGGAGATTAGGTTAACCCAAGCCCATGTACACCCATGACTCGACCTAATCTCACCTACCCTGGGCCCAGACCTGGCCCATAAAGAGTTGGTCCCTTGAGGCCCACATAACCTAGACCTCAAGGACCCGAAAGGCCCACAGCCTTTCAACCTAGGGCCCAACTAGCCCTAGAGCCTCCATGAAGCCCTCATGAATGATGGACCTTGGCCTTAGCCTTGGTCCCCTGGGCCTTGGGCACACCACCTGGATCATAACATTATTGCATATGATGCATGTTGTGAAGAAACTAGTTACATCTAATCTTGATAAATCAAAATTATTTTAATTCAAATTCATGAAAATTTAAATTTGATCTTAAAGATTTTATGATTTAATGTAAAAAATTTACATAAAAAATTATTTTGAAAGCTTAACCATGTTGATGCAAAATTTAATTGTGAATTAAATATTTAACTGAATAGATCTAGAATTATGTTTTGAGATCTAATGACATTGCATAAAGCATAGAGCATGGCTTAGCTCAAATTAGGTCTTTCTTTTTAATTGGGTTAGATCTAAGGTTAGAATCAAAGAATTGATTGACCATATAGAGAAATTGATTAAGTCTAACTAAATATTAAATTAGATTAATCAAGATTTTTTTAATACAATAGTTGTAGATGGTCAAATTCATGTCTTTGATTAGACCACATGGATCTTGATTGTGGCTCAGTGGTTGAACCTGAATCATTAAGTTGGTCAAATTGAAGCTAGTTAACCAATTGATGTCTAAGATAAGTTTGACATTTCGATCAATAAATTTTAATTGAGAGCAGTTTACCTAACCATTTTTAGATAGTGTCTAAGGGAAGCTTAGCAGACCCTCCCACCGATCTCACTTACTTGACCAATTTGATGAATTAGATTTTGATTAGATCGCTAAGTGATTCAAGTTAGCCCATGCCATTAAGATTAATCAGTATGACTAATTTAGGTGCCTGAGACCGACTTATCTCTAGTCCTTCTCATGACTTGGTGAAGTTAATGGGAGAATTTATGACATGCCGATTGGACCAGCTAGGCACTAGTCCTTTTTATGACTTTGTGAAGTCAGTGGAAGGATTTATGACTTGTAGATCGACTGATATCTTATAAAAAATTTAATCAAATCTTCTAAATTATTAGGTTTATAAAATGAGCTAGTTATAAGGATAACTAGATCATAGCCTCCTATTAAGGTGAATGGTAATGGGCCCATTACTTCTGATTGACATTGCAGGTGCCATCCGTCTGGTATTTTTTCTGAATGATAGAATTATCATTTATCATATGATGGCTCTGTTGAACTCTCTGATGAATGATTGGGTTGATAGATCTATTCTTGAAAATGATCACTAGAATCACTGAGTAGGTTCATGTTAATGGTTGGACCGAATCAAAACTTTCAGTGGAGGCCCATCGCCTATTGAAATGAAATCTGGGATAAAATTAAATACTAGAAGTTATTTGGAAAAATAATTGGTTGAGAACCTATCCATAGATGCATATGGGTTGACTGAGCCATCCTCGGACTCATATGCAGTCTGTGTGGATTCTAGTATCCACTAAAAAATTAAGATAATTTCTCGAATTGGAGGTAGAGGCTGTCAATTCGTATAAAATAATGAGAGAACTTTTAGACTAAAATTCAAGTCTTTAGGCTTAAAATAGTTCATATACTAATAGATCAATTATTCTCTTTTCAGAAATAGCTAGAAAATTATCGCTCTCTTCACTATTAGATGATGAAAATGTTATCATACCTAACTTCAATAGCCAGTATCAGAAGTTGAGTATAGTTTTTGGATAAATTGATCAGAAAGTCTCAGACTAACCTAAATAGGCTTAAAAGAGAAATCAGCAAATGGTTGCTGGACAAAGTAGTTATGTGATAACTTCTTAAAGTTTGTCTATTGGTAATACTACTACCTGGGTATAGGCTACCGACAGTGTAAGTCATATTTGTAAATAATTGCAAAAAGACTTCAAGATAGTAAAAGGTTTGAAAATGATAAAAGACTTCTGAATGCAAGACATAAAAGTCTGTTTCAGTCTTAACATTAGGAATCATCGAGCTTGTTTTCAACCCTGACGACGTTATTTAAGTGATTATCACTATTATCCAATCTTATTGATGGTGTCAATAAGAATGATTGTTATAACATTATTGTGAATGATACTACAATAATGAGTGAACAATTGAAAATGACATAAACTCAGTACCATAGCCTGTTAGTATAATTTACACTTCTAACTCGCATCCAAGATTAGATAATGTCATTGAAGCCTGCCTTTGACATAGTTGACTTAGTTACCTTTTATTGAAAAGGGTGAATAAGCTAGGCATGTTCTGAGTTTGGTACATATTGATGTATTTACACTTGTTGGGTATAAAAAAATCCCAGCTGAAGTTTGTGAGAGGTCGACCCTCCCAGGGCTCTTCCGGCTTCCGACCTTGTGTGGCATCTTTCTGAACTCCCCCGACCGTCTGAGCTTCCACAATACCATCCGAACTTCTCTGATAATGAACTCCTTCAGTCATCTATCGAGCTGCTCCAAATGCTCTCTGGGCTTCATTATCAGCCGACTTTGTACAGTGATCGACTACCATCTGAATCTTTCCAGACTTCTTCCTGCCACGATCGACTTTACTCCAAACTTCTTCCGAACTTCATCAATGTCCGAGCTTCTCCAACAGCAGGACTTCTACAGTAACTAGACTCCATTCAAGTTTTTACGATGGTCGACCACCTTTCAGATTTCATCCGAACTCCTACAAGAATCGGACTCCGTCCGAACTCCTACAACATATGGATCTCAGACGAGCTTCTGCAACGGATGGGCTCCACCAGTCGGATCTTCACTCTGAATTTTTATTGCAAGTAGACTTCATCCGAGCTTCTGTAATAAAAAGTCTCCATCCGAGCTTCCATGACAACCGATCTTCGTCCGAGCTTCTACAGTAAGTGGCCTCCTTCCAGACTCCTAGAAGAGCCGGACTCCGTCCGGACTTCTACAACAGAATTGAATCCCAGACTCCTCCAGCGGTCGACCTTCCACAGTGTCCTCAAGACTCCTCTAGCGGGCAAACTCCCACAACGCCAACCGAACTCCACTAGCGGTCGACCTTCCACAGTGTCCTCAAGACTCCTCCAGTGGACGAACTCCCACAACGCCACCCGAACTCCACTATCGATCGACCTTCCGTCGGATTCCTCATGAAACAGGACCTCTCCAGTGGATAGCCTTCAGACGAGCTTCTATATTAAGCAAATTATAGATGAACTTCTCTAGCAATCAGACTCCTGCCAGACTTCTCCAACAGAAAGTTCCCATCCCGGCTTCTACAGCAGATGACTTCCGCCTGCAGCATCAGCGCCCAAGGCACCCGATGACAGTGGACTCGTCAGCAACCTCGCAAACATTCGAGCTTCTCTTAGATTGCTGAGACAAAGAGCCATTCCGCTCCATCAGACATCCCAGCTGAGCTTCAGCCATCTAGTCCGAACTCTCTGGCAAGTCGCGATAATGGACACCATTTCACTCTGTGTAACAGATTCCACGTGGCACTCTCTGGCTAGTTGCGACAATAGACACTACCCTACTCCACCCTTTGTAACAGATTTCACGTGGCCCCATCACTCTCTGGCAAGTCACGACAACGGACACCACTCCACTCTTTGTAACAAACTCCGCATCGCCCGAACGGCCCACTACCAGGCAGTTACGGATGTCGCTATCAATTAGTTACGCTCTCCCATCTATAAAAGAGACTCCCAGATACGTTCTTGTCTAAGCTCTAAACTCTATCTCGAAACTCTGCTAAAATCCCATTTGAGTGCTCCATTTCTGTTGAAGTAGAGTACTGACTTGAGCGTCGGAGGATCTTGCCGAAGCACCCCCAACTCTGGTTTAGACTTTCCTTGCAGGTCCCGACGGTGGTTGCGATCCCCTTGACTCCAGCTTCTTCGGTATTGGTGGAATTCTACACCAACAGAATTGGTGCTAAAGGAAGGGCCTGTGTCTTCGCAGGACCCTTGTTCTTAAAGGAGTACTCAACGGGACTATCTCCGGTCATCTTCTTCAACACCTTCTTCTTCTTCTCCTACCAGATCTCCACTTGATGCCTCCTCGAAAGGCATCCACCAGGCGATCCACGACCTCCGTGGCCAGATCTCAGTGAGATCCATAGGCTTCGGCCTCGTCTCTAGTTTCCCAGGCTCTTCCTCCTCCGACAACGACGGTCGGCATGGAGCAGTTTGACCTACTGGTTCAGTAGGTCAGGGGCCTCACCGAAGCAGTGCAGGCCATACAGCGCAGCAGCAGCAACCGCAGGCATCTGTGCAGTTGAAAAGAGCATCGCTGGAGTTTCAGAATCCGACGACTGGGCGGCCTACTTGGGCCAGTCGCTCTATGTTCCCCGAAAGGGGAAAGCAGAGGGCAGAGAGCCCTCTGTCCGATCACGATTCCACCCCCGGAGGGTCCCTACCTCCGTTCTGTCAGAAGACCCTCGAGACTTACAGTCGAGAGGATCTCCTGGATCAAAGGTTTCAGGAGATGAACCGATAGATCGAAGAGCTCTGCCATGCTCTCCCTGCTTACGGTGAGGATATCTGTACTGACCCTCCTTTCTCTCAAATGATTATGCAAGAATCGATCCCGCCAAACTTCAAGCTCCCCTAATTTGAAAGCAAAGATGGGACCTCAGATCTGGTTGATCACCTGGAGGCCTTCCGGACAATGATGCTGCTCCATGGCGTGCCAAACGTCATCCTATGCCGAGCTTTCTCGTCTACCTTGAAGGAAGCAGCAAGAAACTGGTACTCGATACTGAAGCTGGGTACTATCTTCTCCTTTGATCAGATGAACCACCAGTTTACTGCTCATTTCGTCAGCAGCCGACATCCCCAGAGAGGTTCGGAGTCCCTTATCAACATCAAGCAAAAAGAGGAAGAATCCATCCGAACTTACGTCAACCATTTTAACGCCGCCGCATTGGAGGTCCAGAACTTGGACCAATCAGTTACAATGGCCACCCTGAAGAGCGATCTTCAAAAGAATGATCTTCTATTTTCTCTAAAAAAAAGTATCTCAGGAATTTTGCCGATTTGCTGGCTCAGGCCGAAGGATATGCTCGAGCAGAGAAAGCCTTCAAGATGAAGGACGAGGAGGCCGCGAAGGAGTGACAGGCGGGTGACTCCAGCAAGTCCACAGCTGAAAAGGGGCCGAGTGAAGCTCGACCACGTTCTCGAACTCCCTCCAGACATAAGCATGTCCGAACTCCTCCCCAGGCTCGTAGGTAGTGGAGTCCGGACCGCAGAGTTTGGTGGAGCTCTCCCCCAGGAAGATTCCACAGCTACGCCCCTCTCAATGCTCCAAAAGCCCAAGTGCTGATGGAGGTCAGGGAGCAGCTACCAAGACTGGAAAGGATGCGCACACATCCCAAAAAATGTAACCCTAACAAGTTCTGCCTCTATCATCGTGCCACGGCCATAACACGGAGGAGTGTATTTAGCTCCGAGACAAGATCGAGGAGCTCATCAGATGAGGTCGGCTCGACAAATTCATCCAACGTCGGTCGGAGGGTAGGGAAGATCGGCCGAGGGCCCTACCACAGCCAGAGCCGCCAAGGAGGAAAGAACAGCCTGAAGATCAGCCTCCAATCGGGATCATCAACACCATCTCTGGAGGACCCCGACGAGGAGCGGACTTTCCACGACCATGGGATTCGAAAAATCTACGAATGTATTATCGATAACTTTACCTTAAATAAAAATTTTATATTTGCATATCTTTTCTTTTGGCATGAGCCTACAACGACAGGGAGTAGTTCATTCAGACAATCGAAATTAAGCGTGTCAGGAACAAGAGGAGGACCTCGTCCTGACACAAACGAAGGCTTGATTATTTAGAGACCGGATGGGGGAAGAGGCCCTTGCAACGACCCTTATGTGCCCCCACAGCCCTGTTAGGAACAGGAGGAGAACCTTGTCCTAACATGAGCAAAGTCGAAGACCCGATTATTTAGAGACCGGATGGGGGGAGAGGCCCTTGCAACGGCCCTTATGTGCCCCCACAGCCCTGTTAGGAACAGGAGGAGAACCTCATCCTAACATGAGCAAAGTCGAAGGCCTGATTATTTAGAGACTAGATGGGGAGAGAGGCCCTTGCAACGGCCCTTATATGCCCCCACAGCCCTATTAGGAACAGGAGGAGAACCTCATCCTAACATGAGCAAAGTCGAAGGCCTGATTATTTAGAGACCGGATGGGGAGAGAGGCCCTTGCAACGACCTTTATGCGCCCCCACAACCCTGTTAGGAACAGGAGGAGCACCTCATCCTAACATGAGCAAAGTCGAAGGCCTGATTATTTAGAGACCGGATGGGGGGAGAGGCCCTTGCAATGGCCCTTATGTGCCCCCACAGTCCTGTTAGGAACAGGAGGAGAACCTCATCCTATCATGAGTAAAGTCGAAGGCCCAGTTGTTCAGAGACCAGATGGGGGGAGAGGCCCTTGCAACGGCCCTTACGTGCCCCCACAGCCCTGTTAGGAATAGAAAGAAAATCTCATCCTAACATGAGCTGAAATTGACTGTGTCGGAAATAAGAGGAGAACCTCATCCTGACACAAATGAAGATCTGATTGTTTAAGACCGGATGAGGAGAAGAGCCCCCTCAACGGCTCCTCTACACTCCTACAACCCCGTTAGGAGCAGAGGAAAAATCCTCACCCAAACATAAAAAAAAAAAAGAGAAGGAGAGAAAAAGAGAAAGCGACGGGCTACACCAGAGATAAGAAAAAAATGAACTACATCAAAGACACAAGGGACCTTGTCTCAACGAGGAAGGAGACACTTGTGAAAAACCCTCAGTCCTTAAGGGGGAACCCAACACTGACAGGAGAAAATAGACTTCCTCAAAGTAACGAGAAGTTTGGACCCCAAGCTCGAACATCGGGAGAGAGCGTCAAACTCGAATGGCCTCGAAAAGACCTTCGATCATGAACAAAAAGGGTGAATCAACATGACGATGACCCAAAATCTTCAAACAACGTCGACATCGAATAAGACAGAAGATAAAAGAAGCTCGATAAACGATAACTTAATGCAAGAATGGACAAGGTAATGAATTTTTTTTTTTCATTTCATTAGTAAAGTACGTGTTACAAAGCCATTGAAGGCCAAAAAAAAAAAAAAAGAAACGACTAGAAAAGAAGAGAATCCATGAAAGAACGAAAGGTAAAAGAGGCTCTAGGGAAGCTCGGCTTCTTCTGACGTCGGACTCTCGGTTTCAGCCATTGTTAGAGATTACTTTAAGTTCTCCACTTCTTCTTTCAGTCCCCCTTAAAGGATTTTGTTTCTCCAGCCTCCGTCCCTCCTCCATTTCTAGGGTTTCCTCCCCTCTTCTCTTCCTTCACTCTCCATGGCGTCGAGGAAACTGGGGGCTTCGAGTCGGGATCCTGAGCTCATCCGTGGGATCGAGAAGTACTCACGATCGAAGATGTACCACAAGCACGGGCTCTGGGCGATCAAGGCAAAGCACGGTGGTGTCTTTCCATGCCACAAGCCCAAGGAGGTGCCGCCCGAGCCCGCCGAGAAGCCAGGATGCACCCGTCGATCAATCTTTTTATTAAATCTCTGTTGTTGAAGGAATTCTCCCTCGGATCCTCTTCGGAGCCGTCGGGCCCCTCGATGGCAGCTCTGCTGTTGCAGCTCTTGCGGGCCAACGTCTTCTTCCTCCTCCTCCTTTCGACCCTCGGTGCCTCCTCAGGATGAGACTCTGGAGCGGGAACCTCAGTCGGAGGGCTGCTCGAAGAGGCTCGGGGGACTGCAGGCTCGACGTCGGAAGAGGCATCAACGATAATGGCCGCTTGGGCAAGCATGGCCGGGTCTCTCTTTTCTACCCTTGCCTTCTTCGTCGATCCAGAAGTTGCGGCGTCTTTCCTCTTGTGGGCCTTGAGACCCTTGGCTAACATCCGAGCCGTGTCTGCGTCTATATTTGCAATGAAAGAAGATCGGCACAGCTTAGAAAAAGAGTGACGACAAAAGGAGGAAGTGTTGGAGGACATTACGAATCAAGTGAAAACCCTAGAAAATCTCAAAAAAATCGAGAAAAATGAGAAGCAAAGTGCTCGCGGAGAAACCGAACGGGCGTAACGCTAAGGATAAAAAATGAAAGAAGAACAAGAAAGAGAGGGGTTCCAGAACTAAACTAAGCTGGTCTGAAGGATGCAGGAAGGTAGTAAGGGTGATGGGGATCGACCCGAAGAGTGCCTAAAACTGAGAGGGACATGCTGGAAAAAGACAAAGTTCTCGGAGAAAAAGAAGGGCTCCAACAGAATTCTCAAGCAAAGTGAAACTCCTGAAGGAGGGGGGCGGGTTTAAATAGGCAACGGGATCCGGTGCAATAATGACTGTAGATCTCCTTTGGCCGATCTATAATCGCCGTGTGGTCCACTCATCACGGCAGGCGGCTAAAGACGGCTGACAACTGACAGAATCATTATTGCACCATACCTGGAGCAACGCTCCAGCAAAAATTTCAAAAAAATCTTTTCGGATCGCCTCGATTTGAAAAGACTCCAGCACCAGCGTGCCAAACGCCAAAATATCTGGACACAATCAAGTATGAAAATCGAGGGAGGCAACTTCGACTGCAAAATTTTTTTTGTACTTCCTTACTTCGAAATCCGAACTCAAAAGTAGGGAGACTGGTGTTGGGTATAAAATAACCCCAGTCGAAGTTCGTGAGAGGCCGACTCTCCTAAGGCTCTTCAGGCTTCCGATCTTGTGCAGCGTCTTTCTGAACTCCTCCGACCGTCTGAGCTTCCATAATACCATCCAAACTTCTCCGATAATGAACTCCTTCAGTCGTCTATCGGGCTGGTCCAAATGCTCTCTGGGCTTCATTATCAGCCAATTTTCTACAGTGATCGACTATCCTCTGAATCTCTTCTAGACTTCTTCCTGCCACGATCGACTCTACTCCGAACTTCTTTCGGACTTCGTCAATGTTCGAGCTTCTCCAACAGCAGGACTTCTATAGTAACCAGACTCCATTCAAGTTTCTACAACGGTCGACTGCCTTTCAAATTTCATCCGAGCTCCTACAAGAATCGGACTCCATTCGAACTCCTACAACATATGGATCCCAGACGAGCTTCTGCAATGGACGGGCTCCACCAACTGGATCTCCACTCCGAACTTCTATTGCAAGCAGATTTCATCCGAACTTCTGGAATAAAAAGTCTCCATCTGAGCTTCCATGGCAATCGGTCTTCATCCGAGCTTCTACAGTAAGCGGCCTCCTTCCGAGACTCCTACAAGAGCTGGACTCCGTTCGGACTTCTACAATAGAATTGAATCCCAGACTCCTCCAGCGGTCGACCTTCCACAGTATCCTCAAGACTCCTCCAGCGGACAAACTCCCATAATGCCAGCCAAACTCCACTAGCGATCGACCTTCCACAGTGTCCTCAAGACTCCTCCAGCGGATGAACTCCCACAATGCCAGTTGAACTCCACTATCGATCGACCTTCCGTCAGATTCCTCATGAAATCGGACCTCTCCAGTGGACAGCCTTCAGATGAGCTTCTACATCAGGCAAATTCCAGATAGACTTTTCTAGCAATCGGACTCCAGCCGAACTTCTCCAACAGAAAGTTTCCGTCCGGGCTTCTACAGCAGATGACTTCTGCCTGCAGCATCAGCGCCCAAGACATTCGACGACAGTGGACTCGTCAGCAACCTCAAAAATATTCAAGCTTCTCTTAGATTGCTGAGACAGAGAGCCATTCCGCTCCATCAGACATCCCAGCCGAGCTTCAGCCATCCAACCCGAACTCTCTGGCAAGTCACGACAACGGACACCACTTCACTCTGTGTAACAGATTCTACGTGGCCCCACCACTCTCTGGTAAGTCACGACAATGGACACTACCCCACTCTGCCCTCTGTAACAGATTCCACGTGGCCCCACCACTCTCTGGCAAGTCGCGACAATGGACACCACTCTACTCTCCGTAACAAACTCCGCATCGCCCGAATAGTCCACTACCAGGCAGTTACGGACGTCGCTATCAATCAGTTATGCTCTCCCATCTATAAAAGAGACCCCCAGATACGTTCTTCTCTAAGCTCTAAACTCTATCTCAAAACTCTGCTAAAATCCCATTCGAGTGCTCCATTTCTGTTGAAGCAGAGTACTAACTTGAGTGTCGGAGGGTCTTGCTGGAGCATCCCCAACTCTGATTTAGACTTTTCTTGCAGGTCCCGATGACGGCCGCGATCCCCTCGACTCCAGCTTCTCCGACGTCGGCAAAATTTTGCACCAACAACACTCATGAACATTAGTGCCAGAAGAAGGTTTATTACTTCATTAAAATCTTTAACGATCTATCTTGGCATGGGTACATCTTACTTATGAAGCACAAGTCTAAATCGATTGAAATATTCAAACGATTCCATAATAAGATAGAAAAACAAACTATAAAGAGTATTAGAATTTATCGATTTGATTGATGAAGTAAATATCTTTATAGTAAGTTTTTGACATACCTTAAAGAGAATTTGATTCTCTCCCAATGGACCTATTCTGGGATACCACTATTTAAAAGGATGTCAGAAAGAAAAAAATCAAACTTTGTTAGATATGGTTTGATCCATTGTGGATTTGCTAGTCTATTTGAGGTTATATTTTATAGACTACTTGATATGTGCTCAAAAATATTCTGAGCAAATCGATCACCAAAACTCCATATGAGATATAGACTTGATTAATTCGATACTCTCTTATCTTAGGATATGGGATGTCGAATTTATGTGAAATATTCACAAATCGACTAGTCTGGATCTTGATCTGATAAATATTATTTTAGAAATATTTCTTCTACCTTCCTAATGGACATGAGTATTTATAAATATTAAGACATTCTTTTTAGAAAAAAAATTTCTTGGTGAAGAACCGATGCCGTTAAGAGCAAGCTTGGTGAAGCTTGATAGGTAGAAGAACCGACTCTGACACAAACCAACAGAGTCGGAGTTGATTAGATCAATTCTGGAGCCCGATGTAAAGGTATCTCTGAGTAGATATGGTAGAGTACTGTATCAGCCAAATAAATCCTTCGATTTCTAAGTTTGAAAAGGAGATTTGATCTCCCATACGGATGCAATATGCAGATCTAACTTTGAGAAGTGGCTTGGAGCCATCAAATCTGAAATGAAGTCCATGAAGATCGATGATGTATGGATATTCATTGATTCACCTGAATGGATAAGACCCATAGAGTATGAGTAAATTTTAGATAAATAAGAGGTACAGACGAAAAGATGGAGACCTATTAATTCTGTCCAATTGTCAAATAATTTCATCAAAGTTATAGTGTTGACTATCATGAGATATTTTTCTTGTGGCAATCCTCAAGTCTATTTGGATTGAATCAAACTTTTCGGAGTTGGAACATATGTTTTGAACATATAGCTCCATTGAGAACGAAGCAGAATTCTATATGTACAAATGAGCTGATAGTTCTGTAAAAGTATTCTTTGTATTGCTTGAGATGAAATTCTCTTAATAAAAAACAACATCCCTACATTACAGGGAATAAAAGTTTGTTTGTCATCTCTATTCTTCAAAAAAATTTGGAAGGTTATAAGAATCATTTTTAAGTATTTATAAAATACTAAGGGCCAATGGCTCATTTCTGGAGAGTCTGACTTAAAATCTATGAAATATTGATTTCAGTTTCTAGTCAGATCGAAATGATAAAATTATGCAAAATTATATTTTTATCCTAAAAGAAGGAGCGATATGCTAAAAAAGTTCCATGCAGTATTCAGTAGCTAGTTTTATTTGTGATACAGAGTTCTTTATAGTATTTAATACTGGTAAAGAAGTTGTTTGGTTGTAAAAATTCATCAATGATATGGAGTAGCACTCTCCATTGATGGTCCAGTCCTATTGTATTCACAACAGTACTGAGCCATAGCTCAAGCTGAAGAACTAATGTTCCATCTGAGGATCAAATATATTCTATATTGCAATCAACTTATTTGATAAGATCGAAATAAAGTCGATCTTAAGAAGATCGACTGAAAGAGAACTTGACCGACACATTGACTAAAGCAATAGGATCTAATGAGTTCGATGATCTCAAATAGAAGATAGGTATTTGATATCGATCTGATTTACTTAAGTCCAAGTGAGAGTTGTTGGAAAATATATCCTAAAATCAATCATCTAAGTTGTAGATGATTATGCTCTATACATATATATGAATTATAAAATAATAAATATTATCTGACATATTCATCATGAGAAATATATCTTCCAAAATAGAACTCATATGTTATGATGAAATCTTTAGAGCTACTTCCAAAATGATAAAGGAGGATTTATCGTATGGTTCTTAAATCCTACTTCGACCAAATGATATAATTATTATAAGGATGATAATTTTATCGAGTGTAGGTCATTGTGTGCCATATTAGTTGGTTGTCCTCTTAACCAAAACGTGTGGTGACACAGGTATGACATACGAGTGATATCTAGGAGTACATTTCACTAAGCGTGATCACTTCTGGAGCACTCTACTGTCAAGGGTTGCTCTAATGGGATATAGGTATAAGTGTCCCTCTGACCTGAGACTGCCTCGATGACTTGCAAGCAGCTCACTATGCTTTATTGTTGAACTATCTAAAGTTTTAATTCAATGATCGAAGGTTTTTGGGTACAGTCAAGTACTTGTGAAGTCTAAGTATGAGTCAAAATGAGATTGACCACTCCAAGTAAAATTGAAGATGATGCATCACTGTGTTTCAATTTAACAAAATTTTAGCCAAAGCAGTCTTAGTGAGGAGTCACAGAATTTTTTTAAGGCTGAGACACAATGTGGATCACTCTTTCTGGATTGATAGTTTAACCCTTAGTCATCCTTAAGCATCAAGTGTTAAAGAGATGAATTATACGATAGCTATATCTACATGGGTTTTAGAGTGTTGCTGGGCATACATTTGGCCTATTTGGATATCAGGAATCATTACTAAATGGTAATATCAATTAGTACAGAAATTATTCTTGTACTATCAGCTTAGATTTAAATTTATGGGGTCACACACATAGAAGTACTTGTCTGATCAAATGGTTGATCGATGATTATGAATCATTGAAAGGTTTAATTATCAATTTGATTGATCATTAATCTTATGCAAAGATTGTAATAAATTATTTACTAATAGTTAGTTAATTAGAAGAATAATTAATTAATAACTTGATTATTAATTAGCTCAATTTGATTGAGCCATGGGGATTGGATTAGATCTAATTGAATTGGATTCAATTAGGTTGGCTTTGGATTGATTGGATGCATCCCTATTAGATAATAGGACTTCTTCCAATTAATCTCAGGGATGCAAATTAAATTCTAAGTTAAATAGAATTCAATTAGTTTATATAGATTTTGATTGAATCAAATCTTGTTGGATAATAGATTTAATTAGATCGAGCTCTATTATCAAATAACTTCTCTGATATCCATCAAGAATTAATCCCTAGATTAAGGGGGTTTTAATCTAACTAATTCTTAATTGAATTGAGGCCTAATTGGTTTCGTAATTGGGCTAGGATCTAATTAGTTAGTTTGTTATAACTAATTCTTAAATTGGTTAGGATAGGGTCCAAGAATTAGTTAGAGTTGAAATAAGATCTTGAGTCCTATTTGGAATAGGATTTAACCAACTTAAAACCCCCCATATGCTTAAATATCCTCACACCCCACTCCCTCTTTAACATGAGAAAACCCATGCCATCATAAGATGCCATGCCCCTCTCTTCTGTGAATGAGAAATAGGGTGTCTCTCTCTCTTTTCTTGTCGCCAAAAAAATAAGGAGGGGCGTCCAAGAGTTGGATGCCCCAATTCCACATGATGCCAACCCTTCTTCTCCTCTCCTCTTGAAAAATTTTTTGAGAGCTTTTACTGCTAGTTCTTGGAAGTTAAAGAGGGCTTCTCTTGCTAGTTTTACAGCAAAAAATTAAAAAAAAAATTCTTCCCAATGAGAGAAAGAGAAGAAAGAAGAAAAGACTTCTTTCTTGTGCGCAGCCTTGAAGAAGGAGTTCTTCTTCCAGATTTTTTTTCTATTTTTTCCAAGATAAAAATTAGATTGAATTTAATTTTTAACATAAGGATTTAGAGAAAAAATAGCAAAATAATCTAGTTGGGTGTTTGTGGCTTGCTAGAGTTCTAGATCAAGGAGAAAAAGGGAAAAGAAGAGAGAAGAATGGTGCTTCTCTTAGATCTCTCTTTTAGATTTTTTTAGAACATAAAATTCATATTATTTTTAGTATAAAAAATTAGATTAGATCTAATTTTCATCATAAAAAATTATAAAAGAAAAGTTCTTCTTAAAGACGTGAAAGGGGGAGAGAAAGGTTCTCTCTTGTGTATGAAAAAATTGAGAAGAAAAGTTCTTCTCTTCATATTCCTCTTAGATCAGTCAAAGCATAGTGTCTTCGCAAGCTAGCACTCCCAGAGAGATCAATCAACATAAGGGTTTCGTATAGATACCTGTAGAGATCGGATACGTGTATGGCTGTCGAGCATCATGAAGAACCAATTATCATGGATTTCAGATGCAGTTATCTACTATCCACGCTCAGGTATGAAGTTTTGAACTCAATTCATATTTAGATATGATCTAAATATAAATTAGATATGATCTAATTATATATAAATATGATCTATACTTGCTGAATTTTAGATTTCAGATTTGCATACAAGCATATTAGTTCATATCATGGATCCTGTATGGTAGTGTTAGATTTGATTTATGCATGCAATGTAGATTATATTGTTTAATCTATGAATGTTCTGCTGTAAAATTTTAAAAATATATGCACAAAACCACCATACTTTCCTTCAATTGTGACCCCAAATTATTGTTGGATAGTGCCCGTGCTCGTGCCTTTATCGATGTTCCAACAATAGGAACATCCTCAGGTTCACAGTCATCTCATTGCAATTATCCTATGTCAACCGTGTCATCTGGCACTAATATGTTATTTGGTGCTTGCATTTATTATGCTTCATTTTCAATAGTTGCACGGACTTCATTCTCTAGATCTTCGTCATTCGGATATATGAAAAGTGAGAAATCGAACAAATATCTTTGCTAAGCCCTTATTGCAACTCGCCAAGGCTCTTTTATTTTGGTATCATCAATATACCACCTAGTCTTGCTTGCTTTGCAAAAATATAAGGATCACTTTCATACCACATATGACCAGTGTGGACACTAATGAGTTAAGGATCTATAACAATTGATTTGTGCCATCCTAAATCATACCATCGATACTTGAATAACACGATCCGCCGAAGACCATTATACCTCAGCTCTATAATCTCATGCAGAACACTGAAAAAATCTTTTATTTCACTCTTGTGCTCACCCTTCACGCTTATTCCATAATTTTGTGTGGTTCAATCACGATCGTGATTTTTCGCTAAGAACAGCATACCTTTGACTATGCATGCTGAATATATCGATACACATCTGTCAGATTTTCATACAAGTGCGGCTAAGTCATCACTGATACAGTTAGGATTGTCTATACGTAGCTGAGCTACCTATAATTAAAAGAATAATAAACAGGTTAAGTTTGATAAAATAAATACTATATAAATGAACCTTTAAATCATGGTGAATATTAACATAGCTTACCTGTTCGTCAAACTATGATACGAATTGATTTCTATATCGTACCTTTGCTAATGTAGGATTGATTCTTCTGAACTCATTTTCATGCTCACTGAAGTGATACAGTAATAATATGTATATTTTAATTTAGAGTCTACAAGTATGTACATTCATGTATATATCAACATTACAAAAATTAAATGTGTATACTCACTTCATGTACGCTTCCACCTTCTCGCAATTGTTTAGCACATACCAATGCATATCGTCCATTTCATATGGTGTCAACATTCGAAAATCTTTCTTACCATATGGTTGGACAGCATTGGAGAATACGGACAATCCATCGATCAAAATATCATCAACATCGACATTCCATAGTGGCCTCATAAATTTGGTCTCCACTCTCTGAAGATACATAGAGTAGAATGTCCACTCTCCAAAGCTAGTAGATTAAAAGGTGATTCCATGCCCTTCCAAGGTGGTAAATTATAAGGAAACACTATAACAGGCCATATACTATATGTAGTGCTAAGATTACCATATGGATTAAATCCATCTATTGCCAACCCTAGCCTGAAATTTCATGAATCAGCTGCAAATCATAAATGTTCACGATCAAAATATTTCCATGCATCTCCATCTGATGGATGTCTCATGACATTATCGTCGATGTTGTTTTCCTCCTTATACCATCGCATATCACAGGCAATATGTCTTGACATGAACAATCGACGCAATCATGACGTAATCGAAAAGTACCATAAAACCTTGCATAATATTTTCTTTTTTTTTATCCTCACCACGACTTTCTTTCTATCTACTTGAATGATAAATTGGACATGCTTGTGAAGCAAAATTTGAGTGCAGAGGTAAAATGATAATTTTAAAATTTTTTCAAAATTACTATTTTATATTGAAAATAATTAATTAATCTAATTAATTAACATATATTTACCCTACACTAGGATTTAAATATGATATATAGCATGCATGTATTTAAATTTAAAATTCAAATTCGAACAGTAAACAATTTACTGTTCTGTGTTCAAAACATAATACCTTTGTGCGGGTAGTCGATCACCACAATCTGATCATCGTCGGGAGGCTCTGATCACTGCAACACAGCCATACAGTATATCTGACCTCTGCGGATCATCCACACGAGGCTTCCGATCTGATCGGCTCCTCACGAGTGCTAGCTCGTTATAGAGCCCTCCGACGGTTGATGCTAATCAAACTCCTTCGATCGATGTCTGTCGATTCCACGGATGCTCTGAATCATCAAAAAATATGCTTGAGAGGTAGATAATTCTTTTCCTTAAATTTGGTGGGCTCATGACACTCGTAGCTCACTAACTCACTTCCCGAACCCCAGGCTGAAACCCTAGGGAACACACTAAAAACCCTGCACCCAATTTTTTTTCTTTTCTTTCTTTTTCTCTCAGAAGGTTTTGGACCTTCACCTTATGCACAAGGCTTCCTCACACTCTACTTTCTTTTTCAAAATTTTTCTACACACGCCCCATCCTTCTCCTCTTTTTAAAACAACGTTGAACGTGTCTTATCCGTGTGAGAAGATAAAGACAAGTGGTTACACATTTGAATTCAAATCAAATTTGAATTCAAATGCAAACCAACTCATCCCTATCCACTTGGGTGTGAGAAGAAAAGGTGAGTGGCTACATTGTGCATGGAAAGGTTTCACGAGAAACTCTTTCTCGTGTGAGATATGGGGCGCTAAAGTGGATAGGGTCATGAAGGCGCAAGAGATAAGTTATCCATTCAAATTCAAACATGCTTTGAATTTGAATGGCTAACTAATCAATTTTATCCAAAGATTGGTGCACAAGAGTGGGTGTGAGAAGGGCTTTGTGTGAGAGAAAATTCATGAGAAGTTTCTTCTCGTAAATTCAAATGGGCGCAGAGATATGAGGTGGCACAGGGATTCAAATTCAAATGGTGGTTTAATCTTAATTGAACCAACCTAATCAAAATAGGTTAAGCACAATTAGACTAAATTAAATCTAACTTAATTAGGCTTAATTAGACTCAATAAAATTCTAATCAAATCAGAAATTGACTAAGCCCAACCTCTGATCAAATCAGGAACCAAACCATCTCGATGATTAGGTCAACTCTTAACCTAATCGGGTCAAACCCAACTGAATCCAATTCAATTGGACTTGATCCAAAAATAATTACTCAATCAAATTGAGTTAATTAGTGATCAATCACTAATTAAACCTCACATAAATATTGAGTCCAAATCCGATGGACAATCGGGTATCAAAGTCCATCAATATGAAACCTTGATCGAAGAGTCCCAAACCAGTGGGACTCTTGACCCTGGTACCCAAAATGTGTGGGACTCATGATCAGAGAATCTTGATTCTCGATCACAGAGTCCCAGACATGTAGGACTCATAGTCCATGAAAATTAAGACTCTTCATCAGCCATCAGATCAGATAGAAACCTCTAATGTGTGTGATCCCGCAGGTTCGAACCTAAGTCGGTAGCACAAGAACCAATTTCTGTACTAATCAAAGTGACCATCTAGAAATGGTACCCGATGTTCGGATAGATCGAATAGTCACAATCACAACACTCAGAACCTATGTGAATATGGTTACTATATAATTCATTCCTTTTGACCCTTGTGTTTAGGATGACTCAGGGTTAAACTGTCAACCCTGAGTAGATCATCCGAATCGTGCTCAACTCAAACAGTCCTGTGACTCCTCACTAAGACTATTCTGGCCAAGATTTTACTAAATTGAAACATGACTGTATACAGCTCCTGAACTGGAGTGGTCAATCCCATCTTGACACATGCACCGACAAGTCAAGTACTTGACTACACCCAGCAGCCTTCCGTCACTGAATTAGAAATTCAGGTAGTCCAGTGCCTAAGTGCAGTGAGTTGCTTGCAAGTCACCATGGTGGTCTTAGGTCGGAGGGACGTTTATATCCATATCCCATCGGAGTAAATCTTGACAGCAGAGATAGCTCCAGAGTCGGTCACATTCAGTGCAGATGTACCCTTACATCTCACCTGTATGTTATACCAGCATCTCCATACTCTTTGGTTAAGAGGACAACCAACCTATATGGCACACAACGACCTATGCTCGATAAATATTATTGTCCTTGGTAACAACGTATCATTTGATCACGAACAGGTTTAAGGACTAAACGACAAATCCTCCTTTGTCGAGTCTAAATAGTCCTAAGGACTTCACCACAACACAGGAGTTCATTAGAAGATAATAATTTATGATGAAAAATATCAAAATAACTTTTATTTATTTATGATTTATGTACTAATACAATAAAAAGCACAACCGTCAACAGGCTGACGATTGGCTATGGGACACTATTCCCAACAATCTCTCACTTGACCTAAAGCCAATCGGTGCAGTATCTAATACCCATCTTCGACTTGAAGTCGTCGAACTCCTTCACCGTATTGGCTTTAGTGAATGGGTTGGCTAGGTTCTCCTTTCTGTCGATCTTTTGAAGATCGACGTCTCCTCGATCCATGATTTCTCAGATGAGATGGTAGCAGCGCAGAATATATTTCGTCCGTTGGTGTGCCTTTGGTTCCTTCACCTGAGCAATGGCTCCAGAGCTGTCACAGTAGAGCAGAACTGGACCAACAAGGGAGGGTGCTACTTCGAGCTCGATGATGAATTTCCTCAGCCACACCACTTCTTTGACAGCATCTGATGCAGCGACATACTCCGCCTCACAAACTGAATCAGCCACTGTGTGCTGCTTGGAACTTTTCCAGCAGACAGCCCCACCATTAAGGGTAAAAATAAATCCTGACACACTCTTGCTGTCATCATGATCAGATTAAAAACTAGAGTCTGTAAACCCTATAAGTCTCAAGTCTGATTCACCATAAACAAGCCACTGGTCCTTAGTATTTCTTAAATACTTCAGGATGGTTTTAACAACCTTCCAATGATTCTCCTCTGTATCAGATTGATATCTACTCACTACCCTTAGTGAGTATGCCACATCTGGTCGTGTACATGTCATGGCGTACATGATAGATCCCACTGCTGAAGCATATGAAATTCTACCCATACGCTATCTCTCTTGAGGTGTTGTCGGACAATCCCTCTTCGAGAGAGAAATTCCATGGCCTATCGGTAGATAGCTTTTCTTGAAATTCTCCATGCTGAACCTCTTCAGCATAGTATCAATGTACGTGGACTGGGATAAGTCAAGCAATCTTTAGATCTATCCCTATAGATCCTCATCCCTAGGATGTAGGAAGCTTCTCCCAGATCCTTCATGGAGAATTGTGACGACAGCCAAATCTTTATTTCCTGTAATGTAGGGACATCATTTTCGATTAAGAGAATGTCATCCACATACAATACAAAAAATACCACAACTGGACCATTAGCCCACTTATAAATGCAGGGCTCTTCTCCGTTCTTAACGAAGCCATACGTCTTGATTATCTTATCAAAACATATGTTTTAACTCCGGGATGCTTGCTTAAGTCCATAAATGGACCTCTGTAGCATGCACACCTTAGACTCATCTGTGGATGTGAATCCTTTAGGTTGTATCATATACACCTCTTCATCCAGCTCTCCATTTAGAAAAGCTATCTTCACATCCATCTGTCAGATTTCATAGTCCAGATGGACAGCTATCGCAAGCATAATCTGAATGGATTTGAGCATTGCCACTGGAGAAAACATCTCGTCATAGTCTATACCATAACATTGACAATATCCCTTGGCAGCCAGATGGGCTTTATAGGTTTTCATCTTTCCTTCTGCGCCCCTCTTCCTCTTGAAGACCCATTTACACCCTATGGGTTTTACTCCTTTGGGTGGGTCAACCAATGTCCATACATTGTTGACCTTCATGGACTCCATTTCGAATTTCATGGCCTCTAGCCATTTCTCAGAGTCAGATCTCTGCATTGCATCTATGTAGGTGATCGGATCCTCATCATTTTCATCAAGTTCGATAGGATCTCCGTCTCGGACCAAGAAATCATAGTATTTGTCCAGTTGACGTGGTACTCTACCAGATCGCCTTAAGGGTGCAAGAACAATGGGCTCCGAATCTGATCTAATCAAATCCGATTCAGGTTCAGCTACTTGTGTCGATTTTTTCACCTGTCGAACTTCCTCAAGTTCGACCTTAGAGGCAACAGTCCCTTCATCAAGGAACTCCTTTTTTAAAAAGATTGCCTTAAGGCTGACAAACACTTTTTGCTCATCAGCTAGGTAGAAATAATACCCTTTGGTCTCTTTTGGGTACCCTATGAAATTACACTTGTCAGACCTAGGTCCAAGCTTGTGCGTAATTAAATATTTAACATAAGCCGGACACCCCCAAATCCTAAGGTGCGAGAGTACTGGCTTACGTCCTATCCATAACTCATATGGTGTTTTGGTTACAGACTTACTCGAAACCCTATTTAGAAGGTAACAAGTCGATTCGAGCACATATCCCCAGAGGAAGATCGACAGACCAGCAAACCCCATCATGGATCGGACCATGTCCAACAAGGTTCGATTCTTCTTTTCAGACACACCATTATACTGTGGTGTTCCAGGAGGAGTCCACTGAGAGAGAATCTCATTCTCTCCTAAATATGTTAAAAACTCATTGGAAAAATATTCACCTCCTCGATCAGATCGAAGAGTTTTAATACACTTTCCAGTTTATTTTTCTACCTCATTTCGAAATAGTTTGAACATTTCAAACGACTCTGACTTATGCTTCATTAAGTAGACATACCCATATCTTGATAGGTTATCTGTGAAGGTTATGAAGTAGAAATATCTATCTCTTGCACTTGAGCTCATGGGTCCACATACATCAGAATGTACCAGACCTAAGAGTTCACTGGCTCGCTCACCTTTTTCAGTAAAATATGACTTGGTCATCTTTCCAAGAAGACAGGACTCACAGGTTGGAAGTGATTTACAATCACCAACTTCAAGAATTCCTTCTTGAGCCAACCTATTTATCCTGTTCTTATTGATATGACCTAGCCTACAGTGCCAAAGGTAGACTTCTGACACATTATCTATTCTAAGGCATTTACCGGAGGTTTGAACCACATTAACGGGTTGTGACAGTAAGTAAATTCTATTATTTATTTGTCCAACAAACATTGTAACACCATTCAAAATGATTTTGCAAATATTTTTTTTTATTAAAAATTCATAACCGTACATGGCCAAAAGGCCTACAGAAATAATATTTGATAAAAAGCTTGGATAATAGTGACATTCACTCAAAATTATATTACAAGAATTGATTACAAGGTTCATGATTCCTAAAGCTAGAACTGAAATTTTGCTTCCATCTCCAACGTTCAGGAACTTCTCACCGTCATCAAATCTCCTACTGACCTGCAGACCCTGCATCGAATTGCAAATATGATAAGGGCTTCTAGTATCCAATACCCAGGCAGTAATATCACAAATGAAAAAGTTGCAAGGTGTTATCATATAATTACCTTGCTTCTTCTTTGGCCTGTTTGGGTCCAGGGAGGTAATGTATAGAGGACAGTTTCTCTTCCAGTACTCCTGCTTCTTGCAAAAGAAGTACTCCGTCTGGCTCTGATCGGGCTTGCGCTTCTTGGTCTGATCCTGTGCAGACGTTCCAGCATGCGACTGTACCTTTTTATTCTTCTTCTTCTTGTTCTTCTTCCCTTTCTTAAAGGGTCGATGACCAGAAGAAGACCCTCCCACAATATTTACCGACTCCTTATGGAGCTGGTGGTCCTTCTTAAAGTTTTATAGCAACCCCAACAAGCTGTGGTAGTTCACTGCAGGCTTTGTCATTTGAAAATGAGTAAAGAAGGGGAGGAAGGACTTGGGCAATGAATTAAGGATCGCATCCTTACCGAGCTACTCGTGCAGGGAAAAGCCCAGTTTACTTAGGCGCTAAATCATTTCGATCAAGTACAGTACATGATCGATGACTGAGGCCCCATCCCTCATCCGAGCATTGAAAATGGCACAACTAGTTTTGTGCCTTTCAACGTTGTCAGGCGTGCCAAAGAAGTCGTTCAATATTTGAAGCATCTCCTGTGGCTAGGCATTCTCAAACCTGTGGCTGAACTCATCATTCATTGCCACCAGCATTATGCACCGAATGGTGGTGCGATCGTTGAGCCACTTCTGGTAAGTGTCTCAAACCGTCCCTCTAGCATTCGGGGCTGGCTCCTCAAGTGTCGGATCCGTTACTACATAAAGGATTCGCTCATGCTTAAGGATGATTTTTAATTTTCGATACCAGCTATCGAAATTAGATCCCATGAGCTTGTCATTATCTAATAATGACCGGAGCGACAGGGTAGTGTCTATAGCTGCATAAAGGAAAATCAGACCTCTATTAGTACATAAATTATAAATACTAAAGACTTGGACTTTAGTCTAAAGTTTCTCCCAATATTTTACGAACTGATAGCCTCAACCTCTAATTCGAGGAATTACTTTAATTCATTAGTGGGTACTAAAATCCACACAGACTACACACGAGCCGAACTTTGGATGGTCAACCCATGTACATCTATGGGTAGGTTCAAAATCAGTTGTTTCCCTAAACAACTTCTAGTAATTTATTTTGCCCCAGAACCTAATCAGTAGGCTTTGGCCTCCACTGAAAAGATCTAGTTAGATCCAACCATTAACATGACTTGATTTGGTGAATCGGATCAATAAATGATCAGGCCTGACTTTGGCCGGCCAACCTGACAACCATAAGAAAGACTCAAACCAAATTATCATATTATGAATGATAATTCTATTAGTCAATAAGCACCAGGCCTTTGGGCCTCCAATGATTATTAAACTAATGGACTCATTATCACTCACTTAATGGGAGGCTATGACTTAGTTATCACTATAACTTAATCATTTTAGGGATCTAATAATTTTTGAGGATTTTTATTAAAGGATAGAAGAGAAGAAATTAACTAGCCAATTTCAATCCTCCCACTGACTTCACCAAGTCAGATTAAAAAGGATTTAATTAAAGCCGACATTAGGAGCACCTAAATCAGTCACACTGATTTACCTAATGACATGGATGAGCCCTAATCACCAAGTGATCTAATCAAAACCTAACTCACTAGGTTGGCCAGGTAAGTGAGATCAGTGGTGGGAATATGCCATTAACTCGTCAGAGATCGAATCAATGCGAGTAGCTCCCACTTAAGAACCACTGGTCAAACTACCGAACTTACCTTAGACACCAACCGGTTCATTAGTTTTAATTTGATCAACTTAGTAAATAGGGTTCCACCGCGTAGCCATGAATTAAGTCCATCTTGGTCTAGTTAAAGACATGGACCCATTCAACTACAACTATTGGAGTTGAGTCTAGAGTGTTATTGACCTAATCTAATTCAACTTTTGATTAGATTTGACCAATTACTCTAATTTAGTCCATTTCTTTAAGCTAACCTTAGGTCTAATCCAATTATGGACCTAATCCATCTAACCCATTGACCCACAACTTTATGCAATTGTCTTAGATCTTAATTCACAATTCTAGACCAACTTGACAACACTTAATTCTTTTAATTAAGTATTTGGACTGATGGGTCAGGGTTTGGCTTTTCAAAAATAATTTTCAAATTTGAAAGATTTTATTTTTCTGTTCATCAAATATGTTAGACTCATTTCACAAATAGATCAGCACATTTCATAAATAGCAATCCTATTGCTAATTACATAACAGAAAATAACTCAATCAAAATAAATCATGAATACTGCTTTAGATCTAATCTAACACATTCATGATAAATTTTATAATTGAACCTTTACAATTAAGTCCTTTCATTGCTTCATCTGCATGGGATATAATTGTAGCGGCACCCCTACCACCATAGGAGACCCCATCGAATGAGAGGAGAGGGCCTTTAAACCCTACTTTTCTCCTATGATCGGATGGCCATGGCAACCAACCCAATTCAATTACTTGCTACTTGGATCAAGTATATCTAAATATACCAATTTCAAAATTTAAATTTTGTATTTCAAATTTCAAACAAATTTCAAATTTTGAATTTTAAATTTTGAATTTCAAATTTAAAATTTCAACCAAATTTTAAATTTTAAATTTTAAATTTTTGAATTTTGAATTTTGAATTTCAAATTTCAAAATTCAAATTTCAAAATTTGAATTTCAAATGTTTGAATTTTGAATTTTGAACAACTTTCAAAATTCAAATTTTAAATTTTAAATTTTAAATTTTAAATTTAAACTTTTAGATTACAACTTAATCTACGCATGCAAATTCATATATCATATCTTAGAACCAGCTCTGATACCATTTGTAGCGAAATTTGAGAGCAGGGGTAAAATAATAATTTTAAAACTTTTTCAAAATCACTATTTTATAATAAAAATAATTAATTAATCTAATTAATTAACATATGTTTATCCTACACTAGGATCTAAATATGATATATATTATGCATGCATTTAAATTTAAAATTCAAATTCGAACAATAAACAATTTACTATTCTGTGTTCATAATACAATACCTTTGTATGGGTAGTCGATCACCGCAATCTGATCACCGTCGAGAGGCTCTGATCGCTGCAACATAGCCACACAGTATGTCTGACCTCTACGGATCATCCACACGAGGCTCCCGATCTGATCGACTCCTCACGAGTGCTAGCTCATTATAGAGCCCTTCGACGGCTGATGCTGATCGAACTCCTTCGATCGATGTCTGTCGATTCCATGAATGCTTCAGATTATCAACAAATATGCTTGAGAGGTAGATGATTCTCTCCCTTGAATTTGGTGGGCTCATGACACTCGTAGCTCACTAACTCACTTCCCGAACCCCAGGCTGAAACCCTAGGGAACACACTGAAAATCCTGCGTCCAATTTTCTTTCTTTTCTTTCTTTTTCTCTCGGAAGGTTTTGGACCTTCACCTCACACACAAGGCTTCCTCACGCCCCACTTTCTTTCTCAAAATTTTTCTACGCACGCCCCATCCTTCTCCTCTTTTTAAAACAACATCGAACGTGTCTTATCTGCGTGAGAAGATAAAGACAAGTGGTTACACATTTGAATTCAAATCAAATTTGAATTCAAATACAAACCAACTCATCCCTATCCACTTGGGCATGAGAAGAGAAGGTGCGAGGCTGCATTGTGCATGGAAAGGTTTCACGAGAAACTCTTTCTCGTGTGAGATATGGGGCGCTAAAGTGGATAGGGTCATGAAGGCACAAGAGATAAGTTATCCATTCAAATTCAAACATGCTTTGAATTTGAATGGCTAACTAATCAATTTTATCCAAAGATTGGCACACAAGAGTGGGCGTGAGAAGGGCTTTGTGTGAGAGAAACTTCATGAGAAGTTTCTATTGAAAATAGTGTCCCAAAGCTAATCGTCAGCCTGTTGACAGTTGTGCTCATTTTTGTATATGTACATGAATTATGAATTAATAAAAATTATTTTGGTATTTTTTCATCACAAAATGTTTCATCTTCTAATGAACTCCTATGTTGTGGTAAAGTCCTTAGGACTATTTAGACTCGACAAAAGAGAATTTATCGTTTAGTCCTTAAATCTGTTCGCGACCAAATGATACGTTGTTACCAAGGACGACAACGTTTATCAAGTATAGGTCATTGTGTGCCATATAGGTTGATTGTCCTCTTAACCAATGAGTGTAGAGACACTGGTATGGCATACAGGTGAGATGTAAGGGTACATCTGCACTGAATGTGACCGACTCTGGAGCTATTTTTGCTGTCAAGATTTGCTTCGATGGAATATGGGTATAAATGTTCCTCCGACCTGAGACCGCCATGGTGACTTGCAAGAAACTCACTGCACTTAGGCATTGGACTACCTGAATTTCTAATTCAGTGACGGAAGGCTGCTGGGTGTAGTCAAGTACTTGACTTGTCGGTGCGTGTGTCAAGATGGGATTAACCACTCCAGTTTAGAAGCTATGTACAGTCATGTTTCAATTTAGCAAAACCTTGGCCAGGGTCACAGGACTGTTTGAGTTGAGCACGATTCCGATGATTTAATCAGGGTTGACAGTTTAACCCTGAGTCGTCCTAAACATAGAGGTCAAAAAGATGAATTATACAGTAACCATATTCACGTAGGTTCTGAGTGTTGCGATTATGACTATTCGACCTATCCGATCATCGGGTACCATTGCTAGATGGTCACTTTGATTAGTACAGAAATTGATTCCTGTGCTACCGGCTTAGGATCGAACCTGCGGGGTCACACACATTAGAGGTTCCTATCTGATCTGATGGCTGATAAAGAATCCTAATACTCATAGACTATGAGTCCTACATGTCTGGGACTCTGTGATCGAGAATCAAGATTCTCTGATCATGAGTCACACATATTTTGGGTACTGGGGTCAAGAGTCCCACTGGTTTGGGACTCTTCGATCAGGGTTACATATCGATGAATTCTGATGCCCGATTATTCATCGAATTTGGATTCAATATTTATGAGAGATTTAATTAGTGATTTGATCACTAATTAACTTAATTTGATTGAGTAATTATTTTTGGATCAAGTCCAATTGAATTGGATTCAGTTGGATTTGACCCGATTAGGTTAAGAGTTGACCTAATCGTCGAGATGGTTTGGTCTCTGATTTGATCAGGGGTTGGGCTTAATCAATTCCTGATTTGATTAAAATTTTATTGAGCCTAATTAAGCTTAATTAAGTTAGATTTAAATTAGTCTAATTGGGCCTAACTTATTTGGTTCAATTAGGTTGGTTTAAATAATGAAACCACCTTGACCCATTCTCCCTGCGCCACCTCACTTCCACTGCACCCATTTGAATTCACGAGAAGGAAGTTCTCATGAAGTTTTCCTCATGCAAAGCCCTCCTCATGCCCTACTTTAATGCACCATATGAGTGGATAAGGATGATTGGTTGGCCATTCAAATTCAAAATAAAGTTTGAATTTGAATAAGCAACCAATCTTAGTGCCTTGACCTTATCCTCTTTTAATGCCCCATTTATTACACGAGAAAATATTTCTCATGAAATCACTCACACACAAATTAAGCCATGCCCTCCTCTTCTCATGCCCTTAGTGGATAGGGATAAATTAGTTTCCATTTGAATTCAAAATTTGATTTGAATTCAAATGTGCAATTACTCATCTTTATCCTCTCACGTGGATAAGACATTTTGATGTTGTTTTAAAAGGAGGAGAAGAGTGGGGCATGTGCAAGAAAATTTTTGGAGAGAAAATCTGGGCATGAGGAATCCTTGTGTGCAAGGTGAAGGTCTATATCCTTCCAAGAGAAAAAGAAAGAAAAGAAAGAAAAAATATGCGCAGGATTTCAGTGAGTTCTTCAGGGTTTCAGCCTGGAGTTTGGGAAGTGAGAAGGTGAGCTACGAGTGTCATGAGCCCACCAAATTTTAAGAAGATCTTCAACATCCTCTCAAGCATGTCCACTGATGATATGGAGAATCCAAAGAATCGATAGACATCGATCGAAGGAGTTCGATCAGCATCGGTCGTCGAAAGGGCTCTACAACGAGCTAGCACTCGTGAGGAGTTGATCAGATCGAGAGCTTCGTGTGGATGATCCATAGAGACCAGACATGCTGTGTGGCTGCATCGTGATGATCAGACTCTCTCAACGGTGATCAGATTATGGCGATCTACTATCCGCACAAAGGTATTGTGTTCTGAACACATTACAGTAAAATGTTTACTGTTCAAATTTGAATTTCAAATTTAAATGCATGCATGCTATATATCATATTTAGATCCTAGTGTATGATAAATTTTTATTAATTAATTAGATTAATTAATAATTTTTATTATAAAATAATAATTTTGAAAAAGTTTTAAAATTACCATTTTATCCCTGCACTGATTTTTCCCAAAAATGGTATCAGGGCAGGTTCTTAGATATGATATATATATATATTTGTATGTGTAGATTAAGTTGTAATCTAAAAGTTTAAATTTAAAATTTAAAATTTGAATTTTGAAAGTTGTTCAAAATTTAAAATTCAAAAATTTGAAATTTAAAAATTTAAAATTTAAAATTTGAAATTTAAAATTCAAAATTCAAAAATTTGAAATTCAAAATTTGAAATTTGAAATTTGATTGAAATTTCAAATTTCAAATTTAAAATTTAAAATATGAAATTTGAAATTCAAAATTTAAAATTCAAAAATTTGAAATTTGAAATTTAAAATTTGTTTGAAATTTAAAATTCAAAATTTAAAATTTAAAATTTAAATTTTGAAATTGATATATTTAGATATACTTGATTCAAGTAGCAAGTAATCAAATTGGATTAGTTGCCATGGCCGTCCGATCATAGGAGAAAAGTAGGGTTTAAAGGCCCTATCTTCCCATTCGATGGGATCTCCTATGGCGGTAGGGATGCCGATGCGATTATATCCCATGCAGATGAAGTAGCGAAAGGAATATTCATGATTTATTTTGATTGAGTTATTTTCTGTTATGTAATTAGCAATAGGATTGCTATTTATGAAATGTGCTGATATATTTGTGAAATGAGTCAACATATTTGGTGAACAGAAAATAAAACCTTTCAAATTTAAAAATTATTTTCGAAATGTCAAACCCTAACCCATCAGCACAAATACTTAATTAAAAGAATTAAGTATTATCTAGTAGGTCTAGAATTGTGAATTAAGACCTAAGACAATTGAATAAATTTGTGGGTCAATGGGTTAGATGGATTAGGTCCATAATTGGGTTAGACCTAAGGTTAGCTTAAAGAAATGGACTAAATTAGAGTAATTGGTCAAATCTAATCAAAAGTTGAATTAGATTAGGTCAAGGATACTCTAGACTCAACTCCAATAGTTGTAGTTGAATGGGTCCATGTCTTTAACTAGACCAAGATGGACTTAATTCATGGCTATGCGGTGGAACCCTATTTACTAAGTTGATCAAATTAAAACTAATGAACCGGTTGGTGTCTAAGGTAAGTTTGGCAGTTTGACCAGTGGTTTTTAAGCGGGAGCTATTTGCAGTGATTTGATCTCTGATGAGTTAATGGCTTATCCCCACCACTGATCTCACTTACCTGGCCAACCTGGTGAATTAGGTTTTGATTAGATCACTTGGTGATTAGGGCTCACCCATGTCATTAGGTAAATCAGTTTGACTGATTTAGGTGCTCCTAATGCCAGATTTAATTAAATCTTTTTTAATCTGACTTAGTGAAGTTAGTGGGAGGATTAAAATTGGCTGAAAATTTATTCTTTTCTATCCTTTAATAAATTCTTTAAAAATTATTAGGTCCTAAAAATGATTAAGTTATAGTGATAACTAAGTCATAGCCTCCCATTAAGTGAGTGATAATGAGTCCATTAGTTTAATAATCATTGGAGGCCCAAAGGTCTGGTGCTTATTGACTAATGAAATTATCATTCATAATATGATAATTTGGTTTAAGTCTTTCTGATGGTGGTCAGGTTGGCCGACCAAAGTCGGGCCTGATCATTTATTGGTCCGATTCATCAAATTAAGTCATGTTAATGGTTGGACCTAACCAGATCTTTTCAGTGGAGGCCAAAGCCTACTGATTAGGTTCTGGGGCAAAATCAATTACTAGAAGTTGTTTAGAGAAACAACTGGTTATGAACCTACCTATAGATGCACATGGGTTGACCAACCAAAGTTGGGCTCGTGTGTAGTCTGTGTGGATTCTAGTACCCACTAAGGAATTAAAGTAATTCTTCGAATTGGAGGTTGAGGCTACCAGTTCGTAAAAATATTGGAAGAAACTTTAGACTAAAGTCCAAGTCTTTAGTATTAATAATTTATGTACTAATAAAGGTCTGGTTTTGCTTTATGTAGCTATGGCCACTATCCTATCGCTCCGGTCATTATTAGATAATGACAAGCTCATGGGATCTAATTTCGATAGCTGGTATCAAAAATTAAAAATCGTCATTGAGCATGAGCCGATCCTTTATATAGTAACAGATCTGACACCTGAGGAGCCAGCCCCGAACGCTAGAGGGACGGTCCGAGATACTTACCAGAAGTGGCTCAATGACCGCACCACTATTCGGTGCATTATGCTGGCGATAATGAATGATGAGTTCAGCCGCAGGTTCGAGAATGCTCAACCACAGGAGATGCTTCAAATATTGAACGACTCCTTTGGCATGCCTAACGATGTTGAAAAGCACAAAACTAGTTGTGTCATTGTTAATGCTTGGATGAGGAATGGAGCCTCAGTCGCTAATCATATACTGTACATGATCGAAATGATTGAGCACCTAAGTAAACTGGGCTTTCCCCTGCATGAGCAGCTTGGTAAGGATGCGATCCTTAAATCTCTGCCCAAGTCCTACCTTCCCTTCCTTACTCATTTT
The DNA here is from genome assembly GCF_000442705.2 of Elaeis guineensis. Classification (NCBI taxonomy): domain Eukaryota; kingdom Viridiplantae; phylum Streptophyta; class Magnoliopsida; order Arecales; family Arecaceae; genus Elaeis; species Elaeis guineensis. Next base: position 50,671,183 of record NC_026007.2, on the reverse strand, counting down.
CGAATGACAAAGCCTGCAGTAAACTACCACGGCTTGTTGGGGTTACTGCAGAACTTTGAGAAGGACCACCAGCTCCATAAGGAGTTGGTAAATATTGTGGGAGGGTCTTCTTCTGATCGTCGACCCTTCAAGAAAGGGAAGAAGAACAAGAAGAAGAAGAATAAGAAGGTGCAACCGCATGCTGGGATGTCTGTATAGGGTCAGACCAAGAAGCACAAGCCCGACCAGAGCTAGGCGAAGTGCTTCTTTTGCAAGAAGCAGGGGCACTGGAAGAGGAACTGTCCTCTATACATTGCCTCACTGGACCCGAACAGGCCGAAGAAGAAGCAAGATACTTATATGATAACACCTTGCAACTTTTCCATTTGTGATACTACTACTTGGGTATTGGATACCGGAAGCCCTTATCATATTTGCAATTCGATGCAGGGTCTACAGGTCAGTAGGAGATTTGATGAAGGCGAGAGATTCCTGAACGTTGGAGATGGAAGCAAAGTTTCAGTTCTAGCATTAGGAATCATAAACCTTGTAATCAATTCTTGAAAAATAATTCTGAGTGAATGTCACTATTGTCCAAGCTTTTTATTAAATATTATTTCTGTAAGCCTTTTGGCTATGAATGGTTATCAATTTTTAATAAAAAAAATATTTACAATATCATTTTGAATGGTGTTACAATGTTTGTTGGACAACTTAATAATGGAATTTACTTTCTATCACAACCTGTTAATGTGGTTCAAACCTCCGGTAAATGCCCTAGAATAGATAATGTGTCAGATGTCTACCTTTGGCACTGTAGGCTAGGTCATATCAATAAGAATAGGATAAACAGGTTGGCTCAAGAAGAAATTCTTGAATTAGGTGATTGTGAATCACTTTTAACCTGTGAGTCCTGTCTTCTTGGTAAAATGATCAAGTCACCTTTTACTAGAAAAGGTGAGCGAGCCAGTGAACTCTTGGGTCTGGTACATTTTGATGTATGTAGACCCATGAGCTCAAGTGTAAGAGGTGGATATTTCTACTTCATAACTTTCACAGATGACCTATCGAGGTATGGGTATGTCTATTTAATGAAGCATAAGTCAGAGTCGTTTGAAATGTTCAAACTATTCTGAAATGAGGTAGAAAAACAAACTGAGAGTGTATTAAAACTCTTCGATCTGATCAGGAGGTGAATACCTTTCCAATGAGTTTCTAATATATCTTGGGAGAATGGATTCTCTCTCAATGGACTCCTCCTGAAACACCACAGCATAATGATGTATCTGAAAGGAGAAATCGGACTTTGTTGGACATGGTTCGATCCATGATGGGATTTGCTGGTCTGCCGATCTCTCTCTGAGGATATGCGCTTGAATCAACTTGTTACCTTCTAAATAGTATTCCGAGTAAGTCTGTAACCAAAATGCCATATGAGATATGGATAGGACGTAAGCCAGTACTCTCGCACCTTAGGATTTGGGGGTGTCCGACTTATGTTAAATGTTTAATTACGGACAAGCTAGGACCTAGGTCTGACAAGTGTAATTTTATAGGATAGCCAAAAGAGACCAAAGGATATTATTTCTACCTGACTGATGAGCAAAAGGTGTTTGTCAGACTTTAGGCAATCTTTTTGAAATAGAGTTCCTTGATGAAGGGACTATTGCCTCTAAGGTCGAACTTGACGAAGTTCGACAGGTGGAAAAACTGACACAAGTTGCTGAACCTGAATCAGATTTGATTAGTCAGATCCGGAGCCCATTATTCAAGCACCCATAAGGCGATCTGATAGAGTACCACGTCAACCGGACAGATACTATAGTTTCTTGATCCGGGATGACGATCCTATCGAACTTGATGAAAATGATGAAGATCCGATCTCCTACATGGATGCAATGTAGAGATCCGACTCTGAGAAATGACTAGAGACCATGAAATCCGAAATGGAGTCCATGAAGGTCAACGATGTGTGGACATTGGTTGACCCACCCGAAGGAGTAAAACCCATAGGATGTAAATGGGTCTTCAAGAGGAAGAGGGGCGCAAATGGAAAGGTGGAAACCTATAAAGCCCATCTGGTTGCCAAGGGATATCGTTCATGTTATGGTATAGATTATGACAAGACGTTTCTCTTGTGGCAATGCTCAAATCCATTCGGATTATGTTTGCGATAGCTGCCCATTTGGACTATGAAATCTGGCAGATGGATGTGAAGACAACTTTCCTAAATGGAGAGCTGGAAGAAGAGGTGTATATGATACAACCTGAAGGATTCACATCCACAGATGAGTCTAAGGTGTGCAAGCTATAGAGGTCCATTTATGGACTTAAGCAAGCATCCCGTAGTTAAAACATACATTTTGATAAGACAATCAAGACGTATGGCTTCGTTAAGAACGGAGAAGAGCCCTGCATTTATAAGTGGGCTAATGGTCCAGTTGTGGTATTTTTTATATTGTATGTGGATGACATTCTCTTAATCGAAATGATTCCCTACATTACAGGGAATAAAGATTTGGCTGTCGTCACAATTCTCCATGAAGGATCTCGGAGAAGCTTCGTACATCCTAGGGATGAGGATCTATAGGGATAGATCTAAAGATTACTTGACTTATCCCAGTCCACGTACATTGATACTATGCTGAAGAGGTTCAGCATGGAGAATTCCAAGAAAGGCTATCTACCGATAGGCCATGGAATTTCTCTCTCGAAGAGGGATTGTCCGACAATACCTCAAGAGAGATAGCGTATGGGTAGAATTTCATATGCTTCAGCAGTGGGATCTATCATGTACGCCATGACATGTACACGATCAGATGTGGCATACTCACTAAGGGTAGTGAGTAGATACCAATCTGATACAGGAGAGAATCACTGGAAGGTTGTTAAAACCATCCTAAAGTATTTAAGAAATACTAAGGACCAGTGGTTTGTTTATGGTGAATCGAACTTGAGACTTATAGGGTTTACAGACTCTAGTTTCCAGTCTGATCATGATGACAGTAAAAGTGTGTCGAAATTTATTTTTACCCTTAATGGTGGGGCTATCTGCTGGAAGAGTTCCAAGCAACACATAGTGACTGATTCAGTTTGTGAGGTGGAGTATATCGCTGCATCAGATGCTGCCAAAGAAGAGGTGTGGCTGAGAAAATTCATCACCGAGCTCGGAGTAGCACCCTCCCTTGTTGGTCCAGTTCTTCTCTATTGTGACAGCTCTGGAGCCATTGCTCAGGTGAAGGAACCCAAGGCACACCAGCGGACGAAGCATATTCTGCACCGCTACCATCTCATCCGAGAAATTATGGATCGAGGTGATGTCGACCTTCAGAAGATCGATGGAAAGGAGAACCTGGCCGATCCATTCACTAAAGCCATTGCGGTGAAGGAGTTCGACGACTATAAGTCGAAGATGGGTATTAGATACTGCACCGATTGGCTTTAGGCCAAGTGAAAGATTGTTGAGAATAGTGTCCCAAAGCTAATCGTCAACCTGTTGACGGTTGTGCTCATTTTTATATATATACATAAATTATGAATTAATAAAAATTATTTTGATATTTTTTTATCATAAAATGTTTCATCTTCTAATGAACTCCTATGTTGTGGTGAAGTCCTTAAGACTATTTAGACTCAACAAAAGAGGATTTGTCATTTAGTCCTTAAATCTGTTTGCAACCAAATGATACGTTGTTACCAAGGACGATAATATTTATCAAGCATAGGTCATTGTATGCCATATAGGTTGGTTGTCCTCTTAACCAATGAGTGTGGAGATACTGGTATGGCATACAGGTGAGATGTAAAGGTACATCTGCACTGAACGTGACTGACTCTGGAGCTATTTCTGCTGTCAAAATTTACTTCGATGGAATATGGGTATAAATATCTCTCCAACCTGAGACCGCCATAGTGACTTGCAAGCAACTCACTGCACTTAGGCACTGGACTACCTGAATTTCTAATTCAGTGATGGAAGGCTGCTGAGTATAGTCAAGTACTTGACTTGTCGGTGCGTGTATCAAGATGGGATTGACCACTTCAGTTTAGGAGCTGTGTACAGTCGTGTTTCAATTTAGTAAAACCTTGGTCAGAGTAGTCTTTGTGAGGAGTCACAGGACTGTTTGAGTTGAGCACGATTCGGATGATCTAATCAGGGTTGACAGTTTAATCCTGAGTCATCCTAAACACAGAGGTCAAAAGGATGAATTATACAGTAACCATATTCACGTAGGTTCTGAGTGTTGCGATTGCGACTATTCGACCTATCCGATCATCTAGTACCATTGCTAGATGGTCACTTCGATTAGTACAGAAATTGATTCCTGTGCTGCCGGCTTAGGTTCAAACCTGCGGGGTCACACACATTAGAGGTTCCTATCTGATCTGATGGCTGATGAAGAGTCCTAATACTCATGGACTATGAGTCCTACGTGTCTGGGACTCTGTGATCGAGAATCAGGATTCTCTGATCATGAGTCACATACATTTTGGGTACCGGGGTCAAGAGTCCCACTGGTTTGGGACTCTTCGATCAGGGTTACATATCGATGAATTTTGATGCCCGATTACCCATTGGATTTGGACTCAATATTTATGAGAGGTTTAATTAGTGATTTGATTACTAATTAACTCAATTTGATTGAGTAATTATTTTTGGATCAAATCCAATTGAATTGGATTCAGTTGGGTTTGACCCGATTAGGTTAAGAGTTGACCTAATCATCGAGATGGTTTGGTCTCTGATTTGATCAGGGGTTGGGCTTAATCAATTTCTGATTTGATTAAGATTTTATTGAGCCTAATTAAGCCTAATTAAATTGGGTTTAAATTAGTCTAATTGGGCCTAACTTATTTGGTTCAATTAGGTTGGTTTAAATAATGAAACCACCTTGACCCATTCTCCCTGCGCCACCTCACTTCCACTACGCCCATTTGAATTCACGAGAAGGAAGTTCTCATGAATTTTTTCTCACGCAAAGCCCTCCTCACGCCCTACTTTAATGCACCATATGAGTGGATAAGGATGATTGGTTGGCCATTCAAATTCAAAATAAAGTTTGAATTTGAATGAGCAACCAATCTTAGCGCCTTGACCTTATCCTCTTTTAATGCCCCATTTATTACACGAGAAAATATTTCTCATGAAATCACTCACACACAAATTAAGCCACACCCTCCTCTTCTCACTCCCTTAGTGGATAGGAATAAATTAGTTTCCATTTGAATTTAAAATTTGATTTGAATTCAAATGTGCAATTACTCATCTTTATCCTCTCACATGGATAAGACATTTTGACATTGTTTTAAAAGGAGGAGAAGAGTGGGGCGTGTGCAAGAAAATTTTTGGAGAGAAAATCTGGGCGTGAGGAATCCTTGTGTGCAAGGTGAAGGTCTATATCCTTCCGAGAGAAAAAGAAAGAAAAGAAAGAAAAAGTATGCGTAGGGTTTCAGTGAGTTCTTCAGGGTTTCAGCCTGGAGTTCGGGAAGTGAGAAGGTGAGCTACGAGTGTCGTGAGCCCACCAAATTTTAAAAAAATCTTCAACATCCTCTCAAGCACGTCTGCTGACAATTTAGAGCATCCAAAGAATCGACAGACATCGATTGAAGAAGTTCGATCAGCATCGGTCATCGAAAGGGCTCTATAACGAGCTAGCACTCATGAGGAGTCGATCAGATCGAGAGCTTCGTGTGGACGATCCACAGAGGCCAAACATGCTATGTGGCTGCATCGTGATGATCAGACTCTCCCGACGGTGATCAAATTACGACGATCTACTACCCACACAAAGGTATTGTGTTCTGAACACATTACAGTAAAGTATTTACTGTTCAAATTCGAATTTCAAATTTAAATGCATGCATGCTATATATCATATTTAGATCCTAGTGTAGGGTAAATTTTTATTAATTAATTAGATTAATTAATAATTTTTACTATAAAATAATGATTTTGAAAAAGTTTAAAAATTACTATTTTACCCCTGCATTGATTTTCCCCACAGTTTCTTCTCATGAATTCAAATGGACGTAGAGATATGAGGTGGCACAGGGATTCAAATTCAAATGGTAGTTTAATCTTAATTGAACCAACCTAATCAAAATAGGTTAAGCACAATTAGATTAAATTAAATCTAACTTAATTAGGTTTAATTAGGCTCAATAAAATCCTAATCAAATCAGGAATTGACTAAGACCAACCCCTGATCAAATCAGGAACCAAACCATCTCGACGATTAGGTCAACTCTTAACCTAATCGGGTCAAATCCAACTGAATCCAATTCAATTAGACTTGATCCAAAAATAATTACTCAATCAAATTGAGTTAATTAGTGATCAAATCACTAATTAAATCTCTCATAAATATTGAGTCCAAATTTGATGGGCAATCGGATATCAAAGTCCATCAATATGAAACCTTGATCGAAGAGTCCCAAACCAGTGGGACTCTTGACCCCGGTATCCAAAATATGTGGGACTCATGATCAGAGAATCCTAATTCTTGATCACAGAGTCTCAGACATGTAGGACTCATAGTCCACGAATATTAGGACTCTTCATCAGCCATCAGATCAGATAGGAACCTCTAATGTGTGTGACCCCGCAGGTTCGAACCTAAGCCGATAGCATAGGAACCAATTCCTGTACTAATCGAAGTGACTATCTAGCAATGGTACTCGACGTCCGGATAGATCGAATAGTCACAATCGCAACACTCAGAACCTACGTGAATATGGTTACTGTATAATTCATCCCTTTTGACCCCTGTGTTTAGGATGACTCAGGGTTAAATTGTCAACCCTGAGTAGATCATCCAAATCGTGCTCAACTTAAATAGTCCTGTGACTCCTCACTAGGACTACCTTGCCTAAGATTTTGCTAAATAAAAATATGACTGTACACAGCTCCTGAACTGGAGTGGTTAATCTCATCTTGACACACGCACCGACAAGTCAAGTACTTGACTACACCCAGCAGCCTTCCATCACTGAATTAGAAATTCAGGTAGTCCAGTGCCTAAGTGCAGTGAGTTGCTTGCAAGTTACCATGGCTGTCTCAGGTCGGAGGGACATTTATACCCATATCCCATCGGAGCAAATCTTGACAGCAGAGATAGCTCCAGAGTCGGTCACGTTCAGTGCAGATGTACCCTTACATCTCACCTGTATGCCATACCAGCATCTTCACACTCCTTGGTTAAGAGGACAACCAACATATATGGCACACAATGATCTATGCTCGATAAATATTGTTGTCTTTGGTAACAACGTATCATTTGGTCGCGAACAGATTTAAGGACTAAACGACAAATCCTCCTTTGTCGAGTCTAAATAGTCCTAAGGACTTCACCACAACACAGGAGTTCATTAGAAGATGATAATTTATGATGAAAAATGTCAAAATAACTTTTATTTATTTATGATTTATGTACTAATACAACAAAGAGCACAACCATCAACAGGCTGACGATTGGCTTTGGGACACTATTCCCAACAGCTTGTAGATCTTTTTTGTCCTTCTGAAATAGAACACAATCATTTAGACATGCATGTATCTTTTCACAGCATAGACCCAAGTCATCGACTCCCAACCTAAGTCCTTTCAATAATTTTTTGACTTCGTAATGACTTGACAGAAGTAACTCTCTCTCAGGCAGTAGGTCCTTCAAAAATTTGAGCAATCAATTAAACAAGTTATTTAACCACTTATCCAGTGTCTTCATATGTAATAACTTTATTATGGCGGACAACAGAGAGTACTTCTTACAACCAGGATAAACGTCACTTTGCACATCTCTCAATAGATGCTCGAATCTATCATTCACAAGCAGGTTACTGTCCTCCTCAGCTTTTTATCTCAGAATGGGATGTTGATGTTTTGATCCCACTTTCACATTTGCTTCAAATAACTCTGGATGGAGATCCTCTAGAATTTTTTTATCTTCTGCACCGAGTGTTTGCCTTTTATGACTGGGTGATCCACCTACTGACGATGCATTTGTGGGACTTCTGGGCAACATGCTCGAGCTAGTCGGCAAATCTTTACCATGACAAGTCCATCTCTTGTAAGTCACATCTATACCATGTTTGCATAAATGATTTTGAATATCTGATAGGGTACACCAAAATAAATTCCTACATTGACAATATAGACAACGAGCTTTTCTATCTTCTTTAGTGTGATTGGACACCACATTCATGAAAGACGTTATACCCACAATATACTCGAGACAGAACTTATCGCATAATGACATCCAACCACGATCCATGCCTACATATTTATGATGCAAACTACACAATCAATGTAATAATAGTTGACTAACACCTTATATCCCCTACCTATAGGGTAATGATCCTATCCCATTCAGGAATGCAAGAATTTAATATTGCCATACATGTCTTCTACACCAAAAAAATTTTAGCAGTATTTTGGTGCAGTTCTCTAGATACACAAATATTAAAATTATGCTATATATCCAGAGAACATGATCAAAAATATCGACAAAACTCTCTGATGTAGAAGCACATAGTATATAATATAAAATTCACTCACATATCCAAACTATCCACAAGGACAATTCGAGGATAGTGAGTACAGCACCAATATTTTTTTTTATTAAAGAATAAATATTGGTTCATGCACACTATCCTTGAAGGAAAATTTTAAGGATATGTTGAAAAATTTAAAAAAAATTATTGAAAAATATGTCCCAAAGCCAATTGTTAGGCGATTGTGATCCTCTTATAAATTATATATAAATTTTTATTAATAAAATTATTTGATATTTTTATTATAAATTGATCATCTTTAAACTTTTGTATTACAATGAAGTCCTTAGGACTATTATTAATCGATAAAGGAGGATTTGTCATTAAGTCTTTAAAAATATTCATGACCAAATGATATGCTATTAATAGGACGATAGTGATATCAAGTGTAGGTCGTTATGTGCCATATAAGTTGGTTGTTCTCTTAACTAAAGAGTGTGGAGATACTGTTATGATATGCAGATGAAATGTAGGAGTACATTCACATCGAACATGATCATGAGCCGAGTATTCTACTATCAAGAGTAGCTCGTGAAGGGTATGGGTATAAGTATCCGTCTGACCTGAAACCACCATAGTAACTTGTAAGCAACTCACTATACTTTAGTATCAGACCATCTAAGTTTTTAACTTAGTGACACAGGGATACTAGATGCAGTCAAGTACTCGGTGTGTGAGTCAAGATAGAATTGATCCCTCTGAATTGGTAGGAGATATGCATCAGTGTATTTCAATTTAGCAAAACTTTGATCAGGATAATCTATGAGATAGATTTGAAAGGTTGAAATATAATATGGTCGACTTAATTAGGATTAACAGTTATATCCTAGGTCATCTTGAGCATTTAGGTCAAAGGGATGAATTATACAGTAACCATCGCCAGTAGGTTTTAAAAGGTTGCTTTACAATACTTCGATCTATTCGATCGTCAGGTCATCATTGCTAGATGGTTATATCGATTGGTATAGAAAGTTATTCTTATACTACTGACTTAGGTTCGGACCTATGGAGTCACACGTATTAGAAGATTTGGTCAGATTTGATAGCTGAAAAGTCCAATTGGATTGTGACTCTGGTGAAGAGTCTTACTTGGACTAGGACTCTGTGGGAGAGTCCCACTGGGACTGGCTACTATTTATAGAGAATTAATTAATAATTAAATTATTAATTGATTCAATTTAATTAAGTAAAGAGTTTTAGAATAAGTCTAAATGAATTAGATTCAGTTCGACTCAGATTGAGATTGATATGATCAAACCCGATTACAAGAGAAATATGATCCTAATTAGATTAGGATTTGAACTCGACTAATTATTAATTGGGTTATAAATTTGATAAGATATTTAGATTTTTAATTGGATTAGATTTATTTTTATCAGTGATTTCAATCTAAATTTGATTTGAATTAGAAATGAAGAGTCCAAATCAAACTAGGACTCTATTCTTATCTTTTGCGCAACATCTGGATCCATACCAATTTCTCCATGCCTAATTGGATTTAAATTTTGATTTTTAGAATCATGAGAGAGGATCCAATAAAGGTGGGTAGCAATAGATAATAAGTCATAATATTATCTCTTGCCTAATTCGAATGCGATCTGAATTGGAGATAAGATGCAGACTATGAAAAATTTTTTTCGTATATAGTATATTGTTTGCATCATATTAATTTTTTTTTTATCTTTTTAGAGGAATTATTTGGTGTGTGAGACTTTAAATTTCTTCTTCACATCTTAAGTATTTTTTTATAATTTTTTGGGATGCCAAAAAGATGTTTTGGCATTGATTCATGGCACCCTTTCTTGGAAAGTCCCCATTCCTAGTCTATAAAAATGAGACCCCTCTCTTGGATATCCCATGATCAGTTTTCTTGTAATATTTTTATATCTAGAGCCTCTTCTGATCTTCCTCTCTTCTTATTCTTGATCTCCTATCATCTTGAAGTGTCCAAGGTGCTTGTAGAAGAAGGAAGAGATCAGCTGTCGAAGTTGTTCATAGACTAGTATCTTTGAGCCCCTGATCTGCATCAGTCTTCATGTGAATTTTTTTATAAAGGCCAAATGACTTCATGTGGCTGCAAGTGACCTAAGAAACACCCTCTCCAATTGTTGGACTAGAAGAGATCAAGATCAAAATTTATTTGATAATGATCTCTAACTTATTTTGATTCTTATGGTAGATCTAATAGTTAGATCTAGAATTTCAGCATCGATGAGATTGATGTGGTTTTTTATTTTCAGATCTAAAATATATATTTTTCATATCAAAGATCCTCATGTGATAGTTTAATATTAGATCTTATATATGTGATTAGGATTAAATTATTTAATCTATTATTTTTTTGTATAAAATTTTAAAATTTCATGTATTGCACTACCGCATATTTCCTTCAAGTGATATCAGAGCCAAGTTGTTTTGATATGAGTAACATAACTTTAGATCTGATTATTTTTTATTAGATCTAATTATTTATGATTTATATTAGATTCAAATTAATTTATTTTTAGATCTGATTATTATTTATTTAGATTAGATATTCTGAGTAGCAAAGTACTCGGATTGGATAATCACCAGGCCGTCCGGTCATAGGAGAAAGTAAGGTTTCATGACCCTCTCCTCTCATTCAATAGGATGCTCTTCATGGCGTGTACAGATGCCACTGTGAGGTTCTATGAAGAAAAAAGTGAAAAGAGAAAATTTTATTTTCTTTCAAAATCTTATATCTTGAAACCCTAGGTCTTGTTGTATGTGATGCAAGTTTTGAAGATGGTTAGTTCATCTAATCTTATTTAATCAAAATTATTTTAATTTAAAATTATAAAAAAAAATTAGATTTGATCTAAAAGATTTTATGATCTGATATAAAAAATTTACATGAAAAATTATTTTCTGAACCTTAACCATGTTGATGCAAAACTTAATTGAGAATTAAGTATCAAGCTGATTGGATCTAGAATTATGATTTAGATCTAACGACATTGTATAAAATATGGAGCATAGGTCAGCTCAAATCAGGTCCTTCTCTTTAATTGGGTTAGACCTAAGGTTAGAATCAAAGAATTAATTAACCATATAGAGAAATTAATTAAGTCTAACCAAATATTGAATTAGATTAATCAGGATTTCTCTAGTACAATAGTTGTAGATGGTCAAGTCCATGTCTTTGATTAGACCAAATGGATCTTAATTGTGGCTCAGTAGTTAAACCCAAATTATTAGGTTGGTCAAATCAAAATTAGTCAATCAATTGGTGTCTAAGGTAAGTTTGGCATTTCGATCGATATTTTTTAATTAGGAGCGGCTTACCTGATCATTTTAATGGTGTCTAAGGCAAGCTTAGCAGACCCTCCCATCAATCTCACTTACCTGGCCAATTTGGTGAACTAGATTTTGATTAGCTTGCTGAGTGATTTGAGTTAGCCCATGCCATTAAGCTTGATCAGTGTGATTGATCTAGGTGCCAGTTCAATCAGCATGACCTAACTCGATTCAGTGACTTGGTAAAGTCAGTGGGAGGATTGTGGTCTAATGATTGATTTTTTCTTTTCTTCTCTCTTCTCTAAATCGATTAAATTTTTTAAATTATTAGGTTCCTAAAATGAGTTGGTTATGGTGATAATTAGATTATAGCCTCCCATTAAGGTGAGTGATAATGGATCCATTATTTCTGATTGACATTGTAGGTGCCATCCGTCTGATGTTCTTTCTAAATGATGGAATTATCATTCATCATATGATGACTCTATTGAACTATCTGATGATGGTTGGATTGACCGAGCTATTTTCGAACCTAATCACTCATTAGATAGAATCATCTGATGATGGTTAGCTTGATTAGGTCAAGCTATTAACATGAACCTACCCATAGATGCATATGGGTTGACCGAGCCATCTTCGGACCTATATGTAGTCTGTGTGGATTCTAGTACCCACAAGGTCTTAAAGTAATTCTTCGAATTGGAGATAAAGACTATCAATTCATATAAAATAGTGGGAGGATCTTTAGACTAAAATCTAAGTCTTTAAGATTATTAAATTTATATACTAGTTAGGCTTTGTATTTTTTTTTTGTATACAGATATGGCCTCAAACTTGTTACTCCGATCACTGTTGGACAGTGAGAAGCTTATCGGATCAAATTTTAATAATTAGTATCAAAAGTTAAAGATTGTTCTAGAGTACGAGCGAATCTTTTATGTGATAACGGATCCGACACCTGAAGAACCTGCTCCTAATACCCGAGGAGCGATCTGAGATACTTATTTGAAGTGGCTCAATGATCATATCATGATTCGTTACATCATGCAGGATTTCATGAACGATAAGTTCAACCAAAAGTTTGAAGAAGCTCAGCTAGAGAAAATGCTTCAAGTGTTGAGGGATTCCTTTGGTACTCTTGACGATGTTGAGTGGCACAAGACTAGTTGTGTCATTTTCAATGCTCGGATGAGGGAGGGCGCATCTATTACTGATCATGTATTGTATATGATCGAGCAGATTGAAAAATTGAGCAAACTCAGCTTCTCTTTGCATGAACAGCTGGGGAAGGATGCGATCCTGAATTTTTTACTCAAGTTCTACCTATCGTTCCTCAGTCATTTCAGAATAATGAAGCCTGTAGTCAACTACCACAGTCTGTTGGGGTTGCTATAGACTTTTGATAAAGATCACTAGCTCCACAAGGAGACAGTGAATCTAGTGGGAGGATCTTCTTCGGGTAGTCATCGTTCCTTTAAGAAAAAAAAAGAAGAATAAGAAGGTGCCTGGTGTTGGGAGTCAGTTCCAAAAACTCAAGTTCAAGACTAATCAAAGTCAGACAAAGTGCTTCTTTTGCAAGAAGCGGGATCACTGAAAGAGGAATCATCCTCAGTATATCGCTTCCCTTGATCCGAACAGACCAAAGAAGAAGAAGCAATCAGTTGCTGGATAAGGTACTTATGTGATAACACCTTGTAACTTCTCTCTTATAGATACAATGACCTGGATATTGGATACTGAAAGCCCTATTCATATTTGCAATTTGTTGTAAGGTCTTCAGGTCACTAGGAGATTTGGAGAAGGGGAGAGATTTCTGAATGTTGGAGACGGAAGATCAGTTCTAGTTCTAGCTTTAGGAATCATCAAACTTGTATTCGAGTCTCAGTATATTGTTCTTAATGAGTGTCATTACTATCCTAGTTTTCTTTTAAATATTATTTATGTAGGCCTTTTGGCCAATTCAAATTATGAAATATCAATAAAGAAAAACTTTTGTGATATCATTCTGAATGGTGTTACAATTTTACATGGATAGTTGAACAATGGTATCTATATTGTATCTAGGCCTAGTGTAATACACATTTCAAATAAATGTCTTAGAATAGATGATGTCACGGATGCCTACCTTTGGCATTGTAGGTTAGGTCATATTAACAAGAACAGGATGAACAAGTTAGCTCAAGAAGAAATTCTTGATAAAGATGATTATGAATCGTTACCTACTTGTGAGTCTTATTTGCTTGGAAAGATGACCAAGTCACTTTTTACTAGAAAAGGTGAACGAGCCAGTGATGTGCTGAGTCTGATACATATTGATATATGTGGACCCATGAGCACATGTGTCAGAAGAGGGTACAGCTACTTTATTACATTCACAGACGACCTATCTAGGTATGGGTACATCTACTTGATGAAACAAAAGTCCAAATCGTTTGAAATGTTCAAATGGTTTCGTAATGAAGTAAAGAAATAAACTAAAAAAAGTATTAAAACTCTTTGGTCTGATCGAGGAGGTGAATACCTTTTCAATAAATTTCTGACATATCTAGGAGAGAATCCCATTCTCTCCCAATGGATCCCTCCAAGGGCACCACAGCATAATGGTATCTCAAAAAAGAGGAATTGAACCTTGTTGGATATGATTCGATCCATGATGGGATTTGCAACTCTACCGATCTTCTTTTGGAGATATGCACTTGAAACAGCCTGTCTTGCACTTAATAATATTCTGAGCAAGTCAGTTAGCAAGACACCATATGAGATATGGTCAAGACGTAGGCCGAACTTCTCTTACTTTAGGATTTGGGGTGTCCAACTTATGTTAAACGATTTCAAACTGACAAGCTCAGTCTTAGGTTTGATAAGTATAATTTCATAGGGTACCCCAAGAAAATGAGGGGATATTACTTTTACTAGTCTGCTGAACAAAAGATATTTGTCAGCAGTAAGGCACACCTTTTGGAAAAAAATTTCTTAGTGAAGGAATAAGTGCCTCCAAAATCAAGCTTGACAAAGTTCGACAGGTAGAAGAACCAACACCAATGATTGAATCTGAACTGAATTTGATGAGATCAAACCCAGAGCCCAATGAGCAAGCATCTTTAAGGCGATCCAGTAAAGTACCACGTTAGTCGGATAGATACTTAGGTTTTTTTATCTGAGACGGAGATCCTATCAAACTCGATGAGAATGATGAGGATCCGATCACCTACATGGATACGATACAAAGGTTCGACTCTGATAAATAGCTTGAAGCCATGAGATCCAAAATGGAGTCCATGAAGGTCAACGATGTATGGACATTAGTTGACCCACCTGAAGGGGTTAAACCCATAGGGTGTAAGTGGATCTTTAAGGGGAAGAGGGGTGCAGATGAAAAGGTGGATACCTATAAAGCCCGTTTGATTGTTAAGGATTATCATCAGCGTTATGGTATTGACTACGATGAGATGTTTTCTCCTGTGGCAATGCTCAAATTTATTCAGATTATACTTGCGATAGCAGCATACTTGGACTATGAAGTCTGGCAAATGGATGTGAAGACAGCTTTCTTAAATGAAGAGCTGAACGAGGAGGTGTATATGATACAACCTAAAGGGTTCATATCCACAGATAAGTTCAAGATGTGTAAGCTTCAGAGATCTATTTATGGATTGAGGCAAGCATCTTAGAGTTGGAACATACATTTTGATAAGGTGATCAGAACATATGGCTTCGTTAGGAATGGAGAGGAACTCTGCATATATAAGTAGGCAAATGGTTCAATAATTGTAGTTCTTATATTGTATGTAGATGACATTCTCTTAATCGAAAATGATGTCCCTACATTACAGAGAATAAAAGTTTGGCTGTCGTTACAATTCTCCATGAAGGATTTGAGAGAAGCAGCCTACATCCTAAAGATGAAGATCTATAAGAATAGATCTAAGAGGCTACTCAGACTTTCTCAATCCACATACATAGATATCATGCTGAAGCAGTTCAGCATGAAAAATTTCAAGAAAGGCTATCTTTCGATAGGTCAAGAAATTTTTCTTTCGAAAAGAGATTGTCCGACAAGTCCTTAAAAGAGAGAGCGTATGAGTAGAGTTCCATATGCTTCGACAGTGGGTTCTATTATGCATGTCATGACATGTATGAGACCAAATGTAGCATACTCATTAGGAATAGTGAGTAGATACCAGTCTGATCCAGGAGAAAATTACTGAAAGATTGTAAAGACCATTCTTAAGTATTTGAGAAATACTAAGGACCAGTGGCTTGTGTATGGTGAAACTGACTTGAAATTTATGGGGTTCACTAACTCCAGCTTTCAATCAGACCATGACGATAGTAAGAGTGTGTCAGGTTATATTTTTACTCTAAATAGTGGAGCAATCTATTGAAAAAGTTCCAAGCAGAATAATATGACAGCATTTGTTTGCAAAGCGGAGTATATCGCGGCATCCGATGCTGCGAAAGAAGCTGTATGGTTGCGAAAGTTCATCGACGAGCTCGAAGTAGCACCCTCCATTGATTGCCCTGTCTTGTTATACTGCGATAATACTGGAGCCATTGCTCAAGCCAAGGAGTCGAGATCCCATCAGCGCACCAAACATATTCTGCATCATTATCACCTTATCTGGGAGATCGTGGATTGAGGTGAGATCAACCTTCAAAAGATCGATGAGAAGGAGAAGCTGACTGACCCATTTACTAAAGCTCTCAAAATCAAGGAGTTTGATGACCACAAATCGAAGATGGATATATGATACTGTACCTATTGACTTTTGTCCAAGTGAGAGTTGTTGGAAAATGTGTCTTAAAAATAATCATTAGATGATTGTCCTTATCTTGTAAATTGTATATAAATTTTTATTAATAAAAATTATTTGATATTTTCATTATAAATTGACTATCTTTGAACTCCTATATTGTAATGAAGTCTTTAGGACTATTATTAATCGACAAAGGAGGATTTGTCATTAAGTCCATAAAAATATTTGTGACCAAATGATACGCTATTAATAGGATGATAGCGATATCAAGTGTAGGTTGTTGTGTGCCATATGAGTTGGTTGTCCTCTTAATCAAGGAGTGTGAAGATACTATTATAGTATACAGATAGAATGTAGGAGTACATTTGCATTGAAGTGACCATGTGCTGAGTATTCTGCTGTCAAGAGTAGCTCGTGAAGGTTATGGGTATAAGTATTCCTCTGACCTGAGACCATCACGGTGACTTGTAAGCAACTCACTATACTTCAGTACCAGACCATCTGAGTTTTTAACTTAGTGATGGAAGGATACTAGATGCAGTCAAGTACTTATCAAGTCGGTGTGTAAATCAAGATGGAATTGATCCTTCTGAATTGATAGGAGATATGCATCAGTGTATTTAAATTTAGCAAAATCTTGGTCAGGATAATTCATGAGATAGATTTGAAAGGTTGAAATACAATATGGTCGACTTAATTAGGATTGACAGTTAAATCCTAGGTCACCTTGAGTATTTGGGTCAAAGGAATGAATTATATGGTAACCATACACCGGTAGGTTCTAGAAGGTTGCTTTGTAATACTTCGATCTATCCAGTCATTAGATCATTATTACTAGATAGTTACATCGATTGGTATAGAAAATTATTCCTATACTACCAGCTTAGGTTTGGACCTATGGGGTCACACATATTAAAAGATTTGATCAGATCTGATGACTGAAGAGTCCAATTGGATTGTGACTCTGGTAAAGAGTCCTACTTGGACTAAGACTCTGTGGGAGAGTCCCATTGGGACTGAGACTCTACTATTTATGGAGAATTAATTAGTAATTAAATTACTAATTGACTTAATTTGATTGAGTAAAGAGCTTCGAAATAAGTCTAGTTGAATTAGATTCAGTTCAACTTAGATTGAGATTAATATGATCAAATTTGATTACAAGAGAAATATGATCTTGATTAGATCAAGATTTGGACTCGGCTAATTCCTAATTGGGTTAGAAATATGATAAGATATTTAAATTTTTAATTATACTAGGTTCATTTCTATCAGTGATTTCAATTCAAATTTGATTTGGATTAGAATTGAATTAGAAATGAAGAGTCCAAGTCAAACTAGGACTCTATCCTTATCTTTTACGCAATATCTGGATCCATGCCAATTTCTCCACACCTAATTGGATTTGGATTATAATTTTTGGCATCATGAGAGAGGATCTAATAAGAATGTGCAGCAATAGCTGATGAGTCATAATATTATCTCTTGCCTAATTTGAATGCGATCCGAATTAGAGATAAGATGCAGACTAGGAAAGAGATTTTTCATATATGGTATATTATTTATATTATATTAATTTTTTTTATTTTTTTTGAGGAATTCTTTAGCATGCAAGACTCTATATTCCTTATTCATATCTTAAATATTTTTTTGGAATTTTTTAGAATGCCAAAGGAAAGTTGTGGTGTTGATTCATGGCATTCTTTCTTGGAAAGTCCCAATTCCTAGTCTATAAAAAGGGGACCCCTCTCTTAGACGTCCCATGATCAGTTCTCTTGTGATTTTTTTTATTTTTAGAGCCTCTTCTCCTCCTCCTCTCTTCTTCTTCTAGGTCCCTTATCATTTTGGAGTATCCAAGGTGCTTGTAAAAAAAAGAAGAGATCAGCTGTCGAAGTTATTCACAGACTAGCATCTCTGAGCCCCTGATCTGCACCAATCTTCACGTAGATTTTTCTATAGAGGCCAGATGACTTCGAATGGTTGTGAGTGACCTGAGAAACACTCTGTCAAACTGTTAAACCAAAGGAGATCAAGATCAAAATTTGTTTGGTAACGATCTCTAGCTTATTTCGATTCTTATGGTAGATCTAATAATTAGATCTAGAATTTCAGCATCGATGAGATCGATATGATTTTTTATTTTTAGATCTAAAGTATATATTTTTCATATCAAAGATCTTCATGTGGTAGTCTAAGATTAGGTCTTATATATATGATTAAAATTAAATTATTTAATCTATTATTTCTACTGCATAAAATTTTAAAATTGCATGTATTGCACTACTGCATATTTTCTTCACTATCTACAAGGACAATTCATGGATAGTGTGTACAATACCAATATTTCTTTTCTATTAAAGAATAAATATTGGTTCATGCATGCTGTCCTCAAAGAAATATTCTAAAGTTTATAGATTTATTATACTATAATTAATATATTATTATTGTTTGTGTAGAATTTCGTCGAAGCTGGAGTTGCTGGAGTCGAGATGACCGCAGCCGCCATCGGGACCTGCAAGGGAAGTCTAAACTGGAGTTGGAGGTGCTCTGGCAAGACCCTCCGATGCTCAAATCAGTACTCTGCTTCAACAGAAATGGAGTGCCGAGTGGGAATTTTAGCAGAGTTTTGAGATAGAATTTAGAGCTTAGAGAAGAACGTATCTGGAGGTCCCTTTTTATAGATGGAGAGTGTAACTGATTGACAGCGACATCTGTAACTGCATGGTAGTGGGCTGTTCAGAGCCGCCCAGAGTTTGTTACGGAGAGTAGTGGCGTCAGGGGTCATTCAGGGCCATGTGGAGTTTGTTATAGAGAGTGGAGTGGTGTCCGTTGTCGCGACTTGCCAGAGAGTGGTGAAGCCACGCGAAATCTATTACAGAGAGTGGAGCAGGGTAGTGGTCGCTGTCGTGACTTGCCAGAGAGTTCGGACCTATCGACTGGAGCTCAGCTGGGATATCTGATGGAGCAGAATGGCTCTCTATCCTATCGATCTAGAAGAAGCTCAGATGTTTCCAAGGCTGCTGATGAGTCTACTGTTGTCGGATCCCTTAGGTGCTGATGCTATAGGCGGGAGTCATCTACTGTAGAAGCTCGGATGGAGACTTTCTATTGGTGAAGTCCGGTAGGAGTCCGGTAGGAGTCCGGTTGCTAGGGAAGCCCGTCTGAGATTTGCCTGATGTGGAAGCTCGTCTGAAGATTATCCATCGGAGAAGTCTGATTTCATGAGGAATCTGGTGGAGGGTCAGCCGACGGTGGACCTCGGATGGCATTGGGGAGGTTCGACAGACATCGGAGGTGATCGGTCATTGCAGAAATCCAGCTACCGAAGTCCGTCCGTCATAGGAGCTCATCCGATATCCATCTGCTATGGAAGTTCGGACGGAGTTTGGTTCTTGTAGAAGGCTGAAGGGAAATCGCTTATTGTAGAAGCTCGATCGAAGATCGATTATCGTGGGAGCTCGGAGTAGCGACCTGGCCGGTAGGTCCTGTCCCATTGTAGAAGCTCGTCTAGGATTCGTCCACTGTAGGAGCTCGACTGAAGTCTGCCTGTAATAGAAGTTCAAAAGAATGTGTTTACAGTAGAGGCTCGAATGGAATTTGCTTACAATAAAGATCCAGGATAGACCGCCCGCTGTAGGAGTTCGGAGTAGACCTCTTGTAGTAGAAGTTTGGAGTAGACCGCTCGTAGTAGGAGTTTAGAGTAGACCGCTCGTAGTAGAAGTTCGACTCTCGCAGGAGGACGATTGGAATCCTAAAGGCGGTCGACCGCCATAAGAACTTGAATGGAGTCTGATTACTGTAGAAATCTCATTGTCGAAGAAGCTCAGATATTGATGAAGTCTGAAAGAAGTTCGGAGAATAGTTGATAATTGTAGAAGGTCGGCTGATAGTGAGGCCTAGAGAGCCTTTGGAACGGCCCAGTAGATGGATGGAGAAGCTCACTGTCGGAGAAGTCCAGAAGCTCGGACGGTCGAGGGGGTTCAGAGAGCGTCACACAAGGTCGGAAGCTGGAAAAGCCCTGGAAGGGTCGATCTTTTGCAAACTTCGGCCGGGGGGATATTTTATACCCAACACCAGTCTCCCTACTTTCGAGTTTGGGTTCCGAATGAAGGAAGTACAGAGAAATTCTCACAGCTGAAGTTGCCCCTATCGATTTTCGTACTCGATGGTTGCCAGATATTTTGACGTTCGGCATGCTGGTACTGGAGCCCCTTCGAAAAAGATTTTTTTTTGGAATTCCTGCTGGAGCGCTGTCCCAGGTACGGAGCAATAATGGTTTTACCAATTGTCGGCCACCTCCAGCCACTTGCCATAGTGAGTGGGCCATGCGGCGGTTATGGACTGGCCAGAGGAGTCCTGCAGTCATTATTGCACCAGACCCCGTCACCTATTTAAACCCACCTCCCCCTTCCGGGGATCTCACTTTGCACGGGAGTTCCTTCGGTCCCTTCTTCGTTACCAATATGGATGCGGATGCGGTTTGGATGTCAGCCCAGAGTCTCAAAGCCCATAAGAGGGAAGGTGCTGCAGCTTCCGGGTTGGTGAAGAAGGCGAGGGTAGAAGAGACAGATCCGACTGCATTTCACCTTGATCACCCAGAGCCCGCATTTGTGACACATCCTCGAGCGTGAGTACTTCCCGATCTTGCGGAGGGGGGAAGCCAAAGGAGGACTGGAAGAAGAAGTCAGAAAGAAGGAAAAATCCGACCTCAGGAAGAAGGTCATGCCCACCGTCATTGTGAGGCAGTGGAAGCCATGGCACAAAAAGGACGGCATCTACATATACTTCGAAGATAATGCTAGAGTAATTGTTAATCCAAAGGGGGGTTAGAAGAAGAAGTCGGGTACTTAAAGCAATCCTCGATGATGGCTGAAATCGAGAGTTCAAAGTTTGATGGTACCGAGCTTCCTTGGAGCTCTTTCGCCTTGTATTCCTTTCCTTTCTTGTTGTTTCTCTCTTTGGCCTTCAAGGCTTTGTAATGTATACTTCACTAATGAAATGAAAAAGAAATTTTCCATTACCTTATCCATTCTTGTATTAAATTATCGTTTACCAAACTTCTTTTGTCTTCCATCTTGCTTGGCATCGGCGTTGTTTGTGATTCCTCGTCTATTCTTGCTTTGAGTTGTTGTTTACCGAACTTCTTTTATCTTTTGTCTTGTTCGATGCCGACGTTGTTTGAAGGTTTCTGATCATCGCCGTGTCGATTTGCCTTTTTTGTTCGTGACCGTAGGTCTTTTCGGGGCCATTTGAGTTTGATGCTTCCTCCCGGTGCTCGAGTTTGGGGACCCAAACTTCTCGTTACTTTGAGGAAGTCAATTTCTCCTCGGCCTGTGCCGGGTTCCCTTTTAGTGGCTGAGGGATTTTTGATAGGAGTATCCTTCCTTGTTGAGACGAGGTCCCTCGGGTCTTCAATGTAGTTTGTTTTTCACTTATCGCTAGTGTAGTTCGTCGCTTTCCCTTTTTATCTTCTCCCTCTTTTTTTTTTTTTTATGTTCGAGTGAGGGTTTTCCCTCTGCTCTTAACAGGGTCATGAGAGCATAGAAGAGCCGTTGAGGAGGCTTCCCCCCTCGTCCGGTCTTGATCGACTAGGTCTTTGTTTGTGTCAGGATGAGGTTCTCCTCTTGTTTCTGACAACCAGTTTTAGCTTGTGTTAGGATGAGGTTCTCCTTCTGTTCCTAACGGGGCTGTGGAGGCGTGTAAGGGCCATTCCGAGGGCCTCTCCCCCCATCCGATCTCTGAGTAACCGGGTCTTCGACTTTGCTCATGTTAGGATAAGGTTCTCCTCCTGTTCCTAACAAGGCTATGGGGGCACATAAGGGCCGTTGCAAGGGCCTCTCCCCCCATCCAATCTCTAAGTAATCAGACCTTCAACTTTGCTCATGATAGGATGAGGTTCTCCTCTTGTTCCTAATAAGGCTGTGGGGGCACGTAAGGGCCGTTGCAAGGGCCTCTCCCCCCATCCAGTCTTTAAGTAATCGGGCCTTCGATTTTGCTTATATTAGGATGAGGTTCTCCTCCTGTTCCTAGCAAGGCTGTGGGGGCACATAAGGACCGTTGCGAGGGCCTCTCCCCCCATCCGATCTTTAAGTAACCGGGCCTTCGACTTTGCTTATGTTAGGATGAGGTTCTCCTCCTATTCCTAACAAGACTGTGGGGGCACATAAGGGCCATTGCGAGGGCCTCTCCCTCCATCCGGTCTTTAAGTAACCGGACCTTCGACTTTGCTCATGTTAGGATGAGGTTCTCCTCCTATTCCTAACAAGACTGTGGGGGCACATAAGGGCCGTTGCGAGGGCCTCTCCCCCCATCCGGTCTTTAAGTAACCGGGCCTTCGACTTTGCTCGTGTTAGGATGAGGTTCTCCTCCTGTTCCTGACATGCTTAGTTTTGACTGAATGAGGGAGTTACTTCCTATCGTTTTAAGCTCATGCTAAAATGATAAATATGCAAATATAAAATTTTTATTGAAGACAAAGTTATTGGTAATACATCCGTAGATTTTTCGAATTCCATAGTCGCAGAAGCTCCACTCCCCCAAGCTCTTTTAGATAGTATGTTTCGGGCCGAACTACCTCCTTAACTTCATACGGGCCTTCCCAGTTTGGGGCAAGTTTCTCTTAATTCTGAGGTTGTGAGACAGCGGCTCGCCGAAGCACCAGGTCCCTCGCTCTGAAAGCTTTGCTTTCGACCTGGAAATTATAGTAGCGAGCTACTTTCTGCTTGTAAGCCGCCATCCGAACTTGAGCTATCTCCCACTTTTCTTCTAACAAGTCGAGGCTGACCTTGAGATCCTGTGGATTGCACTGCTCGTCGAATGCCACGACTCGCACCGACAGGAACTTGAGTTCAATCGGGATCATGGCCTTTGTCCCGAAGGTCAAGGCAAAGGGGGTCTCCCTCGTGGGCAATCTCTGGGTAGTTCGGTATGCCCACAGCACATGGTAAAGCTCATCCATCCAAGTTTTCCTTGCTTTTTCAAGTCTCGCCTTGATTCCTTGCAACAGAGTCCTGTTAGTCACCTCGACCTCGCTGTTTGCCTGCGGATGGGCTACCGAAATGAAGTTATGGGAGATATTTAGGTCCTCACAAAATTCAGCAAACCCTGCTCCAGTAAATTGCCGCCCATTATCAGTAATGAGGGTTCTGGGTAGGCCGAACCTACAGACAATTGACTTTCAGATGAAGTCCTGCACTTTAGCTTCTATGATTTTTGCCAAAAGCTCAGCCTTGACCCACTTGGTGAAATAGTCTATTGCCACCAGGAAGAACTTTCGCTGTCCGGATGCCATGGGAAAAGGTCCGAGGATATCCATTCTCCATTGCGCAAACGGCCATGGGGCACTTAATGGTGTAAGCTCAGAGGCAGGTTGTCTCTGGATATTTGCATATCTCTGACACCGATCACACCTTCTGACATATTCGACAGAGTCGTGGTACATGGTAGGCTAGTAATAGCCTTGTCGGAGCAGTTTGTGGGATAATGATCTGGCCCCCAAGTGACTTCCACAGACTCCCTCATGTACCTCCCTCAAGGCGAAGTTGGCTTTAGAAGGTCGGAGGCATTTCAGGAGGGGCAAAGAGTATGACCTTTTGTATAGCTTGCCTTCGTAAAGGATATATCAGGAGGCTTGATTCCTAAGCTTTCGAGCTTCTTTTGCATTAGGAGGAAGAACCCCGTCCTTGAGGTATGCAACTAGTGGGTCGATCCAACTGGGTTCATGGCTGATCTCCATCACAAGCTGTGATTCTTCCATACTTGGATGCTTCAAAACTTCGAAGAAGACTTCCCTAGGCAGTTCGACTGGGGCCAGTGTAGCCAACTTGGAGAAAAGGTTGGCCCTGGTATTTTCTGCTCTTGGGATCTGCCTGATATTAAAGCTGCCGAAGGTAGGGATGATCTCCCTTACCTTTTCTAGATACTTGGCCATACTGTCCTCCCGAGCTTCATAATTTTCACTGACCTGTCCCACTACCAATTGGGAGTCACTATAGGCTTGAAGTCGATCTACTTCTAACTCTTTGGCAATCCTTAGTCCCACAATCAGAGCTTCGTATTCTACTCCATTATTTATCGCAGGAAATTCAAAGCGCAGTGCATACTCCATGATAATTCTATCTGGATTGACCAAGACCAAGCCCGCGCCTGCGCCTGACATGTTGGAAGAACCGTTCATGTAGAGGGCCCAAAAACCATCAGGAAGATCTGTTCTTTCTTCAGGGGAGTTCGGCTGGAGCCCTGGGCTGTCGGCTTCATCTCGTCCAAGTTCGGCCTCTTCCGGGATAGTGCATTCCACCATGAAGTCTACTAATATCTGGGCTTTTATTATCGACCGAGGTCGATAGTCGATGTCGAACTCCGTGAGCTCGACTGCCCACTTCGCTATCCTCTCAGAGGCGTCTGCTCGATGCAAAACCGCCTTGATCGGCTGGTCGGTGAGCAGTATTATGGTGTATCCCTGAAAGTAAGGTCAGAGCATCCGAGCTGCAACCAACAAGACGTAAGTTAGTTTTTCTAACTTAGTATACCTGGTTTCGGCGTCTCTCAATACTCGGCTTATGTAGTAGATCGACCGTTGAACTTTTGCTTCTTCCTTAATCAGAACTGCTGCAAGGGCCACAGGAGAGACCGCCAGGTACAGGAACAACTCCTCTCCAAGCTCGGGCTTTGTCAGTAGTGGAGATGAGCCGAGATAGTTCTTCAGCTCTTCGAATGCTTGCTGACATCCAGAGGTCCAACAGAAGTTCTTCGGCTGCTTGAGAGTCTGAAAGAAAGGCAGGCACCACTCAGCCGATCTTGAGATGAAGCAATTTAGGGCCGCTACTCTCCCAGTAAGGCGCTGAACTTTCTTTATTAACTTTGGGGTGCTGAACTTTCATTTTCTAGATGGAATGAATCTTTTTCGAATTTGCTTCGATCCCGCACCCCGATACCATAAAGCCTAGGAATTTTCTTGAGGTTACTCCAAAAGTGCACTTGGCTGGGTTCAGCTTCATCTTATATTTTTGAAGGGTGCTGAAGGTCTCCTCAAGGTCGACGATGTGGTTCATCGAGGATTTACCTTTTACGAGCATATCATCCATGTAGACCTCCATGTTGCAGTCGATCTGCTCTCTGAAGATCTTGTTTACCAACCATTGATAGGTCGGCCCTGCATTCTTGAGGCCAAAAGGCATGACCCTGTAACAATAAAGGCTACAGTTAGTAATAAAAGCAGTTTTTTCTTCATCCTCTGGTACCATCTGAATTTAATTGTAGCCGAAGAATGCATCCATGAAAGTGAGAAGCTCGTGGCCCGAGGTTGCATCCACCAATTGATCGATTCTGGACAGAGGGTAACTGTCCTTCGGACAGGCTTTATTTAGCTTTTTGAAGTCTATGCACATCCTTCATTTACCATTCGTCTTCTTAACCAGGACCACATTGGAAACCCAGCTCGGATAGTTGACCTCTCTGATGAACCCGACTTTCAAGAGTTTATCAACTTCCTCAGCTATTGCCATCTGCCTTTCCAACACATGACTTCGAACTTTTTCCTTCATCGGTCGGTGTTCGGGATCAACAGCCAGACGGTGTTTCATAACTTCAGCATCGATCCCTGGCATGTCCATCGGAGCCCAAGCGAAAATATTCACATTCTTTTGTAAAAAGTTGATAAGCTGTGTCCGCACCTCTTCCCCCAAGTTGGAGTCGATCTTCACCACGTGCTCTTCATTCCCATCGTTCAAAGGAATTGAGACAAGATCTTCAATTGGCTCACCCCTTTCTTCAGCAAGATCGTCGCGAGTGTCCAATCCATCAACCTGGCAGGGGTTGGACTGTCCCTTTCTCTGAAGGGCTATGTTGTAGCAATGTCTTGCCAGGGCTTAATCTCCTCTGACTTCTCCAACCCCCTGACTAGTAGGAAATTTCAACTTCAAATGGTAGGTCGATACTACAGCTCGGAGGGCGTTCAGGCCAGGTCGGCCGAGGATTGCATTGTAGGCAGACGGCGCCCTCACTATTAGGAAATCCACTAGTGCTCTAGATTATTTTGGATACTAACCTGCAACTACAGTCAAGGTTATTACTCCTTCCACTGGCACTGCATCGTCGGTAAACCCTACCAACGGGGAGCTAATTGACCCTAACCGACCATTAGGGATGGATATTTTTGAGAATGCATCGTAAAATAAAATATCGGTCGAGCTTCCACTATCAACAAAAATGTGGCATACATCATAATCTGCAATATTTAAAGAAACTACAACCGCATCATTATGGGAGAATTGGATCTCCCGGGCATCTTCTTCAGTAAAGGTTATAGGTCCTTCAGTTCTTTGCCGCTTGAACGGTCCGGCCGATCCACTGGCCGCTCCCCTCCGAGACCCTTCAGAGATGGTGTTGATGATTCAGACTGGAGGCCGATCTCTAGGCTGTTCTTTTCTCCTTTGTGGCTCCGGTTGCGGCGGGGCCTTTAGCCGATCTTCTCTACTTTTGGGTTGGCATCGAATGAATCCATCGACTGCCGTTGTCGGAGGAGGACGAGCCTAGGAAGCTGGAGGCAAGGCTGGAGCCTGAGATCTGGTCGCGGAGGCCATGGATCGCCTGGTGGATGCCTTTCGAGGAGGCATCAGGTGGAGATCTAGTAGGAGAAGGAGAAGAGGACGTCAGAGAAGATGACCAGAGACAGTCCCGTTGAGCACTCCTTTAAGAACAAGAGTACTGCAAAGACACAGCCCCTTCCTCTAGCATCAATTCTATCGATGCAGAATTCCATCGAAGCTGGAGTTACTGGAGTCGAGATGACCGCAGCCACCGTCGGGACCTGCAAGGGAAGTCTAAACTGGAGTTGGAGGTGCTCCGATAAGACCCTCTGATGCTCATGTCAGTACTCTGCTTCAACAGAAATAGAGTGCTCGAGTGAAAATTTTAGCAGAGTTTTGAGATAGAGTTTAGAGCTTAGAGAAGAACGTATCTGGGGGTCCCTTTTAATAGACGGAGAGCGTAACTGATTGACAGCGACGTCTGTAACTGCCTGGTAGTGGGCTATTCAGAGCCGTCCGAAGTTTGTTACAGAGAGTAGTGGCGTCAGGGGTCGTTCAGGGCCACGTGGAGTTTGTTACAGAGAGTGGAGTGGTGTCTGTTGTTGCGACTTACCAGAGAGTGGTTGAGCCCGGAGAGTGGAGTAGTGTCCGTTGTTGCGACTTGCCAGAGAGTGGTAAAGCCATGCAGAATCTATTGCAGAGAGTGGAGCAGGGTAGTGGCCACTGTCGTGACTTACCAGAGAGTTCGGATCTGTCGGTTGGAGCTTGGCTAGGATATCTGATGGAGCAGAATGGCTCTCTATCCTGTCGATCTAGGAGAAGTTGGGATATTTTCGAGGCTGCTGATGAGTCTACTGTTGTCGGATGCCTTAGACGCTGATGCTATAGGTGGGAGTCATCTGCTGTAGAAGCTCGGATGGAGACTTTCTATTGGTGAAGTCTGGTAGGAGTCCAGTTGCTAGGGAAGTCCGTCTGAGATTTGCCTGATGTGGAAGCTCGTCTGAAGATTATCCATCGGAGAAGTTCGATTTCATGAGGAATCTGGCGGAGGGTCGGCCGGCAGTGGACCTCGGATGGCGTTGGTGAGGTTCGACAGACATCGGAGGTGATCGATCGTTGTAGAAATCCAGCTATCAGAGTCTGTCCGTCATAGGAGCTCGTTCGATATCCATCCGCTATGGAAGTTCGGACGAAGTTTGGTTCTTGTAGAAGGCTGAAGGGAGACCGCTTATTGTAGAAGCTCGGTCGAAGATCGATTGTCATGGGAGCTCAGAGTAGTGACCTGGCTAGTGGGTCCTGTCCCATTGTAGAAGCTCGTTTGGAATCCGTCCACTGTAAGAGCTCGGCTGAAGTCTGTCTGTAATAGAAGTTCGGAAGAAATGTGTTTACAGTAGAGGCTCGAATGGAATTTACTTTCAGTAGAGATCCAGGATAGACCGCCCGCTGTAGGAGTTCGGAGTAGACCGTTCGTAGTAGAAGTTTGGAGTAGATCGCTCGTAGTAGGAGTTCGGAGTAGACCGCTCATAGTAGAAGTTCGACTCTCGCAGGAGCTCGGTTGGAATCCTGAAGGCGGTCGACCACCGTAGGAACTTGGATGGAGTCTGATTACTGTAGAAATCTCATTATCGAAGAAGCTCGGATATTGATGAAGTCCGTAAGAAGTTCGGAGAATAGTTGATAACTGTAGAAGGTCGGCTGATAGTGAGGCCTAGAGAGCCTTTAGAACGGCCCGGTAGATGGATGGAGAAGCTTATTGTCGGAGAAGTCCGGAAGCTCGGACGGTCGAGGGGGTTCAGAGAGATGTCACACAAGGTCGGAAGCCAGAAAAGCCCTGGAAGGGTCGGTCTTTTGCAAACTTCGACCGGGGGGTATTTTATACCCAACAATTATTATAACTATTTTTATTTTTAAACTATTTTCAGATCATGAACTATGCTTCATATAAAGAGCAGAGCAACAAATAATCATGCCTAATGACTAAAATCAATTAAAAAAGAAGAACAAAAATTTAAAAAATTATAAAAATTAAAAAAAATTAAAAATGATGGCTTGATCTTCCAACTCTTCCATAAATTCCACAGAGAGAGAGAGAGAGATGGGTATTTAGATAAGCGGACGTTAACGACTGTGCAGTGACAGCGACAGTGGCAACAGCGATGCAGTGACCTACATGTGGATTGTGAGAGAGAGAGAGCCATAGAGAGCCATATATACTTGAGAGATCATAGCCCAATGGACTTCAAAGAGGGGTGATGGTGACGGTGATGCAGCAACGGCGATGGTGGCATGGTAACGACGATGGAGGTGACCTATAGGTGGACTGAGAGAGAGAGAGTCAGAGAGAGCTATACTTGAGAGATCATCGCCCGATGGAGATCAAAGAAAGATGGTGATGGAGGTGAAGGTGGAGGCAGAGCGACGACGGTGGTGGTGGAGGTGGAGCAACGACGACGGCCCTAAGGAAAGCAACAACCATAAGAGAGGGAGAGAGGGAGAGAGAGAGAGAGAAATTGAGGGAGGGAGAGTGAGACTGGGGAGAAAGGTGACGGCAGTGGTGGAGGGAGGACGACAATGGTGGCCTCGATTCGGCCGGTGCAGAGCGGTGTGCTTGACCAGGGAGGGAGGGAGGATGATGGCTGGAGCGATGTGCTCGATCGAGGAGGGCAGCTTGATCAAGGAGGGAGGACAACGGTTGGAGCAGCGTGCTCGATTGGGAAGGGAGTGACGTGCTCAATGGCATGAGACAGTGAGAGAGAGATCGCACATGTTTTGGGACAAAATGAGGACAACGATTGGAGTGGCATGCTCAACGGGGGAGGGCGGCTCGATCGAGGAGGGAGGACGACAATCGGAGCGGCATGCTCGACTAGGGAGGGAGCAGCGTGCCTAGCGGCGTGAGATAGCGAGAGAGAGATCGCGTGCATTTTGGGGCAAAATTTTGTCCTAAAACATTTTTTTTCAACAAAATAACCTTTAGCGACAAAATATATTCATCACCAAATATAAAAACTTTTGTCGTAAAAACTATATTTTTTGTAACAAAAATTTTTTCATCGCAAATAACTAATTTTTAGTGATAAAAATTTATTTCATCATAAATAATTTTATTTTTGATGATAAAAAATTTATTTCATCACAAAAATAAAAATTCTAGTGATAAAAAAATTTATCTTTAAAAATTTACTTCTGGCAATAAAAAATAAAATTTCATCAAAAAGATTCAATTTTTTTATTTCAACAAAACAACCTTTAGCAATGAAATATTTTCATCATCATATATAAAAAATTTTATCACAAAAACTATATTTTTTGCAATGAAAATTATTTTATCATAAATAACTAATTTTTACCAATGAAAATTTTATTTTATCATAAATAATTTTATCTTTGATGATGAAAATTTTATTTCATCATAAAAAAATAAAAAATCTAGCAATAAAAAAAAAATTATCATTAAAAATTTACTTCTAGCAATGAAAATTAAAATTTCATCGCAAAAGATTTAACTTTTTATGATGAAAATTTTTTTCATCGTAAATACTTAATTTTTGACAGTGAAATTTTTTTTGTCGTAAAAACATACTTATTTGTGATGAAAAATATTTTCATCGCTAAAATTTCACTGCTAAAAATCAGATTTTTTGTAGTGAGAATTTAGACTTTTAGTGATGAACTTTTAGTGATGAAACATAAGTCTAGTCACCAAAGCCTCCTATTTAGTGACGGCAGTAAGAAATAGTCATAATAAGTCTAGTCACCAAAGCCTCCTATTTAGTCACCAAAGCCTCCTATTTAGTCACAAGATATATATTTTATATGACTAAGTTTTAATTTGTCATAAACAATTTGTCATTAAATAAAGCATTTTATGATGAAAAATAATGTTAGTGGAAAAATAAATTTTGATTAACTCATTAGTGATAATTTTATAATTCATTACTAAAATTTATCTCTTTAGTGATGATATTTTAAAATGGTCACTATAGATATATGTTTTTAATAACAAAATATATAGAGTAGTCATTCATTAAAAAGTCTATATTTTTAGTGACAATAATTATGTTATCATAATTTTGGTATCAATATCCATGTTGGTCAAATCACTAGTAATAATTTTATAATTCATCATTGAAACTAATATCTTTAATAATGATATTTTAAAATGATCACTCTATGCATATATCTTTCAATGACAAACTGATAAAATAATCATTAAAATGAGTATTGGTCAATGTATTAATGATGATTTTATATTCATCACTAAAGCATAAATCTTTTATGATGATTTTTGAAATAGTTACCATAAGTGTATAACATTAATGACAAAATTATGGAGTGGTCATTAAAAATCTATATCTTTAGTATCAATCATTATGTTATTTTAAAATCTTATATATTATGATAAAATAATGATATTATTAATAAAAATATTAATTATAATAATATTTAAATAATATATATATTAATCACTAAAATAAGATGTGGACCCTAATTTTATACTTAGTATACTATTGAAATAAAGCCAATCATCATGAAAATTGGAGTAAGATTAGAGAATAATAAGATATATTAAACTATTTAAAATCATATGTCCTATCAGAATTTAATTTAATAAAGTTGATTGCATATTTTATATTTAGCTAAAATTTATAGATGGCTCAAATATTTATTTTCAATCTGATTTGATCCAATCTATTTAATGAATAAGTTATATGAGTTAAGATAATTTAATAATTAGAGAAAAATTTTTACTTCAAAATGCACTATCAATAGTGAAAGCAACATATAAAAATTAGGTAATAGTTTAAGACGTAATAACTAAAAACTTTCACGGAGATCGATTTAACTATGGATTTAAATCAACAATCTAACTTAAATAAAATATATAGTATAAAGTCTTAAAAAGTATTCTATATTAAATACTATTATTTATTAATTACAGTATAAATAAAATGAGTCATAAATTATCTACTTTTAAAAGGCTTTAAAAAAAGAAGATGATTAAAATATTATAAAAAATTAATTAGTTAAAAATAAAATATATTATAATATTTTTAAAATAAAATATTTTATAACATAAAAAATTTAAAATAAGCATAATGAACCACTATTTTATTTTAAAAGTTAATATTGTCATAGGAGTTAGATAGTAGATAAATATCCAATAGATCTTAGGTTCGACCCTTTATAGAGGCTTATGTATAAGAAATATATACGATCATTTTTTTATCTTTTGTTACAAATATAATCATCATTAATATTTATCTTTAATGATCATTTATATTTTATCATTAAATATAGTAGTTTTTTCTGATGACTTCATATTTTTATTACTAAAAATTTTAACTATGATACCTTTAATTAGCGACCACCTAGCGATGAAATATGTATGGTCATTAAAAATTTTTATCGATGAAAGTAAAAAAATTTGTGACTAAATTTTTTATCACTAAAAATTTAAATCAAAAAAATAGATGGCAGACCATCATTAAAAATCTGATAAAAATAACCTCATCGCTAATTATCATTATTAGTGATGGTAATTTAGCCATCGCTAATAATATTAATTAGTAATAGTATTAGTAACAAAAAGTTATCGCTAATAATTTAAATTTTTTTCTTAATTTAAGTATTAAAAAACTATTAGCGACGGTATAACCATCACTACTACCATCGCTAATAGTTTTTTAATTTTTTTAAAAATATAATAAAACTATTAACAGCGATGAGTACCATCTCCAATACTGTCACCAATAGTTTTAAATTTTTTTTAAAAAAATCATAATTAAATATTTTAAAATTTATTTTAATCACATTAATAAGTAATAATATTTTTTAAAATCTATTATAATAAAATAATAATTATTTAATATAATCATAAATATAAATTTAATTAATTATATTAACCATATAAATTGGAGTCAACTCTAGGAAGATTGGAGTTGACCCTGGCTCATTGGCACGAAAATGGCATGCAAAGGGGGTACCTCATGGGTCAACCCTTGTTGAACAAAAAGCATAGATAGAAAGTTGATTTTTTTGAAATTCAAAAGGAGTCGACCCTGAAGAATTGGAGTCGAACTCAGAGTGGATGGAGTTGACCCCAAGCACGAAATAGGTTGTAACTTTTGTCTTATTACTTTAACATCTAAATTTTGCTGTAGTTTATTGCATTCACCTTACAACAATATTAAAATTAAGTTAATTCAAAGCACATACTTATTAAGAGTTTAAATTTGATTAAAATCTTATGAAAACCCAATTCACACCCTCCTTGGGTTGCTACCTTTGGGCAACAATATGTCGATACGGAGGTATATATTTTGATATACTACTCTGATTCTCGAACAGATTCTTGATATATGTTCCATTCGATAATATAGAGTTATAGACAACCCCGACCCATTGATTGGATGGTTAGATTTGTTGGGTTTCGACCATGCAGTGGAAAGTAATTTTTAAAAAATTTTAAAACAAACAAACTAATAACTTTATTAAATAAAACTATCGAACCGAAATCTAAATCTTAGAATCACCTTTTCGATATCGATCAAAGCAAAATCAAGCATGCAAAGAGATAGAATTTTATACTTTTACCAAAATAAAAAAGTGACACATTGGTGTTCTCCACAAGACTCCAAAATAGAAGTCCTCCAATGGTGATCCACATGAAAGTTGGCCAAAATCCTTCTCAACCAGTGCGCTGCCGCAGCCTTATCTTTTTAAGAATACTGTCGGTTTCAAACTTATGGTACGATCGCACCAAAGTCTAGTTGTTTCCAAATTTACCACCAGAGTGACATCAAGAAGATACTCTTCAGATGTCTCATAACTTAGAATCTAATTTTTAGCTCCAACAGATGAAAAAATCAAACCCTAGGGCACACTAGCAACACTTGCTAAAAATCTCACCACTCTGCTTGCAATTTTTGCCACTTAATTTTCCCTTGCCTTTATCACAGATTTTTTTTAAATTTTTTTTTATGATTACCATGTCCCTCCTCTTTGGTTTCAACCCAAAATCATAGCATGAAACCATGTGGGACATCCCCTATAAATAGGGGACCAAGAGATGTCACATGGGATGAAGGGGCGCCAACCTTTGGCGCTCCAACTTCTCACATGGTGAATAAATTCACTGTGTAGAATTTTTGGTACATCAGATACTTGCAGTAGAAGAAATTTCCCTCTTCTATATGTCATAAAAATTTTACATTAAATTAGAATTAAATCATAGGATATCTGGTTGAGAAATAAAAGCAATGCGTATAATTAAGAGCCTTCTTTAAGAAGGACTCTCCATTTCACATGCCAAATTGAGGTGGGCGGCATTTATTTTTTGCTGTGGCTTTTGGTGGGTGTAGAGGAGTCCTTCTCCACTTAAAATTATTTTAGGTTGGATAAAGATCCAATTCAAATTGACCCAATCCCATTAGGTCAAAGGCAACTAATTTAGGTTAGCTCAAACACTTTGAACTAAACCAAATTATGAACTTGGGTTAATACAATGTGCTAGCATATCAAATTAACTCATAGAATTTATATTAAACTATAATTAGATCAGATCAAGATTGAATCCTAAAGTGTGTGATCCATTAGGTTTCAAATCTAGCCAGCAGTGAATCCAGACTTTCGATGTAACCCTAATCTGATGAGATTAGGTCACTTGAAGAATCCCAATCAACTTGGACTCTTTCAAATTGATTTCAGAATTAAATTCTTTCAATTATGATGAGCCCATAAGTCAAGATTGATGTCTAGCAATGTGTCATGACTATCCAAAAGATTTAAAATTTTGATAAAAATTTATCAAAATATCCTTCAGTGATAAGATCCCGTGTAATTCAATTCTTCAGTCAAACAACATCCCAGATGAGCTGTGGGCATGAAAATATGTCAAACCCGATCACTTTATGTATTTCGATCTAAAGGCAATGATTCAATTGATGATATATTAGAAACTCTTTTCTAATTATCATCTTGCTTTGGCCAAAGACTTTCAGAATTATCGTCCTATGAGATTACATAGGATATTCGCTCCCCTTATTAGGAGTGACTAATTTTTTATTGATCACTCACAACCTCCATGCATACTTCACCATATCTAGAACACCCTACACAAGGATCAAAGAACTAAGTTAGATAGTGAACCAAAATATGGATCCATGTACACAAGGTACCATGATGATCTCAGATCTAAGGATCACTTACACAACTCCCACTAGAGAATCATCAGTTGACATGTAAATAAAACTCCATATGATATTTTCTCATAGGTCAATTCAGTGAATCATTCTCTAATGAGCACTTATATCTTTGTATTAGTGTCACCACACAAGTGGTTGTGAGATCAACCACCCTCATTTTTGAGCAAACATAGACATGCCAGTCTTATCGGTATCATTGATCTCCGACTCAATGTATCAATGACTAAGAATATTTTAGGTTAGGACTATCAAGGAATTAGCTCTCACTGGCATGATCTCATCACGGACCTAAAATCATTACCCAAACCTATTAGATTCATTATAATCTTAAAATTAATAAAATATAGCATATAATGAATCAAAAATATCTATTTTGTTAATCAAATAAATATCAATGATATGAGTTTGAAAGATAAATTACAATAAACATCCTATCACATCCCATATGCGATTGGCTTGTAGGGCATTATTCTTTCAATCTCCCACTTGCACTAAAGCCAATCATCCCTATACTTGATACCCATGCTATCAAGATGGCAATCAAATTGCTGCATTGACAAGGTCTTAGTGAACAGGTCTGCTATATTATTTATGATGTCAACTCGCTCCACGATCACATCACATCTTTCGACCATCTTTCGAATGAGGTGGAACCGTCTTAAGATATGCTTGAATTTATGATGAGACCTTGGTTCTTTGGCTTGAGCAGCTATCCTAGTATTGTCACAATAAAAATATACTAGTTGTTCAATCTCTGGAATTGCATCCAACTCTGTGATAAATTTTTTCATCCAGATGACCTCCTTAGCAGCCTCACTTGCAATAATATACTTAGTCTCAGTGATCGAGTCAGAACAGTTTGCTGTTTGAAGCTTTTTTTGAAGTGAAATTCAGTGCAGGGGTAAAATGATAATTTTAAAACTTTTTTAAAATTATGATTTTATAGTGAAAAATATTAATTAATCTAATTAATTAATATGTGTTTACCCTACACTAGAATCTAAATATGATATATAGCATGCATGCATTTAAATTTGAAATTCGAATTTGAACAGTAAACACTTTACTGTAATGTGTTCAGAACACAATACCTTTATGCGGATAGTCGATCTCCATAATTTGATCACTGTAGGAAAGCTCTGATCATCGCAACATAGCCACACAGGGTGTCTGGCCTCTGCAGATCATCCACACAAGGCTCCCGGTCTGATCGGCTCCTCACGAGTGCTAGCTCGTTGTAGAGCCCTTTTGATGGCTGATGCTGATCAAACTCCTTTGATCGATGTTTATCGATTCTTTGAATACTCTGAATTATCAGCAGACATGCTTGAGAGGATGTTGAAGATTTTTCTAAAATTTGATGGGCTCACGACACTCGTAGCTCACCTTCTCACTTCCCGAACCCCAGGCTAAAACCCTAGGGTACACTAAGAAAAACTCTGTGCCCTTTTTTCTTTCTTTTCTTTCTTTCTCTCTCAGAAGGTTTTGGACCTTCACCTCATGCAGAAAGGTTCCTCACACCCCAAAGTTTCTCTCCAAAAATTTTTACGCACGCCCCACCTTTCTCCCCTTTTCAAAACAACATCGAACGTGTCTTATCCACGTGAGAGGATAAAGATAAGTGGTTGCACATTTGAATTCAAATCGAGTTTGAATTCAAATGCAAACCAACTCATCCCTATCCACTTATGGTGTAAGAAGAGAAGGGCGTGGACTCTTTGTATGTGGAAAGGTTTCATGAGAAACCTTTTCTCGTGTAAGTTATGAGGCGCACAAGATGGATAAGCATGAAGGCACAAGAGATAAGTTATCCATTCAAATTCAAACACGCTTTGAATTTGAATGGTTAACTAATCAGCTTTATCCATCCATATGGTGCACAAATATGGGTGTGGGGAGGGCTTTGTGTGAGAAAAAATTCATAAGAAATTCCTTCTCGTGAATTCAAATGGGCGCAGTGGATGTGAGATGGCGCAGGGAGTTTGGGTCAAGGTGTTTTCATTATTTAAACCAACCTAATTGAACCAAATAAGTTAGGCCCAATTAGACTAATTTAAACCCAACTTAATTAGAATTAATTAGGCTCAATAAAATCCTAATCAAATCAGAAATTGACTAAGCCCAACCCTTGATCAAATCAGGGACCAAACCATCTCGATGATTAGGTCAACTCTTAACCTAATCTGGTCAAACCCAACTGAATCCAATTCAATTGGACTTGATCCAAAAATAATTACTCAATTAAATTGAGTTAATTAGCGATCAAAGCACTAATTAAACCTCTCATAAATATTGAGTCCAAATCCGATGGGCAATCGGGTATCAAAGTTCATCAATATGAAACCTTGATCGAAGAGTCCCAATTCAGTGGGACTCTTGACCCCGGTACCCAAAATGTGTGGGACTTATGATCAGAGAATCCTGATTCTCGATCACAGAGTTTCAGACACATAAGACTCATAGTCTATGAATATTAAAACTCTTCATCAGCCATCAGATCAGATAGGAACCTCTAATGTGTGTGACCCCGCAGGTTCGAACCTAAGCCGGTAGCACAGAAACCAATTTCTGTACTAATCGAAGTGACCATCTAGCAATGATACCCGACGTCGGGATAGGTCAAATAGTCACAATCGTAATACTCGAAACCTACGTGAATATGGTTACTATATAATTCATTCCTTTTGACCCTTGTGTTTAGGATGACTCAGGGTTAAACTATCAACCCTGATTAGATCATCCGAGTCGTGTTTAACTCAAACAGTCCTGTGACTCTTCACTAGGACTACCCTGGCCAAGGTTTTGCTAAATTAAAATACGACTGTACACAGCTCCTGAACTAGAGTGGTCAATCCCATCTTGACACATGCACCGACAAGTAGGTAATCGGATCCTCATCATTTTCATCAAGTTCAATAGGATCTCCATCCCGGATCAAGAAACCATAGTATCTATCCGGTTGACGTGATACTCTACCAGATCGCCTTAAGGGTGCATAAACAATGGGCTCCGAATCTGATCTAATCAAATCCGATTCAGGTTCAACTACTTGTGTCAGTTTTTTTACCTGTCGAACTTTCTCAAGCTCGACCTTAGAGGCAACAGTCCCTTCACCAAGGAACTCCTTTTCTAAAAAGATTGCCTTAAGGCTGACAAACATCTTTCGCTCATCAGCTAGGTAGAAATAATATCCTTTGGTTTCTTTTGGGTACCTTATGAAATTACACTTGTCAGACCTAGGTCCAAGCTTATCCGTAATTAAACGTTTAACATAAGCCTGACACCCCCAAACCCTAAGGTGCGAGAGTACTGGCTTACATCCTATCCATAACTCATATGGTATTTTGGTTACAGACTTACTCGGAACCCTATTTAGAAGGTAACAAGCCAATTCGAGTGCATATCCCCAGAGGGAGATCGGCAGACCAGCAAACCCCATCAAGGATCGGACCATGTCTAACAAGGTCCGATTCCTCCTTTCAGACACACCATTATGCTGTGGTGTTCCAGGAGGAGTCCACTGAGAGAGAATCTCATTCTCCTCTAAATATGTCAGAAACTCATTGGAAAGGTATTCACCTCCTCGATCAGATCGAAGAGTTTTAATACACTTCCCAGTTTATTTTTCTACCTCATTTCGGAATAGTTTGAACATTTCAAATGACTCTGACTTATGCTTCATTAAATAGACATACCCATACCTCGATAGGTCATCTGTGAAAGTTATGAAGTAGAAATATCCACCTCTTGTACTTGAGCTCATGGGTCCACATACATCAGAATGTACCAGACCCAAGAGTTCACTGGCTCGCTCACTTTTTCCAGTAAAAGGTGACTTGGTCATCTTCCCAAGAAGACAGGACTCACAGGTTGAAAGTGATTCACAATCAGCAACTTCAAGAATTCCTTCTTGAGCCAACCTGTTTATCCTGTTCTTATTGATATGACCTAGCCTACAGTGCCAAAGGTAAACTTCTGACACATTATCTATTCTAAGGCATTTATCGGAGGTTTGAACCACATTAACAGGTTGTGATAGTAAGTAAATTCTATTATTTAATTATCCAACAAATATTGTAACACCATTCAAAATGATATTGCAAACATTTCTTTTTATTAAAAATTGATAACTGTACATGGCCAAAAGACCTACAGAAATAATATTTAATAAAAAGCTTGGACAATAGTAACATTCACTCAGAATTACATTACGAGAATTGATTACAAGGTTCATGATTCCTAAAGCTAGAACTAGAACTTTGCTTCCATCTCCAACATTCAGGAACCTCTCGCCGTCATCAAATCTCCTACTGACCTGCAGACCCTGCATCGAATTGCAAATATGATAAGGACTTTCGGTATCCAATACCCAGGCAGTAGTATCACAAATGGAAAAGTTGCAAGGTGTTATCATATTATTACCTTGCTTCTTCTTCGGCCTGTTTGGATCCAGGGAGGCAATGTATAGAAGACAGTTCCTCTTTCAGTGCCCCTGCTTCTTGCAAAAGAAGCACTCCGCCTGGCTCTGGTCGGGCTTGCACTTCTTGGTCTGACCCTGTGCAGACGTCCCAGCATGCGGCTGCACCTTCTTATTCTTCTTCCCTTTCTTAAACGGTTGACGACCAGAAGAAGACCCTCCCACAACATTCACCGACTCTTTATGGAGCTGGTGGTCCTTCTCAAAGTTCTACAGCAACCCCAACAAGCCGTGGTAGTTCACTGCAGGCTTTGTCATTCGAAAATGAGTAAGAAAGGGGAGAAAGGACTTGGGCAATGAATTAAGGATCGCATCCTTACTGAGCTGCTCGTGTAGGGGAAAGCCCAGTTTACTTAGGCGCTCAATCATTTCGATCATGTACAGTACATGATCAGTGACTGAGATCCCATCCCTCATTCGAGCATTGAAAATGGCACAACTAGTTTTGTGCCTTTCAACGCCGTCAGGCGTGCCAAAGGAGTCATTCAACATTTGAAGCATCTCCTGCGGTTGGGCGTTCTCAAACCTACGGCTGAACTCATCATTCATTGCCGCCAGCATTATGCACTGAACGGTGATGCGATCATTGAGCCACTTCTGGTAAGTGTCTCAGACCGTGCCTCTAGCATTCGAGGCTGGCTCCTTTGGTGCCAGATCCGTTACTATATAAAGGATCCGCTCATGCTCAAGGATGATTTTTAATTTTTGATACCAGCTATTAAAATTCAGTCCCATGAGCTTGTCATTATCTAATAATGATCGGAGTGATAGGATAATGGCCATAGCTGCATAAAGGAAAACCAGACCTCTATTAGTGCATAAATTATTAATATTAAAGATTTGAACTTTAGTCTAAAGTTTCTCCCAGTATTTTAATGAACTGGTAGCCTCAACCTCCAATTCGAGGAATTAATTTAATTTCGTAGTGGGTACTAGAATCCACACAGACTACACACGAGCCCAACTTTGGTTGGTCAACCCATGTGCATCTATGGATAGGTTCATAACCAGTTGTTTCTCTAAACAACTTCTAGTAATCAATTTTATCCCAGAACCTAATCAGTAGGCTTTGGCCTCCACTGAAAAGATCTGGTTAGGTCCAACCATTAACATGACTTGATTTGATGAATCGGACCAATAAATGATCAGGCCCGACTTTGGCCGGCCAACCTGACCACCATCAAAAAGACTCAAACCAAATTATCATACTATGAATGATAATTTCATTAGTCAATAAGCACCAGACCTTTGGGCCTCCAATGATTATTAAACTAATGGACTCATTATCACTCACTTAATGGGAGGCTATGACTTAGTTATCACTATAACTTAATCATTTTTAGGACCTAATAATTTCTGAGGATTTTATTAAAGAATAGAAGAGAATAAATTTTCAGCCAATTTCAATCCTCCCACTGACTTCACCAAGTCAGATTAAAAAAAGATTTAATTAAAGCCGGCATTAGGAGCACCTAAATCAGTCACACTGATTTATCTAATGACATGGGTGAGCCCTAATCACCAAGTGATCTAATCAAAACCTAACTCACCAGGTTGGCCAGGTAAGTAAGATCAGTGGTGGGGATATGCCATTAACTCGTCAGAGATCAAATCAATGCGAGTAGCTCCCACTTAAGAATCACTAGTCAAACTGCCAAACTTACCTAGACACCAACCAGTTCATTAGTTTTAATTTGATCAACTTAGTAAATAGGGTTCCACCACGTAGCCATGAATTAAGTCCATCTTGGTCTAGTTAAAGACATGGACCCATTCAACTACAACTATTGGAGTTGAGTCTAGAGTGTCCTTGACCTAATCTAATTCAACTTTTGATTAGATTTGACCAAGTACTCTAATCTAGTCCATTTCTTTAAGCTAACCTTAGGTCTAACCCAATTATGGACCTAATCCATCTAACCCATGGACCCACAAGTTTATGCAATTGTCTTAGGTCTTAATTCACAATTTTAGACAAACTTGACAACACTTAATTCTTTTAATTAAGTATTTGAGCTGATGGGTCAGGGTTTGGCATTTCGAAAATAATTTTTAAATTTGAAAGATTTTATTTTCTGTTCACCAAACATGTTGACTCATTTCACAAATAGATCAGCACATTTCATAAATAGCAATCCTATTGCTAATTACATAACAGAAAATAACTCAATCAAAATAAATCATGAATATTTCTTTAGATCTAATCTAACACATTCATGATAAATTTTATAATTGAACCTTTACAATTAAGTCATTTTGCTGCTTCATCTGCATGGGATATAATTACAGCGGCACCCCTACCACCATAGGAGACCCCATTGAATGGGAGGAAAGGGCCTTTAAACCCTACTTTTCTCCTATGACCGGATGGTCATGGCAACCAATCCAATTCAATTACTTGCTACTTGGATCATGTATATCTAAATATACCAATTTTAAAATTTAAATTTCAAATTTTAAATTTTAAATTTTAAATTTTTGAATTTCAAAATTCAAACAAATTTCAAATTTTAAATTTTAAATTTTTGAATTTCAAATTTTGAATTTTAAATTTTGAATTTCAAATTTGAAATTTCAACCAAATTTTAAATTTTAAATTTCAAATTTTTGAATTTTGAATTTCAAATTTTAAAATTTAAATTTTAAATTTTGAATTTTAAATTTTTGAATTTTGAATTTTGAACAACTTTCAAATTTTAAATTTTGAATTTCAAATTTTAAATTTAAACTTTTAGATTATAACTTAATCTGTGCATGTAAATTCATATATCATATCTTAGAACCCGCTCTGATACCATTTGAAGTGAAATTCAGTGTAGGGGTAAAATGATAATTTTAAAACTTTTTCAAAATTATGATTTTATAGTAAAAAATATTAATTAATCTAATTAATTAATATATATTTACCCTACACTAGGATCTAAAT
Organism: Elaeis guineensis; assembly: GCF_000442705.2. Taxonomy (NCBI): domain Eukaryota; kingdom Viridiplantae; phylum Streptophyta; class Magnoliopsida; order Arecales; family Arecaceae; genus Elaeis; species Elaeis guineensis. The sequence goes on along the minus strand of NC_026007.2, from coordinate 50,628,503 downwards.
ATGATATACAGCATGCATGCATTTAAATTTGAAATTCGAATTTAAATAGTAAACACTTTACTGTAATATGTTCAGAACACAATACCATTATGCGGATAGTCGATCTCTGTAATCTGATCACCGTCGAAAGGCTCTGATCACTGCAACACAGCCACACAGGGTGTCTGACCTCTACAGATCATCTACACGAGGCTCCCGATCTGATCGGCTCCTCACGAGTGCTAGCTCGTTGTAGAGCCCTTTTGACGGCTAATGCTGATCGAACTCCTTCGATCGATGTTTGTTGATTCTTTGGATATTCTGGATTATCAGTAGATGTGCTTGAGAGGATGTTGAAGATCTTCCTAAAATTTGGTGGGCTCACGACACTCGTAGCTCACCTTCTCACTTCCCGAACCCCAGGCTAAAACCCTAGGGTACACTAAGAAAAACTCTGTGCCCTTTTTTCTTTCTTTTCTTTCTTTTTCTCTCGGAAGGTTTTGGACCTTCACCTTATGCAGAAAGGTTCCTCATGCCCCAAACTTTCTCTCCAAAAATTTCTACGCACGCCCCACCTTTCTCCCCTTTTTAAAACAACTTCGAACGTGTCTTATCCGCGTGAGAAGACAAAGATAAGTGGTTGCACATTTGAATTGAAATCAAGTTTGAATTCAAATGCAAACCAACTCATCTCTATCCACTTATGGCATGAGAAGAGAAGGGCATGAACTCTTCGTGCGTTGAAAGGTTTCACGAGAAACCTTTTCTCGTGTAAGTTATGAGGCGCACAAGATGGATAAGCATGAAGGCACAAGAGATAAGTTATCCATTCAAATTCAAACACGCTTTGAATTTGAATGGTTAACTAATCAGCTTTATCCATCCATATGGCGCACAAATGTGGGTGTGGGGAGGGCTTTGCATGAGAAAAAATTCATGAGAAATTCCTTCTCGTGAATTCAAATGGGCGCAGTGGATGTGAGGTGGCGCAGGGAGTTTGGGTCAAGGTATTTTCATTATTTAAACCAACCTAATTGAACCAAATAAGTTAGACCCAATTAGACTAATTTAAACCTAACTTAATTAGGCTTAATTAGGCTCAATAAAATCTTAATCAAATCAGGAATTGACTAAGCCCAACCCCTGATCAAATCAAGGACCAAACCATCTCGATGATTAGGTCAACTCTTAACCTAATCGGGTCAAACCCAACTGAATCCAATTCAATTGGACTTTATCCAAAAATAATTACTCAATCAAATTGAGTTAATTAGTGATCAAATCATTAATTAAATTTTTCATAAATATTGAGTCCAAATCCGATGGGCAATCGGGTATCAAAGTTCATCAATATGAAACCTTGATCGAAGAGTCCCAAATCAGTGGGACTCTTGACCCCGGTACCCAAAATATGTGGAACTTGTGATCAGAGAATCTTGATTCTCGATCATAGAGTTTCAGACATGTAGGACTCATAGTCCATAAATATTAAGACTCTTCATCAGCCATCAGATCAGATAGGAACCTCTAATGTGTGTGACCCCGCAGGTTCGAACCTAAGCCGGTAGCACAGGAACCAATTCCTGTACTAATCGAAGTGACCATCTAGCAATGGTACCCAACGTCCGGATAGATCGAATAGTCACAATCACAACACTCAGAACCTACGTGAATATGGTTACTGTATAATTCATCCCTTTTGACCCCTGTGTTTAGGATGACTCAGGGTTAAACTATCAACCCTGATTAGATCATCTGAGTCGTGTTCAACTCAAACAGTCCTGTGACTCCTCACTAGGACTATCCTGGCCAAGATTTTGCTAAATTAAAATATGACTGTATACCGCTCCTGATCTGAAGTGGTCAATCCCATCTTGACACACGCACCGACAAGTCAAGTACTTGACTACACCCAGCAGCCTTCCGTCACTGAATTAAAAATTCAGGTAGTCCAGTGCCTAAGTGCAGTGAGTTGCTTGCAAATCACCATGGCGGTCTCAGGTCGGAGGGACATTTATACCCATATCCCATCGGAGCAAATCTTGATAGCAGAAATAGCTCCAGAGTCGGTCACGTTCGGTGTAGATGTACCCTTACATCTCACCTGTATGCCATACCAGTGTCTCCACACTCTTTAGTTAAGAGGATAACCAACCTATATGGCACACAATGACCTATGCTCGATAAACATTATTGTCCTTGGTAACAACGTATCATTTGGTCGCGAACAGATTTAAGGACTAAATGACAAATCCTCCTTTATCGAGTCTAAATAGTCCTAAGGACTTCACCACAACACAGGAGTTCATTAGAAGATGATAATTTATGATGAAAAATGCCAAAATAACTTTTATTTATTTATAATTTATGTACTAATATAACAAAGAGCACAACCATCAATAGGCTGACGATTGGCTTTGGGACACTATTCCCAATATTTTTAACTTACTGCACCACCATACAAGGTGAATACATATCCAGATATAGATTTGCTATCATCCCGATTAGACTAAAAACTAGAATCAGTGTAACCTTCAAGTTTTAAATCAGATCCACCATACATCAAAAAAATATCTCGTCCTTCTTAAGTACTTGAGTATATTTTTCACAGCTTTCCAATGATCCTCTCCGAGATCAGTCTGAAATATGCTTACAATGCTTAAGGCATAAGCCACATCAATCCTGGTACAGAACATAGCATACATTATTGATCTTACTGTCGAAGCATAAAGAATAGAACTCATTCTATTTTTCTCTTCAGGTGTCTTAGGAGACATCTTCTTAGAGAGTTGTATGCCATGACTTATGGGCAAATAATCTCTTTTACTTTCCTCCATGTTAAACCTCTTCAACACAAGGTCAATATACCTTGACTGGAACAAGCCTAGCATTCTTTTCGATCTATCCCTATAGATCTTTATACCAAGTATATAGGATGCTTCACCCAAGTCTTTCATGAAAAATTTTTATAATAGCCATATTTTGATTGATTGTAACATCGCGATATCATTCCCAATGAGCAGTATGTCGTCCACATATAAAATTAAGAAGATAATAGCACTCTCACTAGTCTTCTTGTACACATAAGATTCATCCATATTTTTAATTAAGCTAAATGATTTGACTGTCTCATCAAAATAGATGTTCCAGCTCCTCGATGCTTGCTTCAATCCATAAATAGATTTATTCAGCTTGCATACCTGATTTGCTCTTCCACTTGAGATAAATCCTTCTGATCGAGTCATATAGACTTCTTTCTTAAGGTTTTCATTGAGAAAGATAGTCTTGACATCCATCTGCTAGATCTCATAGTGATGGTATGCTGCAATAGCAAGTATTATTTGAATAAACTTGAGCATAGCTACCAGCAAAAAAAAATTTTCATAATCAATACCTTATTTTTGTCTGAAATCTTTGGCCACAAGCCTAGCCTTATAAGTCTCTACCTGACCATCTGCTCCAATCTTCTTTTTAAAGATCTATTTGCAACCTATTAGAGTCACACCCTCAGGTGCATCAACCAAAGTTCATACTTCGTTGGCATACATGGAGTCTATTTCAGATTTCATGATATTGAGGCACTTGTCAGAGTCACTACTCATGACAGCTTTCGAATAGATCGTAGGATCATCATCCTCAATGATGTGGGTTGTGTTGTCATTCTCAATGATAAATCCATACTTGAGTGGTACATTATGCATTCTACTCGACCTTCAAAGAGAAGGTATGTGTAGTGGTCGTGCCTCAACCATGGACACATCTGGTTGAGAACTATTTGGTAAATCCTTGATGGATTATAGGTTTTGAACTTTCTCAAGTTCAACAGACCTCCCATTGCCTCCTTCTTGGATAAACTCTTCTTTAAGAAAATGGCATGCCTACTAACAAACACCTTTTATTGAGTAGAATTATAGAAATACTATCCTATCCTATCTTTGGGATAACTTACAAACCTATATTTTTTTGATCTAGCATCCAGCTTATGTCCATCAATATTTTTCACATAAGCTGGGCAACCCCAAATCTTAAGATGCTTAAGATTGGGTCTTTTTCCTTTTTATATTTTATATGGAGTACTAGAAATAGATTTTGAAGGCACTTTATTTAAGATATATGCTGCAGCCTCGAAGGCATATCCCCAAAAAGATATTGAAAGATCCGTGAAACACATCATAGACCGCACTATATCTAATAAGATGAGATTCCTCTTCTCTACAGTTCCATTTAATTATGGAGTATAAGGAGGTGTCCAGTGAGAGAGTATTCTATTTTGTTTCAAATAATCGAGAAACTCACTGGACAAATATTCTCCTCCTCGATCCGATCGAAGAGTTTTAATACTTTTACCAGTTTATTTCTCGACCATTCTTTGATACTCTTAAAATTTGTCAAAGGCTTCGGATTTGTATTTCATCAAATACACATATCCAAACCTTGATCTATCATCAGTAAATATGATGAAGTATGAGTATCCACCTCTAGCTTTAGTCGATATTGGACCACAAACATTAGTATGTACAAGGTCCAAAATGTCACTCACCCTTTCTCTATGTCCAGTAAATGGAGTCTTGATCATTTTTTTCATAAGACAAGATTTACAAGTTTCATAAGATAAATTAGTTTGTATCATATACAAACTTTTAGCAATATTTGCCAATTTCACGATTGCAAGGTACTCCTTGCAATTTTTCTTCCAGTGGCCCTCCTTGCCATAGTGATAATAAGTACCTTTGGTAGAGACCTTCTTCGCTTTCTTCTTGAAGATGCTAGCCTTAGGGTTCAGCTTTTTCTTGGAACCCTTCTTTACCTTCTTCTTGCTGATCTTATCAACATGAAGGACCTGAGCCTTTTCACCCTTGAAATGGCTCTCTGCTATTTTCAACATATTCAGTAGCTCAGGTAGGCTAGTGTTCAGTTTGTTCACATGATAATTAATAACAAACTGAAAAAAGAAGTCAGGGAGAGACTGTCGGATCAAATTCTGGCTCAGTTCACCATCCATGGTAAAATCCAGCCATCCCAGACGAGTGATCAAATCAATCATCTTAAGGACATATGTTTGCACGGAGGTATCCTCAGTCATGCAGGCATGGAACAATTACTTTGATATCTCATATCGAGTAGTTCAACTTTGTTTCCTATATAATTTCTTAAGATTAAGGAGTATACAGGGAACATCCATGTTCTCATGTTCCCTCTAAAGCTCATTGCTCATGAAGGCAAGCATGATGCATTTGACAGTCATACTATCATCTTTCCACATCTTATATACGGTCCTATCCTCCTCAAAAGTATTTTCTCCAAGAGAATCTGAAGCAGGTGCATCCAGAATGTAGGAGACTTTCTCTTAAGTGAGAATAATTCTCAAATTTCTTAACTAGTCAACATAGTTGGGACCGATCAACTTGTTTGCATCTAGGATATCTCTAAGTGACAATGAGGATGCCATATGTGTAGTTAATCTACAATAACAAGAACATAATATAAGCGAACAATTCATGATGACATGCACAACTAGACTAGATCTTTTATCTAATTGTGTCTCTCACTATTTTATCGAACTTCATACCCCTCAAATATGAAAATCGAGAAACATACTAATGTCTCTTAGTGGGGTTGAGATCCTTATTCCTCACAAACACCTTATGGATAGCACAACAAGTATTCATGAGTTCAAGACTAGGTAGCTCTTTACCAATTGTACCTTTACAATTCAACATCTTTCACTCTAACCTCTAGGTCACATATAGTCTTGTAGATAGCACAACAAACTATAGTGTTCTAGTTAAGTTGACCCTTCAATCCCATATGGTTATACTTAAATAATGCTGTCCTTGTAAATAGCACAATAAAGCAACACTATTCAAATATGACATAAATATCAATATGCACTTGATCAACATCATGTTAATTTCTATAGTAAGCCTTGTGGATAGCACAACAAGCTCACTAAGATCTTGACATATTCTATCAACCAAGTTTGAAGGAAGGCCCTTATAGTGTCTACATCACTAATCAATCTAAGTCCAAAATTCAACAAGATCAAATTGGCCAGGTAAGTAGGTGGGAGGCTCCTCATAGCTTTTCTTAGACACCAATAAAGTTGGCCAGGTCAGCATACGGATCTAATTAGAAAACTACCTTTCATATTTTTTTTGACACCAATTGATTAAATGAATTCGACTTTTGATTAAAAAGTGAATCCCAACATTATAACTTAATATAATTTTTAAGAGGGTATTTGAACTAGTCTCGACACATCCTAACTACAACTACATAAAATGTACTTGACATATTATGCAATACTTCTACAATTCATAATTGCAATCATATAATCATGCCAAAAATATTTAAGGATGCAATTGAGATCAAAACATACGACAAGTATATCGAAGGAATATAGCAAACCCTAATCACATAAGGCATGCTAAACACCCTTAACCATACATCAATATAAGCATCATGCTACCAAGATAATATAAATTTCAAAATTATCATACATTCATAATTTAATAACTGAAATTTAACATCATGGTATATATAAAGTCAAAAATAATTTTTTGAGTTTAATGGATTGATGCTAAAAATCAATGCAAAATTTTTAACAGGATAAGCACAAGAACGATTCTATGCTACTATATTACACTCATTTGATTGAATCAGATAAAGGTGGCTTTGATACCACTATTGGATTCTGACCACGTAGTAAAAAATAATTTTTAAAAAATTTTAAAATAAATAAATCAATAGCTTTATCAAATAAAGCTATCGAACTGAAATCCAAACCCTAAAATCATCTTGTCAATATTGATCAAAGCAAAATCAAGCATGTAAAGAGATAGAATTTTATATTTTTATCAAAATAAAAAGGTAGCACATTGGTGTTCTCCACAAGACTCTAAAGTAGAAGTCCTCCAATGGTGATCCACATGAAAGTTGGCCTAAGTCCTTTCCAACCGGTGCGCTGCCACAGCTTTGTCTTCTTAAGAATACTGCCGACTTCGAACTTGTGATATGATTGCGCCAAAGCTCAGTTGCTTCCAAATTTACCACCAAAGCAACATCAAGAAGACACTCTTCAGATGTCTCACAATCTAAGATTTAATTTTATTAAAAAATATATCCCAAAGTCAATCATTAGATGATTATGCTCATCTTATAAATTGTATATGAATTTTTATTAATAAAAGTTATTTGGCATTTTCACTATAAATTGACCATCTTGGAACTCCTGTGTTGTAATGAAGTCCTTAGGACTATTATTAATCAACAAAAGAGGATTTGTAGGTAAGTCCTTAAAAATATTCGTGACTAAATGATACGCTATTAATAGGATGATAGCAATATCAAGTGTAGGTCATTGTGTGCCATATGAGTTGGTTATCCTCTTAATCAAAGAGTGAGGAGATACTATTATGACATACAGATAGAATGTAAGAGTATATTTACATCGAACGTGATCATGTGTCGAGTATTCTGCTGTCAAGAGTAGCTCATGAAGGGTATGGGTATAAGTGTCCCTCCGACCTGAGACCACCACGGTGACTTGTAAGTAACTCACTGTACTTTAATATCGAATCATCTGAGTTTTTAACTTGTGATGGAAGGATACTGGATGCAGTCAAATACTTATCAAGTCAGTGTGTGAGTCAAGATAGAATTAACCCCTCTGAATTGATAGGAGATATGTATCAGTGTATTTCAATTTAGCAAAACCATGGCCAGGGTAATCTATAAGATGAAATTAAAATATTGAAATATAATGTGGTCGACTTAATTAGGGTTGACAGTTAAACCCTAGATCACCTTGAGCATTTAGATCAAAGGGATAAATTATACGGTAACCATACGTCAGTAGGTTCTAGAAGGTTGCTTTGCAATACTTTGATCTATCCGGTTGTTGGGTCATCATTGCTAGATGGTTACATCAATTGGTATAGAAAGTTATTTCTATACTACCGACTTAGGTTCGGACCTATGAGATTACATGTATTAGAAGATTTGATCAGATCTGATGGCTGAAGAGTCTAATTGAATTGTGACTCTAGTGAAGAGTCCTACTTGGAGTAGGACTCTGTAGGAGAGTCCCACTGGGACTGAAACTTCATCATTTATAAAAAACTAATTGATAATTAGATTACTAATTGACTCAATTTGATTAAGTAAAGAGCTTTGGATCAAGTCTAATTGAATTAGATTTAGTTCGACTCAGATTGGGATTGATATGATCAAACTCGATTACAAGAGAAATATAATCCTTATTAGATCAGGATTTGCACTAGCTAATTCTTAATTGGGTTAGGAATTTGATGAGATATTTAGATTTGTAATTAGATTAGGTTCATTTCTATTAGTTGTTTCAATCCAAATTTGATTTGGATTAGAATTTAATTAGAAATAAAGAGTCCAAGTCAGACTAGGACTCTATCCTTATCTTTTGCGCAATATCTGGATGCATGCCAATTTCTCCACACCTAATTAGATTTGGGTTGTGATTTTAGTGCCATGAGAGAGGATCTAATAAGGGTGGGTAGCAATAGTGGATGAGTCATAATATTATCTCTTGTCTAATTCGAATGCGATCCGAATTAGAGATAAGATGCAGACTACGAAAGAGATTTTTTGTATATGATATATTATTTATATCATATTAATTTTTTTCTTATTTTTTTAAGAAATCCTTTATTGTGTGAGGCTCAAATTTCTTCTCCACATCTTAAGTATTTTTTTAGAATTTTTTGGGATGCCAAAAGAAAGTTTTGGCATTGATTCATGGTACCCTTTCTTGGAAAGTCCCAATTCCTAGTCTATAAAAAGGGGACCCCTCTCTTGAACATCCCATGATCAGTTCCCTTATGATTTTTTTTATTTCTAGAGCCTCTTCTCCTCCTCTCTTTCTCCTTCAGATCTCCTATCACTTTAGAGTGTCCAAGATGCTTGTAGAAGAAGGAAGAGATTAGCTGTCAAAGTTGTTTGCAGACTAGCATCTCCGAGCCCCTGATCTGTGCCAGTCTTCGCATGGATTTTTCATTAGAAGCCAAACAACTTTGTGTGGCTGTGAGTGACCTGAAGAATACCCTTTTCAACTATTGGACCTGAGGAGATTAAGATCAAAATTTATTTGCTAACGATCTCTAACTTATTTTGATTTTTATGGTAGATCTAATAGTTAGATCTAGAATTTCAGCATCGATGAGATCGATGTGATTCTTATTTTCAGATCTAAAATATATATTTTTTATATCAAAGATCCTCATGTAGTAGTATAAGATTAAATATTATACATATAATTAGGATTAAATTATTTAATCTATTATTTTCATGTATAAATTTTAAAATGCATGTATTGCACTACTGCATATTTATATCAACTGGTATCTGAGCCAGATTGTTTTGATATAAATAATATGACTTTGGATCTTTTTTTTTATTAGATTTGATTATTTATAATTTATATTAAATCTAAATTTATTTATTTTCATATCTGATTATTATTTATTTAGATTAGATGTTTTGAGTAGCAAAGTACTCGGATTGGATAATCACCAGGCCGTCCGGTCATAGGTGCAAGTAGGGTTTCATGACCCTCTGCTCTCATTTAAAGGGGTACTCTTCATGACATGTAGAGGTGCCACTGTGAGGTCTCATGAAAAAGAAAGTGAACAAAGAAAAATTTACTTTCTTGCAAAACCTTAGATCTTGAAATCCTAGGTGTTGTTGTATGTGATGCAAGTTGCGAAAATGGTTAGTTACATCTAATCTTGTTTAATCAAAATTATTTTAATTTAAAATTATAAAAAAAATTTAAATTTAATCTAAAAGATTTTATGATCTGATGTAAAAGTTTACATAAAAAATTATTTTCTGAACCTTAACTATGTTGATGCAAAATTTAATTGAGAATTAAGTATCAAGCTGATTGGATCTAGAATTGTGATTTAGATCTAATGAAATTGCATAAAATATGGAGTATGGGTCAGCTCAAATCAGGTCTTTCTCTTTAATTAGGTTGAACCTAAGGTTAGAATCAAAGAATTGATTAACCATATAGAGAAATTGATTAAGTCTAAGCAAATATTAAATTAGATTAATCAGAGTTTCTTTAGTATAATAGTTATAGATGATCAAGTTCATGTCTCTGATTAGACCAAATGGACCTTGATTGTGGCACAGTGATTGAACCCAAATTATTAGGTTGATCAAATCAAAACTAGTCAACCAATTGGTGTCTAAGATAAGTTTGGCATTTTGATCGATGGTTTTTAATTGAAAGCGGCTTACCTGACTATTTCGATGGTGTCTAAGGCAAGCTTAGCAGACCCTCCCATCAATCTCACTTACTTAGCCAATTTGGTGAACTAAATTTTGATTAAATTGTTAAGTGATTCGAGTTAGCCCATGCCATTAAGGTTGATCAGTGTGACTGATCTAGATGCCAATTCAATCAGTATGATCTAACCCGATTCAATGACTTGGTGAAATCAATGGAGGGATTGTGGTCTACTGATTGATCCTTTCTTTTCTTCTCTCTTCTCTAAATTGATTAAATTCTTTAAATTATTAGGTCTCTAAAATGAGCTGATTATGGTGACAACTAGATCATAGCCTCTTATTAAGGTGAGTGATAATGGGTCCATTATTTCTGATTGACATTGCAAGCGCCATCCGTCTGGTGTTCTTTTTGAATGATGAAATTATCATTCATCATATGATGACTCTATTGAACTATCTGATGATGGTTGGATTGATCGAGCCATCTTCAGACCTGATCACTCATTAGATAGAATCACTGAGTAGGTTCATGTTAATAGTTTGACCTAACCAGAATTTTCAATGGAGGCCCATCACCTATTGAAATAAAATCTGGGACTAAATTAAATACTAGAAGATGTTTAAAGAAATAATTGGTTGAGAACCTACCCATAGGTGCATATGAGTTGATCGAGCCATACTCGGGCCTATATGTAGTATGTGTAGATTCTAGTACCCGCTAAGAAATTAAGATAATTCTTCGAATTGGAGGTAGAGGCTACCAATTCACATAAAATAATGGAAGGACCTTTAGACTAAAGTTTAAGTCTTTAAGATTATTAAATTTATATATTAATTAGGCTTTGTATTTTTCTTGTGTGTGCAGATATGGCCTCAAACTTGTCACTCCGATCACTGTTGGAAAATGAGAAGCTTATCGGATTGAATTTTGATATTTGGTATCGAAAGTTAATAATTGCCCTGAAGCATGAGTTCAGTCATATAGGCCTCCATGAATGATGAGTTCAGTCGAAAGTTTGAAGAAGTTCAGTCAGAGAAAATGCTTCAAGTGTTAAGGGATTCCTTTGATACTCTTGACGATGTTAAACAGCACAAGACTAGTTGCATCATTTTCAATGCCCAAATAAGGGAGGCTACATCTGTTATCGATCATGTATTATATATGATCGAGTAGATTAAAAAGCTAAGCAAACTCGGCTTCTCTTTGCATGAATAGCTGGAAAAGGATGCGATCCTGAACTTTCTACCCAAGTCCTACCTACCATTCTTCAGTTATTTCAGAATGACAAAGCCTATAGTCAACAACCACAGTCTATTGGGGTTGCTACAGACTTTTGAGAAAAATCACCAGCTTCACAAGGAGACAGTGAATCTAGTGAGAGGATCTTCTTTGGGTAGTCATCATCCCTTTAAGAAAGAGAAAAAAAAGAATAAGAAGGTGCCTGGTGCTGGGAGTCAGTCCCAGAAACTCAAGTTCAAGGCTGATCAAAGTCAGACAGAGTGCTTCTTTTGCAAGAAACAGAATCACTGGAAGAGGAATTATCCTTAGTATATCACTTTTCTTAATCCGAACAGGCCAAAAAAGAATAAGCAATCAGTTGTTGGATAAGGTACTTATGTGATAACACCTTGTAACTTCTCTCTTATAGATACAATGACCTGGATATTGGATACTGAAAGTCCTATTCATATTTATAATTCATTACAGAGTCTTTAGGTCACTAGGAGATTTGGAGAAGGTGAGAGATTCTTGAATGTTGGAGATGGAAGATCAGTTCCAGTTCTAGCTTTAGGAATCATTAAGCTTATATTCGAGTCTCAGTATATTGTTCGTAATGAGTGTCATTACTATCCTAATTTTCTTTTAAATGTTATTTCTGTAGGTTTTTTGGCCAATTCAAATTATGAAATATCAATAAAAAAAATTTGTGATATCATTTTGAATGATGTTACAATTTTACGTGGACAGTTGAATAATGGTATCTATATTGTTTCTAGGCCTAATGTAATGTACATTTCAAATAAATATCTTAAAATAGATGATGACATAGATGCCTACCTTTGACATTGTAGGCTAGGTCATATCAACAAGAACAGGATGAACAGGTCGCTCAAGAAGGAATTCTTGATAAAGATGATTGTGAATCGTTACCTACCTGTGAGTCTTGTTTGCTTGAAAAGTTGACCAAGTCATTTTCTACTGAAAAAGGTGAACGAGCCAGTGATATGCTGAGTCTGATACATACTGATGCATATGGACCCATAAGCACATGTGCCAAAGGAGGGTACAGCTACTTCATTACATTCACAGATGACCTATCTAGGTATGGGTATGTCTACTTGATGAAACATAAGTCCAAATCGTTTGAAATGTTCAAACAATTCTGTAATAAAGTAGAGAAACAAACTGAAAAAAGTATTAAAATTTTTTGATCTGACCAAAGAGGTGAATATCTTTGCAGTGAATTTCTGACATATCTAGGAGAGAATGGAATTCTCTCTCAATAGACCCCTCCAGGAACACCACAGCATAATGGCATATCAGAAAGGAGGAATCGAACCTTGTTGGACATGGTTCGGTCCATGATAGGATTTGCAACTCTATCGATCTCTTTTTGGAGATATGTAGTTGAAACAGTCTGTCTTATGCTCAATAATATTTCGAGTAAGTTAGTTAGTAAGATACCATATGAGATATGGTCAAGACGTAAGCCGAACGTCTCTTATTTTAAGATTTGGGGGTGTCCAACTTATGTTAAACGATTACAAACTAACAAGCTCAGTCCTAGATCCGATAAGTATAATTTTGTAGGATACCCTAAGAAAATAAGGAGATATTACTTTTTCTATCTACAGAACAAAAGATGTTTGTCAGCAATAAGGCATATTTTTTGAAAAAAAAATTCTTTACTGAAGGAATAAGTGCCTCCAAAATCGAGCTTGATGAAGTTCGATAGGTAAAAGAATCGAGACCAATGATTGAATCTGAATCGAGTTTGATGAGATCAAATCCAAAGCCAAATGAACAAACATCCTTAAGGTAATCCGGTAGAGTACCACATCAGTCGGATAGATACTTAAGTTTCTTGGTCTGGGATGGAGATCCTGTCAAACTCAATGAGAATGATGAGGATTCGATCACCTACATGGATACGATGCAGAGGTCCGACTCTGATAAATGGCTTAAAGCCATGAGATTCGAAATGGAGTCCATAAAAGTCAATGATGTATAGATATTAGTTGACCCACTTGAAGGGGTTAAACCCATAGGGTGCAAGTGAGTCTTCAACAGAAAGGGGATGCAAATAGAAAAGTGGAGACCTATAAAGCCTATTTGGTTGCCAAGGGTTATTGTTAGCATTATGGTATTGACTATGATGAGATATTTTCTCCTGTGGCAATGCTCAAATTCATTCAGATCATACTTGCGATAGCAGCATACTTGGACTATGAAGTCTGGCAAATAGATGTGAAGACAGCTTTCTTAAATGGAAAGCTGAATGAAGAGGTGTATATAATACAACTTAAAGGATTCATATCCACAGATGAGTCCAAGGTGTGCAAGCTTTAGAGATCCATTTATGGATTAAAGCAAGCATCTCAGAGTTGAAACATACATTTTGATAAGATGATCAGAACGTATGGCTTCGTTAAGAATAGAGAGGAACCCTGCATATATAAGTAGGCAAATAATCCAATAATTATATTTCTTGTATTATATGTGGATGATATTTTCTTAATCGGAAATGATGTCCCTGTATTATAGAGAATAAAAGTTTAGCTATCGTCATAATTTTTCATGAAAGATTTGGGAGAAGCAACCTACATCCTAGGGATGAAGATCTATAGGGATAGATCTAAGAGACTGCTCAGATTTTTTCAATCCACGTACATAGATACCATGCTGAAGTGGTTCAGCATAGAAAATTCTAAGAAAGACTATCTTTCCATAGGCCAAAAAATTTTTCTTTCGAAAAAAGATTGTCTGACAACTCCTCAAGAGAGAAAAAGTATGAGTAGAGTTCCATATGCTTTAACAGTGGGTTCTATTATGCATGCCATGATATGTATGAGATCAAATATTACATACTCATTAGGGGTAGTGAGTAGATACCAGTCTAATCCAGGAGAAAATCACTGGAAGGTCGTAAAGACCATTCTTAAGTATTTGAGAAATACTAAAGACTAGTAGCTTATGTATAGTGAAACTGAGTTGAAACTTATGGGGTTCACCAACTCCAGCTTTCAATCAGACCATGATGATAGTAAGAGTATGTCAGATTATATTTTTATCCTAAATAGTAGAGCAATCTGCTGAAAAAATTTCAAGCAGAATAATGTGACAGACTCTATTTGTGAAGTGGAGTATATCGCAGCATCTGATGCTGTGAAGGAAGCTGTATGGTTGCGAAAGTTCATCGATGAGCTCGGAGTAGCACCCTCCATTGATGGCCCTATCTTGTTATACTGCGATAATACTGGAGCCATTGCTCAAGCCAAGGAGCCGAGATCCATCGCACACCAAACATATTCTGCACCGTTATCACCTTATTCAGGAGATCGTGGATTGAGGTGACATCAACCTTCAGAAGATTGATGGGAAGGAGAATCTGACTGATCCATTTACTAAAGCTCTCGAAATCAAGAAGTTTAATGACCACAAATCGAAGATAGGTATACGATACTGTACCGATTGACTTTAGTCCAAGTGAAAGTTGTTGGGAAATGTATCTCAAAGTCAATCGTTAGACGATTGTGCTCATCTTATAAATTATACATGAATTTTTATTAATAAAAATTATTTGATATTTTTATTATAAATTGATCATCTTTGAACTCCTGTATTGTAATGAAGTCCTTAGGATTATTATTAATCGATAAAAGAGGATTTATCATTAAGTTTTTAAAAATATTCACGATCAAATGATACGCTATTAATAAGATGATAGCGATATCAAGTGTAGGTCGTTATGTGCCATATGAGTTGGTTGTCCTCTTAATCAAGGAGTGTGGAGATACTATTATGACGTGCAGATGAAATGTAGGAGTACATTTGCATCAAATGTAACTATGTGCTGAGTATTCTGCTGTCAAGAGTAGCTTGTGAAGGATGTGGGTATAAGTGTCCCTCCGATCTGAAACTACCATGATGACTTGTAAGCAACTCACTATACTTTAGTATCAGACCATCTAAATTTTTAACTTAGTGATGAAAGGATACTGGGTGCGGTCAAGTACTTATCAAGTCAGTGTGTGAGTCAAGATGAAATTGATCCCTCTGAATTGGTAGGAGATATGCATCAGTATATTTTAATTTGGCAAAACCTTGGTAAAGATAATTCACGAGATGGATTTAAAAGGTTGAAATATAATGTGGTCGACTTAATTAGGGTTGACAGTTAAATCCTAGGTCATATTGAGTATTTGGATCAAAGGGATGAATTATATGGTAACCATACGCCAGTAGGTTCTAGAAGGTTGCTTTGCAATACTTCTACCTATCCGGTCGTCAGGTCATCATTGCTAGATGGTTACATTGATTAGTATAGAAAGTTATTTCTATACTACCGGCTTAGGTTCGGACCTATGGGGTTACACGTATTAGAAGATTTAGTCAGATCAAATGGCTGAAGAATCCAATTGGATGTGACTCTAGTGAAGAGTCCTACTTAAACTAAGACTCTGTGGGAGAGTCCCACTGAGACTTGGACTCTACCATTTATGAAGAATTAATTTGTAATTAAATTACTAATTGACTCAATTTGATTGAGTAATGAGCTTTGGAGTAAGTCTAATTGAATTAGATTCAGTTCAACTCAGATTGGGATTGATATGATCAAATTCGATTACAAGAGAAATATGATCCTGATTAGATCAAGATTTGCACTCGGCTAATTCCTAATTGGGTTAGAAATTTGATGATATATTTAGATTTTTAATTAGATTAGATTTATTTCTATTAGTGGTTTCAATCCAAATTTGATTTGGATTAGAATTGAATTAGAAATGAAGAGTCTAAGTCAGACTCAGACTCTATCTTTATCTTTTGTGCAATATCTGGATCTATGCCAATTTCTCCATGTCTAATTGGATTTGGGTTGTGATTTTTGGCATCATGAGAGAGGATCCAATAAAGGTGGGTGGCAATTGCTAATGAGTCATAATATTATCTCTTGCCTAATTCAAATGCAATCCGAATTAGAGATAAGATGCAGACTAGGAAAGAAATTTTTCGTATAGAGTATATTATTTGTGCCATATTAATTTTTTTCTTATTTTTCTTGAGGAATCCTTTGATACGTGAGACTGTAGATTCCTTCTCCATGTCATATGGATTTTTTTAAAAATTTTTTGGATGCCAAAAGGAAGTTTAGGCATTGATTCATGGCACCCTTTCTTGGAATGTCCCAATTCTTAGTCTATAA
Organism: Elaeis guineensis; assembly: GCF_000442705.2. Lineage (NCBI taxonomy): Eukaryota > Viridiplantae > Streptophyta > Magnoliopsida > Arecales > Arecaceae > Elaeis > Elaeis guineensis. Next base: position 50,611,827 of record NC_026007.2, on the reverse strand, counting down.
AATGGGGACCCCTCTCTTGGACATCCCATGATCAGTTCCCTTGTAATTTCTTTTGTTTCTAGAGCCTTTTCTCCTCCTCTCTTCCTCTTTTAGGTCTCCTATCACTTTGGAGTATCCAAGGTGCTTGTAGAAGAAGAAAAAGATCAACTGTCAAAATTGTTCGCAGACTAGCATCTTCGAGCTCCTGATTTGTGCCAGTCTTTGCGTGAATTTTCTTATAGAGGCCAAACGACTTCATGTGGCTACAAGCAATCTAAGAAACACCCTCTCCAACTATTAGACTAGAGGAGATCAAGATCAAAATTTATTTGGTAATGATCTCTAACTTATTTTGATTCTTATGGTAGATCTAATAGTTAGATCTAAAATTTCTGCATCGATGAGATCAATGTGATTCTTATTTTCAGATCTAAAATGCATATTTTTTATATCAAAGATTTTCATGTGGTCGTCTAAGATTAGATCTTATACATGTAATTAAAATTAAATTATTTAATCTATTATTTTTGTTGCATACAATTTTAAAATTATATATACTGTACTACCACATATTTTTTTTAGATTTTTGGCTCCAACACATGAAAAACTAATTCCTAGGGTACACTAGCAGCACTTGCTAAAAATCTCACCACCCTTCTTTTAACTTTTGCTACTCAATTTTTTTTTACCTTTTTCTTAATTTTTTTTTAAATTTTTTTTGTGATTACCACATCTCTTCTCTCTAATTTTAACTCAAACTCATAGCAAGAAACCATGTGGGATGTCCCCTGTAAATAGGAGACCAAGGGATGTCACATGGGATGAAGGGGTGCTAACCTTTGGCACTCCAACTTCTCATGCGATGAATAAATTCACTGTATGAAATTTTTGGCACATTAGATACTTGTAGTAGAAGGACTCTCCCTCTTCTACATGTCATAAAAATTTTATATTAAATTAGCATTAAATCATAGGATATCTGGTTGAGAAATAAAAGCAACGCGTATAACTAAGAGCCTTCTTTAAGAAGGACTCTCCATTTCACATGCCAAATTGAGGTGGGCGGCATTTATTTTTGTCATGGCTTCTGGTGGGCATAGAGGAGTCCTTCTTCACTTGAAACTATTTCAAGTTGGATAAGGATCCAATCCAAATTGACCCAATCCCATTAGGTCAAAGGCAAGTGGTCTAGATTAGCTCAAACACTTTGAATTAAAATAATTTAGGAACTTGAGTTAATATAATGTACTAGCATATCAAATTAACCCATAAAATTTATATTAAACTCTAATTAGATCAGACCAAGCCCAAATTCTAAAGTGTGTGACCCATTGGATTCCAAATCTAACCAACAGTGGATCCAGACTTTCGACGTAACCCTAATCTGATGAGATTAGGTCATTCGAAGAGTCCCAAACAACTTGGACTCTTCCAAATTGATTATAGAATCAAATTCTTTCAATTATGATGAGTTCACAAGTCAAGATTAATGTCTAGCAATGTATCATGACTATCCAAAAGATTTAAAATTTTGATAAAAAATTATCAAAATATCTTTCAGTGATAAGTTTTCGTGTAATTCAATCATTCAGTCAAACAACATTCCAGATGATCTGTGGGTATGAAAATATATCAAATTCAATCAGTTATCTTTATATATCTCGATCTGAAGGTGATGATTCAGTTGATAATATATTAAAAAAAAAAAATTAATTATCATCTTACTTTGGCCAAGGACTTCCAGAATCACCATCCTATGAGATCACATAGGATGTTCGCTCCCCTTATTAGGAGTGACTGATCTCTTATTAATTACTTACAATCTCTATACATACTTCACCATATCCAGAACACCCCACACAAGAATAAAAAAACCAAGTTAGGTAGTGAACCAAAATATGGATCTATGTACATAAGGTACCATGGTGACCTCAAGTTTAAGCATCACTTACACAACTCTCACTAGAGAATCATCAGTTGACATATCAAAGATTCCATCTGATATTCTCTCGTAGGTCAATTTGATGAACTCATTCTCTAATGAGCACCCATATTCTTGTATTAGTGTCACCACACAAGTGGTTGTGAGATCAACCACTCTCGATTTTGAACATACATAGGACATGCCAGTCTTACCGATATCATTGATCTCTGACTCAATATACCAACGATTAGAAATATTTTAGGTTAGGGCTATCAAAAAATTAGGTCTTGTTGGTGTGATCTCATCACGGCCCTAAAATCATTGTCCAGACCTATGGGGTTCATTATAATCTTAAAATTAATAAGATGCACCATATAATGAATCAAAAATATCTATTTTATTAATCAAATAAATATCAATTACATGAGTTTGGAAGATAAATTACAATAAACACCCAATCGCATCCCATATGTGATTGGCTTGTAGCGTATTATTCTTTCAAGATTGAATTTTTACCTGCTAGATCTTCTTTCTGGACTCTAGCAGCTTTGTAAAGAATAATAGGACATGTTTTATGTGAAAAAAAATCATAAAATAAAATATTAAGATGTATTAAGGATAAAATATATAAAAGATTACAGGAAGCATAACATCACCTCCAATCTTGAGAAAGAAATTTAGAAGCCAACCTAAGCAAAAGATCCCTCCCACATGAGAGAATGTGTTTAGGAGAGCCCCTCATCAATTTAGTGGTCTAAAAGCATCATCTAAGGAGATTTTGAAAGAGTTATTGCTATACTTGCAGCAACCCTCCACTTTCATTTATAGATTGTTTAATGGATATGAAAGCTTAAGTAGATTAGAAAGATTTTGCTAGAAAATATTTGAAAAATTTTGTATCTGATTTTTTTCTCATCGGGTTCATAGGAGGTTACTATTTGCAAGATCACAGCCATCCAGTCCTAAAGGAAACCATCATTTGAGAAAAGATTTATAGCCTTATCTGATCTTTAGGAAATATTGATGCAGCAAGATAGTGAATGAAAGATGGAGAAAAAAGAGAAAAAAATTAGTTCAATATTTTGATAAGTTTCAGATAAAAAAAAATTTAGCACTCATCTTCCTCGATTCCTTGCTTATCGAATATTTAGAAAAAAGTTCAGCACGTACTCATCTTTATAGCTATTCATCTTCTTTTTAGACATTTACTAACAATAACATGTGCTATGCAATAGGATTCAATTAATTCATAAAAAAAATTAGCAAGAATATAATGATAAGCAATGAACATTAAATGCTATGTTAAGATCCAAATAATATATAAACAATAATATATAAATAAGAATTAGCTCTATACTCATTCTTCATTTATTGAATACTTGATCTATATAATCAAAAAATATTATAGAATTGCATCACTCTTTCTCCATTTCAAGAAGCACATAAAGTATGTCAATTCGAACCATAACAATCTTTAAATATAGAGGGTTGAATTCACCAACACCAAACATTCATTCAAAATAATGCAAACAAATATACAAACAAAATATATGCATCATTTGCAACAACCTAATCAAGGAACATTCTGTAACATATAAACAATAGCTATACCTGTTCAACCAAAAATATTCTTTGTAAGTCAACCAAAAATAAGCTACTAAAATATGAGGATGAGATGATTTGAGCTCTAAATCTTTGAATGGTCCATCCACAACCTTATTCAATAAATCAATTGATAATATATTCATACCTTTTAAACTTTTATGTCTAATTATTAAAGCAAACCTCTAGCAATCATCTACATTTTGCCATTCAGCCACACCAAGCCTCCATTGACCGAGACACCTGAGAATGGAAAAAATAAAAAGAAAAAAAAGAAAAATCAGCAAAAACAAAGGAAAGGCCAAAAATAAATAAATTAATGGTAAGTTCCTTTCCAACATAGATTGATCATTTTTTTGCTTTTTACTTTTTTCTTCATTTCTTTCAATTTTTTGGAGATCTACTAGAAGGAGAGAGTGGATGGATTTCTTCGATTCCAAATAGGGTTCTTTACCAGGAAGGGGGGTGGCAGATCCGGCAAGAGGGTGGCATATCCGACAATGGGGGTGGTGGACTAGGGGCTCGAGGCTTAAAGAGGCAGCCGAGGGGAGGCGGGTTGGGGAATCAAGGAGGCAGCTAGTGGCTCCAAGAAGTTGGATTTGGTGGCAGGGGAAAGAGGGGGACCGCCAAGGGGAGGCAGGCTGGGGGCTCGAGGAGGCAATCGGGGCTTGGGGACATGGGAGGCGGTCAAGGGGCTCGAGATCCGATGGAAGGTGGCTTAAGGAAGGTAGATCTGACGACACAGTGGGGGAAAAAGGGGATCAGAGGCAGGATAAAGAGGGGGCGATGGGGGAAGAAGGGGGAGGCGGTGGGGGTCCAATCCGACAGGAGGAGGGGAAGAAAGGAAAAGGGAGGTCAAGTGGTGGGGTGCCCACTCTGGGAGGCCATCGGGAAGAAGGGAGAGCTCGTAGATGCGGGCTTTGGGAAGAAAACAAGAGGTCAGGCGGTCGAGGTTGGGGGAAGGAGGCCGCAGGCTCCAGTAGTGTGGAGTGAGCAGAGGAATCGAGAGAACGGGAGAAGGGGAGTTCGATCAATCACTGGTGGGGGAGGTAAATATCAAGGACAGGAGAAATTAAAAGAAAAAAAATGGGGGTTTTAGTGGGGATGCCAAAATCGAGGGTAGAGGAGGGAAAATCAAGTGATTAGTGATGACTTTTTTCATTGTTAATAGTGCAGTTGCTAATGAGTATTAGTGATGGTATTTTATCATCGCTAATACTATATTCACCATTGCTAATAAATTTAATAAATAATAACTTTTTTTTGTATCGGCTCATTTCATCGCTAATAGAGCCATCACTAATAAGTATTAGCGATGATATTTACTGTCATGAATACTATATTCGTCATCAGTAATAAGTGTAATAAATAAATATTTTTATGATAGCTTATTTTTTTGGTCACGGTTGGTGGTCGGTAAAAACTATTATTAGTGATGGCAAAATTATCGTCACTAATAGCTATTGCTAAAAGTTTTTTTTTTTGTAATGCATTATAAGAAATTAAGATATTAGTGACGAACATTAGCGATGATATTTTTACCATCGCTAATAATAGGTATTAGCAATGGCATTACCAACGGCAATTTTGTCATGTCTAATAAAACTTTTTATTAAAGGACTTTGTTGATGGGTCTGTATGCTGTCACTAAAAGTATTGCCAATGGCAGTAGTGATGGCAATGTCGTCGCTATAGTTATTAGCGATGGCTATAGCGACAAAAACTTAGCCGTCACTAATACTAACACTAAAAGTCCTCCATCGATTTTCAACTTTTCATTTTCGCTCATCCCATCGTCGGCCCCCTCTTTCCCCCACCTCCGATCCCCCTCTTTCCCCTGTCATTAGATCTCACTTCTCCAAAACCTGAGCCTCTGACCATCAAATCCCTCTTCCCTGAGCCCTGACTATCGGATCCCACTTCCTCGAGCCCCCGATCGCCTCCCACCTCCTCGAACCCCTGACCGTGAGCCCTCAGTCGCCTCCCGCCTCCCCGAGCCCTTGATCGCTCCCCCCTAGCTTGATTCTCCTCTTTCCCCTACCATCAGATCTAGCTTCCTCGAGCCCTGAGCTCCTGACCCACCTCCCCGAGCCCTCGGCCCGCCTCTCCTTAGCTGCCTCTCCAAGCCCCCAAGCCTCCTCATGTTGGAAAACGTAGGTGATTTCATGCATATATTTCAAAAATTTTTGAAGTAAAATACAATAGAAGACAACTAGATTAATCATATTAACCTAATATGCATATGATCTAATTATCAAATCAACCTACTCTAGGATCTATGACAAGATATGTTGCATATAAAATCTAAAAAATACAGGAGATAAAATCTGCATGCATAGATGTAAACAGTAGATCAAATCTACACCTATCTGAGTTCAGAACTCGATATTGGAGCACAGGTTGATGATTGCTGCTGCTGAGAGATGTAGTAAAGATGATCCTTGCTGGTTTCTTGCAGCCGCACGGTGTTTGGCCTCTATAGAAGGTCTACTTGAAGCTCCAATCTGATCGATCTTCTCGGGAGTGCTAGCTTATGCGAAGACCTTCTTCTTCACTGATCTAAATTCTTTCTTCAAATCTCTCAAACCTTTCCAAAAGTTGAAGATAGACTTCTAGAGGATATGAAGAGGTGGAAGAAAGATGAAGAGGGGCCTATCTTCTCTTTTCTTTTTCTCTCTTCCCAAACCCTAGGAACAAACCCTAGAAATCAGGTTTTGCGCTAACCCAAGAGAAGAGGACTCTTCTCTTCTTTTCATGCCATGAAATCATGCCCCAAAGCTTCTTAACATGGAGAACTCCTTCTCTAGTCTCTTACACATACAAAAATGAAAAATAAAACCCTTTTTATTAGGTCTGTAAGGAGTTAGATTAGAAGAGTCCAAGAGATGTTGGACTCTTCAAGTTGTCGCCCCCTCTTCCAATTCCACGCCAATACACGCTTGAAAAAAATATAGGATGCCCCAAACCACTTGTTTTCACATGGAATCAGATCTCCATCTGATTTTTCATGATGAAATCTTTCATATTGTCGCACAAAATAAAGGAAAAAGAAGGGAAGTGGGCGGCAAGGTTTAGATAATGTCAAACATTATCTTATATGGTAACCAATTTCAAATTAGATTTGAACATACCATAAAATACCAGATAATATCCATATTTGGATGTGAGATAGGAGGGTGGAGGACTCTTTTGTGTAAATAAATCTCATGCAAAAAATATTTGTGCATGAAGAAAAGTGGCATCCAATCTTGGTGGTGCATGGGAGAAGAGTCCAATCTTCTATGGACTCTTTGTTTCCTTATTTGACTCCTAACCAAATCACATCTGATCAAGCCCAAATAAATAGATAAAATTTAATCTAATTAGATTCATAAATTTTTAATCAAATTTTAATAAAATTAAAATTAATTGAACCAGAGTCTTGATCAAATTAGGGATAATTCTCTCTTAGCGATTAGGTCATCTCATAACCTAATCAGGTCAAACCTAATTGAATCTAATATAATTAGATTTTATTTAATCCTCTTTAAATAATCAAATTGAGCTAATCAGTAATCTAATTACTAATTAATTTTTTATTAATTTAGTAATACTTGCTAAATAAATTTATTACAACTTTTACATCAGGTTAATCATCAATTGAATTGATGATTAAGCTCTTGAACGATTCTCAATCGTTGATCAGCCACATGATCAGTCAGAAATTTTTTTTTAGCGTGACCCCATAGGCTTGAACCTAAATTGGTAGCACAAGAATAGATTTTTGAACCAATCAATATAACCATCTAGCAATGGGATCCGATGTCCAGATAGATCGAATAATAGTGAAGCAACATTCAAGAACCTACTGGCGCATGGTTACCGTATAATTTATTCTTTTGACCCTAATGCTCAAGAAGACCTAGGGTTTAACTATTAAACCCAAATAAGTCATCCACATTGTATTTCAATCTTTCAAATCCATCATATAAATTATTCGGGCCCAAGTTTTATCAATTGAAATACATTGATACATTAACTCCTACTAATTCGGAGGGGTCAATCCCATCTTGACTCACATACTGATTTAACAAGTATTTGACTACATGCAAAAATCTTCTATCACTGAATTATAAATTTAGATAGTCCAACATCAAAGTACAGTGAGTTACTTGCAAGTCACTGTGGTGATCTCAGGTCGGAGGGACACTTATACCCATACCCTTCGTGAGCTACTCTTGATAGTAGAGTGCTTCACAGTTGATCACGTTCAGTGGGGATGTACTCCTACATCTCACCTGCATGCCATACTAGTATCTCCACACCATTTGGTTATGAGGACAACCAACGCATATGGCACACAATGACCTATACTTGATATTGCTATTGTCCTAGTAACAATATATCATTTGGTTGCAAACCAATTTAAAAACTATACGATAAATCTTCCTTTATCGATCAAAGTAATCCAAAGAACTTCATCACAATACAAAAATTTATTAGAAGATGTAACCTTGTGATGAAAAAGATCAAATAACTTTTATTATTTATCAATTCATACACATTTATAATTAGCACAATCGTCAAACAATTGACTTTAGGACACAATTTTCAACAACTCTCACTTGGACTAAAGCCAATCAGTATAGTATCATATATTCATCTTTGATTTATCATCTTAGAACTCCTAGATACTGAAGCTTTAGTAAATGGGTTGGTCAGATTCTCCTTTACATCGATCTTCTAAAGATTGACGTTATCTTGATAGATTTTCTGAATAAGGTGGTAGCGATGCAAAATACTTAGTAAGCTAATAAGACTTCAACTCTTTGGTATGAGCTATGGCTCCAGTGCTGTACAATACAACAAGATCATCATTTGAGGATGCCACTCCTAGCTTGTTAGTGAACCTGTACAATCTCATAGCTTCTTTGCAAGTATCAAATACTGCAATGCATTCTGTCTCACAAATTGAATTGGCTATATTTTTTTGCTTAGAACTTTTTCAGCAGATTGCTCTATTATTTAGGATAAGGATGTATTCCGATATGTTCTTACTATTATTATGTCTAACTAAAAATTGAAGTCAAATTCTATAAGTTTTGAGTCGATTCTCTATAATCGAGTCATCGATCCTTAGTATTTTTTAAATACTTAAGGGTGACCTTCCAGTGATTCTCATTCGGATCTTGCAGATATCCACTCACTATCCTAGTGAGTATACTATATCCTATCTCATATATGATATACATGATAGAACAAATTCTAGTCATAAACACTCTATGTACATTGACTGGGATAACTTAAGTATCTTCTTAGATCCATCTCTATAGATCTTCATTCCTAGGATAAGGGATGTTTTTTTTAAGTCCTTTATGGAGAACAATGATAACAGCGAAACTTTTACTCCCTGTAATGTAAAGAATGTCATTCTCGATTAAAAGAATTTTATTCTCATATAAAATAAAAAATAGACTCACAGAACTATTAATCCATTTGTATTTACAGGATTCTTCTTTATTCTCAATGAATCTATGCATTTGGATCACTTATCAAAATGCATGTTCCAACTCTGAAATATTCAACATTATCATAGGAGAAAATATCTCATTATGATCAATACCATAATGTTGATAATATTCTTAGACAATCAGATGAGCTTTGTAGGTCTCCACCTTGTCGTCTGCACCCTCTGATCCTATTGAAAATCTACTTACACCCTATGGGCATTGTCCTTTTGAGTGGATCAATGAGTGTCCATATACCGTTGACTATTATAGACTTCATTTCGAACTCTATGGCTCCAAGCCATGAATCAGAGTCGGACTTTTGCATGGTATCCATATAGGTGATCAAATTCTTATTGTTCTTATCGAGTTCAATAGGATCACATCCTGAAAATAAAAACTGAAGAATCTATCTGATAGATGCTGTACTCTATCGGATCTCCTTAATGGTGCCACTACAATAGGTTTCGAGTTTGATCTATTCAAATCTAATTCTATGAGTTCGCTAGATTGTGTCGGTTCTTTTATCTATTGAACTTCATAAGTTCCACATTAGAGGCATCAGTTTCTTCACTAAGGTACTCCTTTTCAAAAAAAAAATATCGAACAACTTTTATTCTTTAGCAAGATAGAAGTAATATCCTCAAGATTCTTTGATGTTATCCTACAAAATAATATATATAGGACTAAAATCTAAGCTAATTGATCTACAAATGCTTGATATAAAACAAACACTCTCAAATCTTGAGGTAAGAAAGTATCGACTTACGCCTAGTCTATATCTCATATGGAGTTATTGCGACTGATTAATTTAGAATCCAGTTCAGAACATAACAAATAGTCTTAAGAGCATAACCTTAAAAAGAGACTGGCAGACTTGTAAATCCCATCATGGATCGAACTATATCTGGCAAAGTCGATCCAATAAGAGAATCTTATTTTCTTCTAGATATATCAAAAACTCATCGGAAAGATATTTTCTTCCTTGGTCTGACTGAAGAGTTTCAATACTCTTTCTAGTTTATTTCTCTATCTCATTAAGAAAGTATTTGAACATTTCAAATGATCCAAATTTATGGCAAACATGTTCGTAGATCCAATATATCAGTATGTATTAGATTTAGAACATTATTGGCTTGTTCATCTTTTCTAATAAAAGATGACTTGATCATCTTAGATAGGATTGACAAGTTGACAATAATTCATAATCATTGACTTTGAGAATTATCTCCTGTTGATCCTATTCTTGTTCATATGATCGAGCCTAAATTGCCAAAGGTAGGAATCTATGACATAATCTACTTTAGGAGTTTGTTTGTTGTGTACAGTACACTAACAGACTGTGATAATTCGTAAATACCATTTCTTTAGTTGTCCATCATGATTTTGACATTATTCATAATGATATCTTAAAAATCATTAGACAATAGTAACAATCACTAAAATGATATTATTAGAATTGAAAATAGGCTCGACGATTCCTAAAATCAGGATTGGGACATAACTTTTATCTCTAACATTTAGGAACCTCTCACTATTTTCAAATTTTCTACTAACCTAAAGTCATCACAATAATTTGCATGAACTTCTGATATCCAATACCCAGATAGTAATGTCACAGATAGAGAAATCATAAGGTATTATCATATAAGTACCTTGTCCAGTAATTTTTTGCTGATTTCTCTTCTTTAGCTTGTTCGGATTAAGGAACTCCGCCAAATTAGATTAACCTTAGACTCTTTTGTCAGTTCGAACTCCTCAGCCCAAGCATGACTCTTTTATACCTTCTTTTTCTTTTCTTTCTCAAAAGATTGTTGTCCTATTAAAGACACATCTTCAGAGGTGTCAAAAAACTTCTTTAACATTTGAAAGATTTCTTTCCACTGAGCATCATCAAATTTATAACTAAATTTATTTTCTTTGCTGCTCTCAAAAATATCACATGATGATATGACCATTTGGCCACTTCTGATAAGTTCCTTTGATCACATCATGTGTGTTGGATGCAGGAACATTAAGTGCTGGATCCATAATCATATTTAAGATCTATTTATGCTCTAAACTATTTGTAACTTCTGATACCATCTATGGAAGTTGGGTCCTATAAATTAATCATTGTCAAACAATGAATGGAGCAACAGATATCTAGTCATTACTGAAAGGAAAAACATAAGATCTTTATGTTTATGAATTGATTAAGCCTAAAGACCTGGACTTTAGTTTAAACGTTCTCTCACTATTGTAGTCAAATTGATAACCTCTACCTCCAATCTGAGGAATTACTCTAATTTCTTAGTGGGTACTAGAATCTACATAGACTACACACAGGTCCAAGTATGGCTCGACCAACCCATATATATCTATGGGTAGATTTTCAATTAATTATTTTTTTAGATAATTTCTAGTAATAAATTTCATTCCAGATTTCATTTCAGTAGGTGATGGGCCTCCACTGAAAGTCTCGATTAGGTCAAACCGTTAACATAAACTTACTCAGTGATTCTAACTAATGAATGAACAGATCTGAGTATGGCTCGACCAACCTAACTGTTCATCAGATTGTACATCAGAGTCATCATATGATGAATGATAATTCTATCATTCAAAGAAATACCAGATGGATAGCGCATGCAATGTTAATCAAAAATAATAGATCCATTACCATTCACCTTAATGGGAGGCTATGATCTAGTTATCACCATAACCAGCTCATTTTATAGACCTAATAATTTAAAAAATTTAATTTATAAATTAAAAAAAAAAAAAATCAATCAGTAAACCACAATCCTCCCACTGACTTCATCAAGTTATTAAATTGGATTAGAATCATGCTGGTTGAAATGGCACCTAGATCAGTCACACTGTTCAACCTTAATGGCATGGATCAACTTGAATCATTTAGCGATCTAATCAAGATATAATTCATCAAATTGGCCAGATAAATGAGATCAATGGGAGGATATGCTAAGCTTGTCTTAGACACTATCAAAATAGCTAGGTAAGCCGCTTCCAATTAAAAACAACCAGTCAAAATGTCAAACTTACCTTAGACATCAAGTGATTAATTAGTTTTGATTTGACCAGCCTAATAATTTAGGTTCAACCACTGAGCCACAATGAAGATCTATTTGATCTAATCAAAGATATGGACTTGACCATCTACAACATTGTATTAATTCTAGAGAAATTCTGATTTAATCTAATTTAATATTTGATTAGATTTAATCAATTTTTCTACATAGTCTATTAACTCTTTGATTCTAACCTTAGATCTAATCTAATTAAGAGAAACTGATTTGAGCTAACTCATGCCCCCATATTTTATGCAATATCATTAGATCTTAAATCATAATTCTAGATCTAATCAATTTTATTCTTAATTCTTAATTAAGTTTTAGCATCAACATGGGTTTAGATTTAGATTTAAAATAATTTTAATTTTTTATTTTATAAATAATTTATAATAAATTTATGTAAAGATTTTTTATTCTGAAGCTGGATTGATTCAATCAACATTGAGTCAGCTACACAAGGAGACTAGGTCAACTCAATTCAAAACTGAGTCAACTCAGCAATTGTGCGAGCACATTACAAAGAGTTTCAGATCTAAAAAATCTTGCATAATCATAAAATAAAATCAATCATAAATATCTTTTTAGATCATATCAAAATTTTTTATGATTCAAGATTTTATTTTCTCATGATTAAAATAATTTTAATCATATAGATTAGATATTTTATTTTTCATACAACTTTGTATCACATACAACAAACCTAAGATTTTAAGATCTAAGATTTTATAGAAAAATAAATTTTTCTTTTCACATTCTTCTTCATAAGATTTAATGATATAGCACCCCTATATACCATAAGAGCATCCCATCGAATAGGAAGAGAGGGTCTTTAAATCTTTCTTGCTCCTATAATCGGATGGCCTGATGATCAACCCAATCCAAGTACTTGCAAATCAGATTATCTAATCTAATCACATATTATATATGCTTAAATTTAGATCTAATCTAAATTACATCAGATCTGATCATAACCTTAGATCACATCTAAATCAAATCATAAACATCACATACAATATATTAAATCAGATTTTATCAAAGATCAGCACAAACTAGGACAACCTGTGCACTGTAAGAGATAAATCCTACAGCAGGACAACATTATATCAGTTTGTGCGATCAACTCTTAATTAAATTTAGATCTAAAATATCACATATCAAATCTAAATAAAATTAAATTTTAGATTTAATAAGCATACATAATATGTCATAATGAACCTAGGCTCTAATACCACTGTTGAAAAATATAGATAATTTCATGCATGTATTTTAAAATTTTTTGAAGTAAAATATAGCAAAAACCAACTAGATTAATCATATTAACCTAACATACATATGATCTAATCATCAAATCAACCTATTCTAGGATCTATGATATGATATATTACATAAAAAATCTAAAAATACAGGAGATAAAATCTGCATGCATGGATGTAAGCAGTAGACCAAATCTATACCTATCTGAATTCAGAACTTGATACCTTAGCATGGGTCGATGATCACCATTATTGAGAGATGTGGTAAAGATGATCCTTGTTGGTTGCTCATAGCTGCATAGATGTCCGACCTCTATGGAAGGTCCACTCAAAGCTTCGATCTGATCGATCTTCTCGGGAGTGCTAACTCGCATGAAGACCTTCTTCTTCACTGATCTGGATCTTTTCTTTAAATCTCTCGAACCTTTTTAAAAGTTGAAGATAGACTTCTGGAGGATATGAAGATATGAAAGAAATATGGAGAGGAGACTATCTTCTCTTTTCTTTTTCTCTCTTCCCAAACCCTAGGAGCAAACCTTAGAAATCAAGTTTTGTGCTAACCCAAGAGAAGAGGACTCTTCTCTTCTTTTCATGCCATGAACTCATGCCCCAAAGTTTTTCAATATGGAGAGCTCCAAAGCTTTTCAATATGGAGAGCTCCTTCTCTGGTCTCTTACATGCACAAAAGTGAAAAATAAAACCCTTTTTATTAGGCATGGGAGGAGTTAGGTTAGAAGAGTCCAAGAGATGTTGAACTCTTCAAGTTGTCCCCCCCTCTTCCAATTCCATGCCAATACACACCTCAAAAAAATATGGGACATCCCAAACCACTTGTTTTCATATGGAATCAAATCTCCATCTAATTTTTTAGGGTAAAATCCTTCATATTGTTGCACAAAATAAAGGGAAAAGAAGAGAAGTGGGCGGGAAGGTTTAGATAATGTCAAACATTATCTTACATGATAACCAATTTCAAATTAGATTTGAACATACCATAAAACACCAAATGATACCCATATTTGGATGTGAGATAGGGAGGGCAGAGGACTCTTTTGTGTAAAGAAATCTCATGCAAAAAATATTTGTGCGTGAAGAAAAGTGGCATCCAATCTTGATGGCGCATGGGAGAAGAGTCCAATCTTCTATGGACTCTTTGTTTCCTTATTTGACTCCTAACCAAATCACATCTAGTCACATCTAAATAAATAGATGAAACTCAATCTAATTAGGTTCATAAATTTTTAATCAAATTTTAATCAAATTAAAAATTGATTAAATCAAAGTCCTAATCAAATCAGAGATAATTCTCCCTTAGCGATTGATCATCTCATAACCTAATCGAGTCAAACCTAATTTAATCTAATTCAATTAGATTTTATTTAATTTTTTTTACTCAATCAAATCGAGCTAATCAGTAATCTAATTATTAATTAATCTTCTATTAATTCACTAACAGTTGGTGAATAAATTTATTATAATTTTTACATAAGGTTAATTATCAATCAAATTGACGATTAAGCTCTTGAACGATTCTCAATCATTGATCAACCACATGATCAGTCAGAAACTTTTTTTGAGTATGACCTCATAGGCTTGAACCTAAGGCGGTAGCACAAGAACAGATTTCTGAACCAATCGATGTAACCATCTAGTAATGGGACCTGATGTTCAGATAGATCGAATGATAGCGAAGCAATATTCAAGAACCTACTGGCATATGGTTACCATATAATTGATCCCTTTGACCCTAATGCTCAAGAAGATTTAAGGTTTAACTGTCAAATACAGATAAGTCATCCATATTATATTTTAATCTTTCAAATCCATCACATGGATTATCCAGATCCAGATTTTGCCAAATTAAAGTATATTGATACATTAACTCCTACTAATTCGAATGGGTCAATCTCATTTTGACTTACATACCGACTTGACAAGTACTTGACTATACTCAAAAATCTTTCATCACTGAATTATAAATTCAGATAGTCTGGCATCAAAGTACAGTGAGTTGCTTGCAAGTCACCATGGTGATCTCAGGTCAGAGGAACACTTATATCCATACCCTTCACGAGCTACTCTTGATAGCAGAGTACTACACAGTTAGTCATATTCAGTGACGATATACTCTTACATCTCATCTGCATGTCATACCAATATCTTCATATTATTTGATTACGAAGACAACCAATGCATATGACACACAATGACCTATACTTGATATTACTATTATCCTAATAATAATGTATCATTTATTCATGAACTAATTTAAGGACTATGCGATAAATCCTTCTTTATCGATCGAAGTAATTCTAAGGACTTCATCACAATACAAGAGTTTATTAGAATATATAACCTTATGATGAAAAAGATCAAATATTTTTTATTATTTATCAATTTATATATATTTATAATTAGCACAATTGTCAAATGATTGACTTTAGGACATAATTTCCAACACACCAAATCTCTGGCCCACCTTCCCAAGCCCCCAGGCCTCCCCAAGCCCCTAGCCCACCTGCCTCTTTCTTCCCCCACCTTCCTCTTTCCTCCCTCCTCTCCCATTTTTCTCCTGCCGTGTAGCACCGTCTCCTATCGCACAACACCACCTCCATGCGGCAGCATCATCTTCGTGCTGCAGTGCCATCTTTGTGGGTTTGGTGAGTATTAGCGACGACGGTGGTAACAGCTCTATAGCAATCATCAAATATCATTATTTTAAATTTTTTAATATTTTAAAATTAATATTTATATGATTTAGTTAAATTAGATTTAATATTTAAATTAAATTAATAATATTTAATTAAATTTTATTAAATTAATTTAAAATTAATAATATTTAATTAATTTAAATTAATAATATTATCAATAAGTTTAATTTGGATAGTTTGAGAATTATAATTAATTTTATAGGTAATTATAGTAATCAAATTGAATGTTGAAGGTTCAAAAAAATTTTGGACAGCATTTTTCATTAGTTCTCCTCACGCATGTTTAGCCGTGTGAGGAGAATCAAGAAAAAATACTGTCAAAATTTTTTTCAGTCTCTATTATGTATTATTTGATTACTATATTTGACCTATAGAATTAATATAATTTTTGAATAAGATATGACCTTCTATGCTTATTAGTTGATGATAAGATACATTTATTATGTAAGCCATTTCAAGTGATAAAATATTATGATGGGATGATTTTTGCTGAATATAAGGAGGGTGTCAAATAATTCTGTGATTATACTTTTAGAAATGCTGCACTCTTAGTTCAAGGATGGACTTGTTGTCCTTGTAAGAGATGTGTCAATAGAGAAATGCTTGATAGGGATATAATAATTGCCTATTTATATAGGAGTAGATTTATACCAATCTACAAGTATTGGTACCTACATGGGGAGACATGAGAGACAATTGCAAAGATTAGAAGTCAGCAGGAGAGGGACACAGACATAATGGTAGACATGGTTATAGATGCGGCTGATTCTGAATTTGACTCAAATATGGATAGCAATCTAAAAGCTAGCAGTGCTGATTTCTATTGTATGCTGAAAGATGCTGATGAACTACTATGGTCAGAATGTGAAACATATATTGTATTATCAGCTATGTCAGAGTTATTGAATTTGAAGGTCGAGTATGATATGATGATCAATTGTTATAATATGATGGTAGCAATAATAAAAAAGATACTACCAAAAGATAAGAAGCTTGTTGAGAGCTTCTATGCTTCAAAAAAAATAGTAAAAGGGTTAGACATGGGATACTAAAAGATAGATGCATTTTGTAATGATTGCATGCTTTTTTACAAGGAGGACCAACTAAAGAACTCATATGACATATATGGTAAAAGTTGATTTAAGCTGAGATAAGAAGGTAGAAATCAGAAGGATGTACCCTATAAGGTTCTTTGATACCCTCCCCTCGCTCCTAGGCTTCGAAGGCTCTACTTGTTCAAAAGTACTACCAGACGGATGAGATGGCACAAAGAAAGAATTCACAAGCACACCGATATGATGAGTCATCCACCAGACAGTGAGGCATAGAAGAAACTTGATGTGCCACCCTTTATTTGCTTAAGAATCAACTATCGTTCAGTTATGCAGTGGCCTCTTATTCATGTTGGCCAGTCTTTATTATTCCATACAATCGATCGTCTGAGATGTGCATGAAAGAATATAACATCTTGCTTATATTAGTCATTTCTAGATCACAACACCTTGGTAGAAGCATTGATGTATATCTAAGGCCTCGTGTTGATGAGCGAAAATTTTTATGGTCCAGTGGCATACATACGTTTGATGTATCCAAGAAGCAAAATTTTATAATAAAGGCTGCATTGATGTGGATCATTAGTGATTTTTTTACTTATAGGATGCTGTCATAATGGAGTACTCATGAAAAGCTAGCATGTCCCTATTGCATAGAGAATACAAAAGCATTTCAACTTAAACGTAGTTGTAAGCCCTGCTGGTCTGATTGTCATCGTCAATTTTTTTCAAACATCATCCTTTTCAAAAGCAACAGGACAGTTTCAGGAGGAATAAAATAGAGAAGGATAAGGGACGCCCATGATTCAATGGCATGGAAGTATTTCAGAGAGTATCTCAAGTGGATGAAGTCCAGTTTGGCATACTATTTGACCAGTAGAAATCTCAGAGATTCGGTAGAACTCATAACTAGATGAAGCGCAGCATCTTCTAAAAATTATCATACTAATCTACCTATTTAATCCATCATAATCTTGACATCATGCACATTGAGAATAATACCTTCGATAATATTTTCTATGCTATTATGGATGTTAAAGGCAAGACAAAGGACAATCTCAAGGTCTGAGCAGATATGAAGAACATATATAAGCATCCTTTATTAGAGCTAGTTGAGGTGTCTCCAGAAAAATTTTTGAAGTCAAAAATAACTTACACCTTAACAAGAGAGCAATTGAAGGACGTATGTGAATGGTGTAAAAATTTTAAATTTTTAAATGGTTATGTAAGTAATCTAGCTCGGTGCATCAATATCAAAGATTGTAAGTTGTATGGGCTAAAGAGCCATGACTGCCATGTCTTCATGCAATGATTACTCTTATTGGCTTGACGTGATCTCCTTTCCAACCCTATATGGAGTTCTTTGATTGAGCTTAGTCTTTTCTTCACAGACATTTGTGCTACCGAACTATCCACCGACTATATCTCCAGTCTTGAGGCTAGCAGTGTAGAGACTATATGTAAGTTAGAGAAGATTTTTTTTAAAATTTTTTTGACTCCATGGAATATCTCATGATTCATTTGGCTATGAGGCTAGGGATGGGGGACTAGTGCAATATAGATGGATGTATCTATTTGAAAGATACATGTACGGTTTCAAGAAGAAAGTAAAAGATAAGGTCAGAGTCAAAGGTTCTATTGTGGAGACTTACATAATTGAAAGAATTTTTAATTTCAACCGACACTACTTTAACCCCAGTGTACAGACAAAGCTGACTTAAATGGGTCAAAATGATGATGGTGGTGAGGGATCAGACGTAGAGATCTCAATATTTGCCTGTCCCGCTCGTGAATTTGGGCACGAGGTTCGTTAGGTATTGACTGATCCTGAAATTTGATAGGTAGAGATATATATTTTGCTAAACTGCATAGAGGTTGATCCATCTATTGAGTATCCATCATAATCTCAACTCTTTAATCACTTATCATCCTGTACTTATCTTATGCATGTATAGGCAATATGATGAAATGCTGAGATGGGACAACCTGATGATAAGCGAGGAAGAAATTTTTACTTAGTGCTCATAGAACTTTGCAAATTGATTCTATCAACTAGGAAGCAATCATTGTCATTTAATTTATTTTATTTTTTTCTAATTTATTCCTTCTATAGTATGTAGGTCATACAAGGGGGTGAATTCATACCTAAGAAGTTAAGACCATTAGATTACAAGCTAACAAAGTATGTGATATGTTATAATGAATGTAACGTAAATAGTTTCAAATTTTGCATGCAGCAATATGGATATCATAAGAGTACAATAAATAGCTGTGTGTATATAAAAGGTAGCTGGTGGGTAGAGATGGAGAGTGACTATTATGAAATCTTTGAAAAAATGATCAAGCTGACTAACCTTGGAGGTAATAGTATCATTCTGTTTAAGTGCCGATGGTTTGATACCAATAATTGTATGATGATTGATCCATGACATGGGCTTATTGAAATCAAATATGAATTAAAAGCATATGTCAATGATCCTTTTGTACTAGCCCAATAAGCTGTTCAAGTATATTATACTCCTTTCCCATCAAAGAAAAGAGGAAGGAAAAAAAGATGGGCTGTATGCAAAATTAAATCTTGAGCCGTTCATTATGCATCCAAAGAATAAGAAGAACCTCATTTATCAGAATATTTTTAGGAGGACGAAACATATGGAGTTCATTAGTCTTTCATAGATACAGAGTTGGATGCTCCAGATTTTCTCCTACGTGATGGCCAACATGAGGAGGTAGATCATTCTGAGTTTATTTTAAAAGACAATTCTATCTAAGAAAGGGAAGAAGAGGAAGAAGATGAAGAAGTCGAAGAAGAGGAAGAATCAGATAAAGAATTCGAAGGGTACCAAACATATGAAGAGGCCGATGAGTAGTGCTCCTCGCTTGCGATGAACTTCTAGATCTCTGACTTGTTTTAAATACTTGTCTTGCATTGCCACCCATCTGAAGGATACCAAATATCCGAAGGGTACCAAATATATAAATACTTGTCTTGCATCATTTTAAATTTTGCATTACCATCTATAATTGTATAATTAATCTATGAATCTATTTATTTTTATTTTTAGAGATTATAGATTATATCTTTCAGAGGCCAAAATTATTACAATCGAGGAGAGAGCTCTCATGCAGCTAGCTCGCATAGTTCTGCGGCACACATACCATATGGTAAACTCTAATATTTTAGATATTCTCTTTTATGTTATTTTATTCTTTATTATCTATTATAACATTCTTTATAATGTCTTGATATTCTCAGATTCAGATGTGATGGGGTCAACAGTGACCCCATAGTCACATGGAGAAGTGTCTGGCTCTCAGAGTCAGCGATATGGTGGAGGATTCGCTCAACTCGCGCACCTCCGACTCAATTAGAGGATAGAGAGCTCGTCCACATTCAGAGCTGTTCGTAAGTACTATATCTTCACCGAATATATTTAAAATTTAGTCATTTTAGAGACTAACATTTATTATTCAAAATCAATTTACAGTACATTTACAGAGCCTGGGGTGCCTCATGTGGTTACTAGGATCATCCGACAATCGATGCCGGGGCCGATGGATGAGTTCTTTAGTTAGCCATCAAGGGCTCGTGATGTAGCCTGAGAGATGTTCCTGATATATCAAAGATATTTAATTTTTAAATTTGTGGTAGATTTATATTCTATTTATTAATACATGATTGCTTCTACTTGTAGGGGTACTATTGATTCGAGACTCTCCAGGATGAGGAGGCTGGCCATTGGACCTTTGAAGAGGTGGCCACGTAGAGGTTCCGGGATGGGCTGTACAGCCTTCGGTAGTCCACCATAGAGCACTCTAGTTCTAAGTCACCATCAAACTGAAAATCTTACACAGATCATTGGATGCGGACAGACATATGGGAGGCCCTCTACAACCAGTGGAGTACTGAGAAGTACTCTGATAGGTGACAGAAAGCATGGTAAAATCGATCTGCCCAGCAGCATCCGAACAAGCACACTAGTGGCTCCGTTGGCACATAAGTTGTGACCGATAAATTGATAAAAATTTTATACTTAAATTAATTTCATATTAAATTGATCATGTATATATTTTAATTAATTTAATTTTATTATTTATTTATTATAGATACGATAATTGGATCATGTACCATGACAGCTACAGATATAAGAGGCCACACACTAGTCTAAGAGGATTGGTGATTACTTAGATCCTAGATCACGATAGATCATGGTAACAAACTTAAAATATTATTTATTAAATTTTTATATATACTGATATGGATGTACTAATGAATTTTTTAACTGTATAGGCAGATTACATGGAGTATCTCATATCGCGGCATAGTAAGGACCCATTCTCTAAGTCCCTCGATCTCGAGGGATGGCTCAAGGCCACCGAAGGGGTGAGTAGGGGCTGGGTCATATGATTTGGCCATAGCTTCGACTCTCTAGCAGCTCGATGCTCTTCGACGTCCTTCTCTCAGGCCTCAACGACCTAAATGTAGGGTGATGCACATGTGGAGGAGGTCATGCGGAGGTTTTGGAGCCAATGACCTCAGATCTTTCAAGGCACCGTCCACATTATAGTCATTAAGATCTTTTGAAATCTGCATCTATGCGATCAGCTGGGCTCATTATCACAGCCATCACAACAAGTAAGTCTAGCTATAATTTTCTTTACTTATTTTAAATTTTTATATTTAGAAACTTCACATGTTTAGGCTTAAGTCCAAAAAAGAGATTTATAGGGTAAAAATTCAATCTAACTATCCAATTGATGAACTAAAGATGTTTATAGCTCTGTATTATCGAATGAAATATGTAGGAATAATCTGTTCGAGAATCTAAGTAGTATATCGAAATATACGTCTCCGTATCGACATATATATTTTCGTATCGAAATTTATTAATAATATTTTATTTTTATTCATGACAGGATGCTGGAACATCCGGCTCTCATCTACCAGCTGCTAGAGAGGATGTACAAGAGTAGGAGGAGGATGAGGACGACGACGAGGAGGATCTCACATGAATTTTTTTGGATATGTATGTAATTTTGATATTTATAAAGTAGTATAAATTTATAAAATTATATAATTTATATTTTTAATATAATATAATTAATTTTATATTTATGATTATAATAAATAATTATTATTTTATTTATAATAGATTTTAAAATATATTATTGCTTGTTACTGTGATTAAATAGGTTTTAAGATATTTAATTATAATTTTTTAAAAAATAAAATATCGCTAATAGTTTTTTAAAATTTAATTAATAAAAAAATTAAATTATTAGTGATGACTTTGTTGTCGCTAATACCGCCGCTAATTATACTTATTAGCGATGGGATATTTACCGTCACTAATAATGATAGTTAATGACGACGTTATTTTCGATAGATTTTTAGTGACGGGAGTCCGTCGCTAATAGTATTAGCAACAGTATTTAACCATTGTTAATATTCTATTTTTTTATAGTGTTATGTTCTTGCTGGTCATTGGAATCATTGAAAGAAAGCCAAGGGTGTAAATTAGTTGAGCTAATTTATAATTGAGTAGAGCTGGAACAAACACATCCGGTTACAAGGCAAACCTACATTGGACAAAATCAATTTGTTTCAGAGGTTTAGTGTGTTTTGTAGTAGAGAGAGAGAGAGAGAGAGAGAGGCGGGCCGATCAAGACTTCAAAAGCACATGTTTTGAGCTACTTTTTGTTATTTGATCTCAATCCCATACTTTCAATATATTTTTTTATTTAATTATATTCAATTTTTTCTTTAGAATTATGACAAGTGAAAGTCCAGTAAAATATCAGCATTGCTTCAACGCCTTGATTCTCCTCAGAGTTAGAACTCATCAAGGGTGGAGACATAGATTTGGTCACATGCACTTAGAAGTAGCCAGCTGCTGATCACACAAAGGAGTGTGTTTGGCTGCCTTGTTAGTCACCCACCAATTGGGGCCAGATTGTGCACCAACAAAGTCAGGATGGGGAATTATTGGGCCCATCACCTAATTAGCAACCGGAACCCTAGCTTCTCGGATCTAGAGATCAAATTGATGAGCATCTAATCCACTAGAAGTCGTCACCGAGTCCTTTTTTTTAATACGAGTAATTGGATGGACATAGTTGCTTGTTTGTAACCGGTTTTCTTTATGATTTAATAATGTTTGATTACCATACAAGTTGATGGAACTTGGCAGATTTATATATATATATATATATATATTAATATTAATATAATTCCAACGAAATCCACCGTGGCTTGAGGGAGACATCACATATGATCCTCTGGAGGACCAGATTCCTTTATGCGTCTTGGAATCGTTGCAATAACTTGCTCTACATCAACAACTATTCCTATTTTGAGCCTTTGGTCCAACAACTTCTGCGGATTTTTATTTTCTAGGTCCTCGAAAATGTGCTCTACTTCGTTAGAGCAAAACAAGTAGATTTGTTTGTGTTGCAAGTGAGGGTGCAGAGTCACATGCGACCGTGGAGAAGCATGTGTGAAGATAAATTCTTTTATCAGGATTTAAGAGAAGGTGTTACATTTTAAATAGAAATTCCTGTTACCAAGATTCTATCTAACAAAGCTTCTCAAAAGCACATGATGTTTGGTGAAACTTGTAATTTAACCAGCTATGGGTTTTAATTGATCTAAAAATTGGCACCAAACCATGTGATTTAAACTGTGCTGGACTATTTTGTATCCGCCTGACTGCTTCCAAGTGCAATCTTGGACCATACCTTAATTGTGCTCCAAGCCACACCCTTTGCATTGACATCCCTCTTCTTGGATTTTTGAGTTGCATATTAAGCAACAAACTTTAATAATAGTCCAGTAGAAACTCTCCTTGCGAGCACCTGCATTGTTAATACTAATATCTACATATCTAATAAAGAACAATGTACAAGAGTAATTATGTAGAAATTTCAGTCATTAATGTTAGCATCATTCATACAGGCCCTTTGCAATATGATGGAATGTCATTTTGGGGTTCTAAGTTTTAGTTTCTTCTAAAGAGAGTCATACACATAATGCTAAATTTTAAAGTTTTTGGCATATATATGTATCAAAATAGAAGAATAAATCATAGAGTGCAAAATATATGGTAGTCTTACATAAAAATTTTCGCATTGAATATTCAGAGTGTCATTTTCACTTATAAGCTTTTCCATTAATGCCATATCAAATAGAATGTGGAATTAGAGAGATATCTGTTCACCGTTTGTGAGAGATCTATGACTCAGTCTTTTTCATCATTTGATTTATATAGATGGAGCCGACAAAATATTGATAAATATAAGACATCATGCATTTTGGCCCATAAATGAATTTAGCCATTATTTTCAAGACAGCTAGGATTGTCGAATTGGACCAGTTGACCGCAAGCTAACTCATGTTTGGCACGATTTTGTCTTGGATTCATAAACAAGTCGAACTAAAATTGGACTAGTTGATTTGAACTTAGCTTGATTAAATGCCAATTACTATTTTATGCAATAATTATTTCTTTTTATTATGATACACATATTATGTAAAGAAAAATTATATAATCTAAAATGCAATCACATATTTCACTTGAAATATATATGTATAAAAGGTTTTGAAGGATCATATTCTCTCAACAAATTTTTAGAAAAGTTGTTCGCAACCACTAGAGCTTGATTTAAAATTAAACGAGCTAGCTTGCGCTCGGCTGAAAAACAAGCCAAGCTTGAGCTAGAATTAGCTCGCTTGAGCTTGGCTTGGTCCACAATAGACAAAAAGTAGCTGATTTCTCCATTGAAAGAAGAACATTGCTAAATTGATAGGGTCTAGGACCTTCCAAATATGATTTAGCAGGCCAATAAAGAAATTACCTAAGCCTTTCTCCCATTTTGAGCATACGTTTATGCTCTCATTTTTTTGCAACATTATATATATATATATATATATATATATATATATATATATATATATATATATATATATATATATATATGCTGATCAAGTAAGTTTCATCATCATAGCGATGGTGATATCTTTTGGCACTCACATCAAAGGTCATTATGTGAGCCCAAATTTGTTCAAAGTAATACCCAAGCAAAGCCATCTTGTATGCACATTGAGACGCCAGGCTCAGCAGATAATGTTGCATATCTTATTTTGTTTTTTGATAAGACATTACTTGAAAATCATCCCTAAAGATAGACCCTGGCTACTTTTTTGGATAAGCCTTCCACTTCCACAGTCGGTAGAACTTGAGCCGACTTCAGATTCGAATACATTTTGCTTCTTTGATGGAGGTGTTTTTTGCCTTGTTCTCATTTGTTTTTTTTATTTTTTTGGTGAAAGCATGGTTCTCATATGTTGATGGCATGGCTTTTACTAAGATGTTGTTAAAAAAAAAAAAAAAAGAAAAAGCAAGTACTAACTTTTGAAAGGATGTAGAGTTTTCAATGTACAATCGGGGGAACTGTTCCACAAAACTTGAGGCAGAGACATGATTTTCTAGCATAAATTTCAAAGAATTTGTTAAAAATTTGAGAAAATTTAAATGACTAAACTTGAACAAAAAGGTAATGATATATTTATATATAAATTTTTCACACAAAACTAGGATTATAAAAATGACATGAATGGCTAATGTTGGGTATAAAATACCCCCAGCCGAAGTTCGTGACAGGAGTGACCCTCCAGGGATTCTACCGACTTCCGACCTTCGGTGACATCTTTCCGAACCTCTCCGGCGGCCGAGCCTCCGCAACATTTTCAAGTTCTGCCGACGGATAAATCCCCACCAGTGTCGACCGGATTCTTCATGACGGACGGACTCCACCCAAGTTTCTACCTGCTAGACTTCATCCGGACTCCTATGGGAGCCGGACTTCGTCCCCGACTCCGACTGCAGGTAGACTTCATCCGGACTCCTACGGGAGCCGGACTTCGTCTCCGACTCCGATTGCAAGAAGACTTCATCCGGACTCCTACGGGAGCCGGACTTCGTCCCCGACTCCGACTGCAGGCAGACTTCATCCGGACTCCTACGGGAGCCGGACTTCGTCCCCGACTCCGATTGCAGGAAGACTTCATCCGGACTCCTACGGGAGCCGGACTTCGTCCCCGACTCCGACTGCAGGCAGACTTCATCCGGACTCCTACGGGAGCCGGACTTCGTCCCTGACTCCGACTGCAGGTAGACTTCATCCGGACTCCTACGGGAGCCGGACTTCGTCCCCAACTCCGACTGCAGGCAGACTTCATCCAGACTCTTACGGGAGCCGGACTTCATCCCCGACTCCGACTACAGGTAGACTTCATCCGGACTCCTACGGGAGCCGGACTTCGTCCCCAACTCCAATTGCAGGAAGACTTCATCCGGACTCCTACGGGAGCCGGACTTCGTCCCCGACTCCGACTGCAGGTAGACTTCATCCGGACTCCTACGGGAGTCGGACTTCGTCCCCAACTCCAATTGCAAGAAGACTTCATTCGGACTCCTACGGGAGCCGAACTTCATCCCCGACTCCGACTGCAGGCAGACTTCACCCGAACTCCTACGGGAGCCGGACTTCGTCCCAGAACTCCTGTTGCAGGTAGACCTCATCCGAACTCCTACAAAGGCCGGACTCTGAACTTCTACCGCAAGCGATCTACCCCGAGCTTCTGCTACAAGCGGTCTACTTCAAATTTCTACTACGAGCGGTCCGCACCGGATTTTCACTGTAAGCCTTCACCCGAGCTCCCATTGTGGATGCATTCCTTTCGGATTTCTATCGCAGGCAGGTTTTGGCCAAGCCCCTCGATAAATGATCCCCATCCGGACTTTTATGGAGATCGGACTCCGACCGAACTCCTATAGCGGACAGATCCTGGACAGACTCCTACGACGCACGGGCTCCAGCAGTCGGATCCCTCCAGCGGATGAACCTCTTCAGTGCCATCCGACACCCACTGGCCAGTCGACCCTCCGCCGAATTCTGCGTAAGACCGAGCTTCGTCTGCGGAAAGCCCCCCCGACCGAGCTCCTATAGCAAATGACCCTCGCCTCTAGTGTTAACGCTCAAGGCACCCAATGGTAGAAGGCTCGCCAGCAACATCCGAGCTCCTCTCAGATGGACAGCTATCTCTCTCCGCCAAGTACTTCGATCGAGCTTCGGTCGACAGGCCTGGGCTCCCTGACAGGCCACAGTAATGGCCACGACTCTGCTCCACCTCCTGCGACGGATTCTGCGCAGCTCCACCACTCTCCGCAACCGGCTCCACGCGGCAGGCCACAGTAATAGCCATGATTCTGATCTACTTCCTGCGACGGATTCTGCGCGGCTCCACCACTCTCTGGCAAGTCGCGACAACGGACGTCACTCCACTCTCCACAACAGGCTCCATGTGGCGGGTCGCGGTGATAGCCACGACCCCACCCATTTACTCTCCATAACAAACTTCTCTTGGCCCCGAGCGGCTCACGACTAGGCGGTTACAAACGTCGCCATCAATCCGTTGCCCTCTCCGTCTATAAAAGGGGGACCCTAGATACGTTATTCTCTAAGCTCTAATTTCTATCTCAAAACTCTGCTAAAATTTTTATTTGAGCACTCCATTCTTGTTGAGGCAAAGAACTGACTTGAGCATCGGAGGGTCTTGTCGGAGCACCCCCAACTTTGATTTAGACTTTCTTTGCAGGTCCCGGCGGCGACCGCGACTCCCTCGACTCCAGCTTCTCCGACGCAGGCGCATTTTTGCACCAACAGGATTAGCGCTAGAGAAAGAGGCCTGCGTCTTCGCAGTACCCTTGTTCTTAAAGGAGCGCTCAACGGGACCACCTTCGATCATCTTTTCCGACATCCTCTCCTCCTTCCCCTACTAGATCTTCGCCCGATGCCTCCCCACAAAGCATCCACATGGTGATCCACAGCCTCCGCGGCCAGATCTCAGGCTCCGGCCTCACCTCCAGTTTTCCAACCTCCTCCCCCTCCTCCGGCAACGATGGTTGGCGCGGAACAATTCGACCTACTGGTTTAGCAGGTCAGAGGCCTCACTGAAGCGGTGCAGGCCATACAGCAGCAGCAGCAGTCACAGGCATCAGTGCGACTGGAGAGAGCATCGCTAGAACTCCAAAATCCGGTGGTAGGACGGGCCAATTGGGCCAGTTGCCCCGTCTTTCCCAGAAAGACGAATTCGAGGGTGGAGAGCCCTCAGTCGGATCACGATTCTACTCTTGGAAGATCTCTACCTCCATTCTGCCAGAAGACCCTCGAGACCCGCAGTCGAGAGGATTTCCTAGATCAAAGGCACCGGAAGATGAACCGACGGATCGAGGAACTCTGCCACGCACCCCCCGCTTATGGTGAGGACATTTGTACTGACCCTCCCTTCTCTCAAATGATCATGCAGGAACCGATCCCACCAAACTTCAAGCTCCCTCAATTCGAAAGCTACGACGGGACTTCGCACCCAATTGACCACCTGGAGGCCTTCCGGACAATGATGCTGCTCCATGGCGCACCTGACGCCATCCTTTGCCGAGCTTTTCCATCCACCTTGAAGGGAGCGGCGAGAAACTAGTACTCGGTGCTGAAGCCGGGTATCATCTTTTCCTTTGATCAGATGAGCCACCAGTTTGTGGCTCATTTTGTTAGCAGCCGGCATCCTCGGAAGGGTTCGGAGTCCCTCATCAACATCAAGCAAAGGGAGGGGGAGTCCATTCGGGCTTACATCAACCGTTTCAATGTCGCCGCATTGGAGGTCCGGAACTTGGACCAATCGGTCACGATGGCCGCTCTGAAAGGCGGCCTTCAGAAGAACAACCTTTTATTCTCCCTGAAAAAGAAGTACCCCAGGGATTTTGTTGATCTGTTGGCTTGGGCCGAAGGGTACGCCTGAGCAGAAGAAGCCTTCAAAATGAAGGATGAGGAGACCACGAGAGAGCGGCAGGCGGGAGACTCGAGTAAGCACGCAGTCGAAAAAGGGCCGAGAGAAGCTCGGCCGTATTCTCGAACTCCTCCCGGGCACAAGCGCGCCCAAACTCCTCCCCGAGCACGCAAGTAGAGAAGCCCGGAGCGTCGGATTTGGCTGAACTCTTCCCTAGGAAGATTCCGCAGCTATGCCCCCCTCAACGCATCGAAAACCCAGGTGCTGATGGAAGTCAGAGAGCAGCTCCCAAGGCCAGAAAGGATGCACACGCACCTCGGGAAGTGCAATCCTAATAAGTTCTGCCTCTACCATCGTGACCACGGCCACGACATGGAGAAATGCATTCAGCTCTGAGACGAGATCGAGGAGCTCATCAGACGAGGTCGGCTCGACAGGTTCATTCGACGCCGGTCTGAGGGTAGAGAGGATCGACCAAGGGTCCTGCCGCAGCCTGAGCCGTCGAGGAGGAAAGAGCAGCCCGAAGATCGGCCTCCAATTGGGATCATCAACTCCGTCTCTGGAGGACCTTGACAGGAAGCAGACCTTCTACAGCCCTGGGATTTGAAAACTTGTAAATGTATTACGAATGACCCCGCTTTAAATCAAGATTCCTCTCAGATCTGCACATCTTTCCCTTTTTGGCATGGACTTATAACGACAGGGGATGACCCCTTCGGACAACGAAAACAAACCCTAATGTAGGCAAAGTTGAAATTCCGATTATTTTTAGACCGGATGGGGGGAGAGGCCCTGCAACGCCCATATGTGCCCCCACAGCCCTGTTAGGGACAGGAGGAGAACCTCGCCCTAACTTGAGCAAAGTCGAAGGCCCGGTTACCCTTAGACCGGATGGGAGGAGAGGCCCTGCAATGCCCATATGTGCCCGCACAGCCCTGTTAGGGACAGGAGGAGAACCTCGTCCTAACTTGAGCAAAGTTGAAGGCCCGATTACTCTTAGACCGGATGGGGGGAGAGGCCCTGCAACGCCCATATGTGCCCCCACGGCCCTGTTAGGGACAGGAGGAGAACCTCGCCCTAACTTGAGCAAAGTTGAAGGCCCGATTACCCTTAGACCGGATGGAGGGAGAGGCCCTACAATACCCATATGTGCCCCCACAGCCCTGTTAGGGACAGGAGGAGAACCTCACCCTAACTTGAGCAAAGTCGAAGGCTCGGTTACCCTTAGACTGGATGGGGGGAGAGGTCCTACAACACCCATATGTGCCCCCACAGCCCTGTTAGGGACAGGAGGAGAACCTCGCCCTAACTTGAGCAAAGTCGAAGGCCCGGTTACCCTTAGACCGGATGGGGGGAGAGGCCCTGCAATGCCCATATGTGCCCCCACGGCCCTGTTAGGGACAGGAGGAGAACCTCGCCCTAACATGAGCAAAATCGAAAGTCCGGTTACCTTTAGACCGGATGGGGGGAGAGGCCCGGCAACGCCCATATGTACCCCTACAGCCCTGTTAGGAACAGGAGGAGAACCTCGCCCTAACATGAGCAAGATCGAAGGCCCGATTACACTTAGACCGGATGGAGGGAGAGGCCCTGCAACACCCATATGTGCCCCCATAGCCCTGTTAGAGACAAGAGGAGGACCTCGTCCTAACTTGAGCTGAAACCGATTACGTCAGAAATAGGAGAAGAACCTCGTCCTTACACCAATTAAGGTCTGATCATTCAAGACCGGATAAGAAAAAGAGAACCTTCCTAGCGACCCCTCCGCGCTCCCACGACCCCACTAAGAGCAGGGGGAAAACCCTCACTCGAGAAAAAAAAAAGAAAAAAGGGGAGGAGAGTTAAAAAAGAAAGCGACGAACTGCATCAGCGACGAATGGAAAATAAATTACATCAAAGATGCAGAGAATCTCGTCTCAGTGAGGATTGGGATTCTTATCAAGATCCTCGGTCTTCAAGAAAGCTCTCAACACATGCCAGGGATAAGACAGCTTCCTCAGGGCGACGAAAAGCTCGGACCTCCGAGCTCGAACTCTGAAAGGAGGCATCGAACCCGAGCGGCTCCGGACAAATCTGCGGCCATAAACAAAAGGATGGGTTGGTGCGACGGCAATCGGGTACCTCCGAACGACATCGATATCGAGCAAGGAAAAAGTCGAAAGGAGCTCGATAAACGATAATTCAACATATGAGTAAAAGAGGTAACGGAAAATTTTCTTCTCACGTCATTAATTAAATATACATTATAGAGCCCTTGAGGCTGAAGAAGAAAGATGACAAAAAAAGCAAGCCGACGCGGCGACGACCAAGAACCTCCAGATGACATCGGCATCAAAAAAAAAAAAAAGAGGGGGGGGGAGAAGAGAGAAAGAAGACGAAAAGAAAAAGAGGAGGGGAATATAACAATAACAATGGTGAATGAAAGAAGTTCGGCAGACGACAATTTGACGCAAAGTGAGGATAAGGTAACAAAATCTCCTTCTCATTCTCGATTAACAAGATGTACGTTACAAGACCCTGAGGGCCGACGAAAAAAGAATATTACTACAAGACTCGAAAGGAACACGTTAGGGACCACTTCAAGCTCTCGACTTCTTCTTCCGGTTCCATCCTTCTCAGCAGTATTTTCCAGTGCATGTGATAAATCCCTCGGCTCTCACCCCCCCACCTCATTCCGCTCCATTGCCGAAACCCCAACCCTAGGGGGAAAAGAGGGGGCTTAAATAAGCGACGGGGCCGGGCACAGTTATGGTGGCGGATATCCCTAGGTCTACCAATGCCCGCCATGTGTCCTATTCACCGTGGCGTAGGGCTGACCGCTGGCGGGATCATTATGGTGTGGCGCTTGGGACTATGCTCTGGTAAAAATTTTGAAAGGACTCTTCGGATCGTCCTAATTGGAAAAAGACTCCAGCACGCGTGCATTAAATGCCAGGATATCTGAAGGCGATTGTGCACAGGATTCAAGGGGACAACTTCAGCTATGAAAATTTTTCTGTACTTCCTTCATTCGAAACTTGAACTCGAAAGTGGGGGGACAGGTGTTGGGTAATAAATACCCCCCAACCAAAGTTCATGACAGGAGTGACCCTCCAGGAATTCTACCGACTTCCGACCTTCGGCGACATCTTTTCTAACCTCTCCGACGGTCGAGCCTCCGCAACATTCTCAAGTTCTGCCGACGGATAAACCTCCACCAGCGTCGATCGGATTCTTCACGACGGACGGACTCCACCCAAGTTTCTACCTGCTAGACTTCATCCGGACTCCTACGGGAGCCGGACTTCATCTCCGACACCGACTGCAGGTAGACTTCATCCGGACTCCTACGGGAGCCAGACTTCGTCCCCGACTCTGACTGCAGGTAGACTTCATCCGGACTCCTACGGAAGTCGGACTTCATCCCCGACTCCGATTGCAGGAAGACTTCATCCAGACTCCTACGGGAGCCGGACTTCATCCCCGACTCCGACTGCAGGCAGACTTCATCCGGACTCCTACGGGAGCCGGACTTCATCCCTGACTCCGATTACAGGAAGACTTCATCCGGACTCCTATGGGAGCCGGACTTCGTCCCCGACTCCGATTGCAAGAAGACTTCATCCAGACTCCTACAGGAGCCAGACTTCATCCCCGACTCCGACTGCAGGCAGACTTCATCCGGACTCCTATGGGAGCCGGACTTCATCCCAGACTCTGACTACAGGTAGACTTCATCCGGACTCCTACGGGAGCCGGACTTTGTCCCCAACTCCGACTGCAGGCAGACTTCATTCGGACTCCTACGGGAGCCGGACTTCATCCTCGACTCCGACTGCAGGTAGACTTCATCCAGACTCCTACGGGAGCCGGACTTCGTCCCCAACTCCAATTGCAGGAAGACTTCATCCGGACTCCTACGGGAGCCGAACTTCATCCCCGACTCCGACTGCAGGTAGACTTCATCCGGACTCCTACGGGAGCCGGACTTCATCCCCAACTCCAATTGCAGGAAGACTTCATCCGGACTCCTACGGGAGCCGAACTTCGTCCTCGACTCCGACTGCAGGCAGACTTCACCCGGACTCCTACGGGAGCCGGACTTCATCCCAGAACTCCTGTTGCAGGTAGACCTCATCCGAACTCCTACAAAGGTCGGACTCCGAACTTCTACCGCAAGCGATCTACCCCGAGCTTCTGCTACAAGCGGTCTACTTCAAATTTCTACTACGAGCGGTCTGCGCTGGATTTTCACTGTAAGCCTTCACCCGAGCTCCCATTGTGGACGCATTCCTTCCAGATTTCTATCGCAGGAAGGTTTCGACCGAGCCCCTCGACAAATGATCCCCATCCGTGCTTTTATGGAGATCGAACTCCGACCGAACTCCTATAGCGGACAGATCCTGGATGGACTCCTACGATGCACGGGCTCCAGCAGCCGAATCCCTCCAGCGGATGAACCTCTTCAG
The DNA here is from genome assembly GCF_000442705.2 of Elaeis guineensis. Taxonomy (NCBI): domain Eukaryota; kingdom Viridiplantae; phylum Streptophyta; class Magnoliopsida; order Arecales; family Arecaceae; genus Elaeis; species Elaeis guineensis. The sequence continues at coordinate 50,578,453 of NC_026007.2, read as the reverse complement.
CACCATCCGACACCCACTGGCCGGTCGACCCTCCGTCGAATTCTGCGTAAGATCGAGCTTTGTCTGCGAAAAGCCCCCCCGACCGAGCTCCTACAGCAAATGACCCTCGCCTGTAGTGTTAACGCTCAAGGCACCCAACGGTAGAAGGCTCGCCAGCGATATTCGTGCTCTTCTCAGATGGACAGCTACCTCTCTCCGCCAGGCGCTTCGACCGAGCTTCGGCCAACAGGCCTGGGCTCCCTGACAAGATACAGTAATGGCCACGACTCTGCTCCACCTCCTGCGACGGATTCTGCGCAGCTCCACCACTCTCCGCAATCGGCTCCACGTGGCAGGCCGTAGTAATAGCCATGATTCTGCTCCACTTTCTGCGATGGATTCTGCACTCATGAACTAATTTAGACTAAAGTCTATAAATTTAAAGTAGTCTTTCTAGAGCAAGGGAATAACTCACAGTTCAAATTATCTAATTGTAAAAAAAGAGTACAAAAATAACTCAATATTTTATTTTTTTCAGTAATACAGATAACTCCAAGAACTTCTGATTAAGACCATAATAGTGTTACACCCCTGCAAATCCTCTAAGAAAGGCAAGTATCACAATTATAATTATAGAGCGGTGGGAACCATGTAGTAGAATCCATAAGGCCGACCCAACTTCTCCGACATCCTTGAGCTAGAATGACCATATCCATTGGTTCTAGTCACGAGCTTTTCTTAGAAGGCTCTTATTATGGTGTAGTTGATATACATGTAAATCATACCTATCTGCTCTGTGCAAACTTTAAATAAATAATAGATGCATAAAATCCAGAGATATCATCCCTGACTGAGACCAAAGAAAGCTTACCTCCCCCCCCGGTATTTTCATCTTGTATGATTGCACCCAATTAATTATGTAGTGTTTGTTGGGGTAGGTTCCCATGACTTAGCTGATTTCCCCTGCATTCTCATCCTTGAGCCAACTAGGCAAACTGCACCGGCTAACCAGCAATTAACCCGACTTGGCTATACAGAGTTTCCCCCAGCCGAATAGACGTCAGGCACCATTGCTGACACCCAACCGACTGAAGGCTAGTCTCTTCTAGTCGGCTACCCCGACTAAGGTTAATATGCCTCCTATGGCCCTCGACCTACAGCCAACTTAATGGTCGGTTAACAACTGACTATGCCAAATGAAGATACGGCATCTCAACAATTCCATCCTGCCGACTCAGACAATATCGATCTCTACCGACTAACCGTAAGCCGAATATAGTCATTATATGGCTTGGAGAGGCTACATCAAAGTCACGTCACTCAGACACCATATCCAAGCTGGCTAGCTGCGCTCCCTGATGGGATACTACGATCTCATTAAATACGCTCCAAAAAATATTTATTACGCCCCACGTCCTATAGTGTCTGCCACCATATGCGCGCTGAATAAAGAGCACGCTCATCCCAGCATTTAAAGATGCCCATGCAGCATTATACCATGTTCTACGACAAGATATGATCGATATGACTGTCTGTCCTCTCATCATTCATTTTGACCCCTCTATAAGTAGAGGTAACCGGGAACCTCTCCAAGTATGCTTAGATAAGCTCTCTCAAAACCCAGAGACTCTGCCTCTCCCTCTCATATACTGACTTGAGCGTCTAAGGGTCCTTACCGAAGCCACCTTTGGTGGCACTTATTTTGCAAATCTTCCTTCTTTTGGCATCAAGCGGAGCCTAGCACCATCTCAATCCAAGTTCTACCCTCGTCCTTCATCTCGGCCTAGACTATGTGCATCTTCTTCGGCGATGGCACACCATCTCCCGACATCTCATTGGCCCACCAACTAACAAACGTAATTCGTAGTTGGTTCCTGCCCGACTACTATTTACCGACTACCCATTAAAGAAAAATTGTAATAGTTTGGCACACCAGATAGGGGGGCTGTTGGGTAAAACTCTCCCAAGAAACTCCATGGCCAAAACAAGGGTGCAGAATGTCTCTACTGGTTCGGCTCGATGCTCATTGCAGCATGATGCACCTCCGGCAACCGCTGGAGAGCCAAGTTCTTTATGACCACCAGTGATGGCAGATCCTGGGTTTACTGCCCTCGTGCAGCAGATGAAAAATTTGATCAAAGTCATGCAAGATCTCCAATAACAACAACTAGGAGAGGTCGCAGTGTGTGATGCACCTTCTAGGTGCAGTCACCAACCACGATCTCCAAGCCGCTATTCTATGCACCATTTCCATCGAGCGACTTCTTCGCTTGCCCGATGGCCACCACATTCAAAGTCTCAGCACACTTCGTGTGCCGACTCCAATGATCACTGGTCCCCACGTTCCCCTAGATGAACTCAATACAAGGGGAAGAGGCTGCGGTCTCCTTTGGGATCCTCTTCTTCTGAGGAAGGCTCCACTCCAGATTACTCACGGCATCCAGATATGTCACAACAACATCTGAATGAGTACGATCAAAAGTTGAAGGAGATAAATCACTATCTGGAATGGCTCCAAATGAATCATCATGACCCGATTAATGAATTCAATGTCAGTACGAATTCACCTTTCTCAAGGCAGATCCTTGACGAGCCAGTTCCTAATCGATTTAAAATACCAAGAATTGAGCCATACAACAGCTTCACGAATCCGCTTGATCATTTTGAGAGCTATAAAGCCTTCATGCTTCTACAAAGGGCATCTGACGCCCTCCTCTACATTGCTTTCCCAGTTACGCTCTAAAAAACTACACGGACATGGTACTCGAGGCTACAGCTGGGAAGCATCGATTCTTTCGAACAGTTTAAGCAGTTATTTGTGACACACTTCGGCACAAACCAAAGAGTATCCGAAACTACTGACAGTCTTTTCTCTATTCGCCAACAAGATGGAGAATCTTTGAAAAAATTTGTGGTGCGTTTCAATACCACCACCCTGGAGGTCAAGGACCTCGATGAGGCGACAGCGATCGTGGCAATGAAGTAGGAACTCCAAAACTCTAAGTTCACCTACTTTTTAGATAAGACGCTTTCTCGATCCTACACCGAGTTTCTCAAATGTGCACAGAAGTATATCCGTGCCAAGGAGGCAGCAACTGACCGATGCCAGTTCGAGGGGAAGTTCTAGAAAAAGAAGGCAAAGAAAAGAGGAAGCTCTGAGGAGCCCGATCCGATTCGAACCGAGAATGAGACTCCACCTCTCCAACTAAGCTAGAAGCTCAAAATTTTCATGGGCAGGTATGACTCCTACACTTCTTTGACTGCTTCTCGATCGCATATTTTGATGGAGATAGAAGGAGAAAGCTTCCTTCATCGACCCCCACCAATGAGAATAAAATTTTATGATAGAAAGCGCTATTGCCGCTTCCATCGCGACCACAGACATGACATAAAGGAGTGCTACCAGTTGAAGAACAAGATCAAGAACCTGATAAGGCGGGAATATCTTGGAAAGTACGTGTAGGAGTGCCCTGCATAGCTGCCTTCCGATCTACCTCATCCGAAACCCGAAGAACAAACTCACATCTAACCAACAGCGGGCGTGACTAACATGATCTCGATGGGACAGCGACCCTCATGGGCAAATGACCATGGAAGCGCTTCCAAGTACCAGCGCATCGACAATGACATCGTCTTTACTGAAATAGATCTGCGAGGAGTCCAGACTCCTCACAATGATGTTATAGTCATGTCAATAATAGTTGCCAATTATGATGTAAAGAGATGTTTTGTTGATAATGGAAGTTTCACTGACATGATTTTTTATGATTGCTTCTCCCGTATGCAATGGCTTTTTGCTGATCTTCTCGGACTCATTAATGTTTCTCTAGTCGAGCTTACAGGTGACTCAATCAAAGTGGAGGGTGAGATCGAACTCCCCATCATGGTCGGACAACCACCTTGACAATCGATCATTCACCTCAATTTTCTTGTAGTCTGACTCTCGTCCGCCTATAACATCATCTTGGGGCGGCTGGATTGAATACGTTCCGAGCAGTTGTCTCAACCTATCACCTGCTTGTATGCTTTTCGATAAGAAACTGACCCGACGAGATATGAGGAGACCAACAACTGGTCTAACAATGCTACTTAACCTCCATTAGAGGAAAAAGGCCAGCTGAAACTCTTCTTGTTGATGATGAGCTGGATCAAAGACTAATTGAAAGTCAAAGAGAACCTACAGAGTAGCTCATCTCAGTTCCCTTAATCGGTGGAGATTCAACTAAAACCATTCAAATTGGATCCTTGTTGAGCAAAAAATTGCGAGAAGAGCTAGTTAATTTTTTGAGAAAAAATGCCAACATCTTTGTCAGATCTACCTCAAACATATCGGATATCCCTTCAGAAATTATTATCCATCGACTAAACGTTAATCCCAACCACAAGCCGGTGAGACAAAAGAAGAGAAGCTTTGCTCCCAAATGATAAAAAGCCATCAATGAAGAGGTTGGCAAGCTACTGGTGGCCAACTTCATCCATGAGGTGATCTATCTGGATTGGTTCGTGAATGTGGTGATGGTCAAGAAAGCAAATGGTAAATGGCGTATCTGTATCAACTACACCGACTTGAACAAAGCTTGTTCCAAGGACAGCTTTTCTCTCCCCCGAATAGATCAACTAGTGGATGCGACCACCAGATATCAGCTACTTAGCTTCATAGATGCCTTCTTCAATTTTTATCAAATCTGGATGGCATCCGAGGATGAGGAGAAAACAATATTTATCACCGAGGAGGGTTTATACTGCTATAGAGTCATGCCCTTTGGCCTTAAGAATGCTGGAGCAACATATTAGAGACTAGTCAATAAAGTCTTCAAAGATCAAATCGAGTGCAATATGAAAGTTTACATCGATGACATGCTCATGAAAAGCACTGAAGCTACCCTCCACATTAGTGATCGACTGAAGCTTTCGATGCCCTAAGGAAACATCGGATGAAGCAAAATCTGACTAAGTGCGCCTTTGGCATCATTTCAAAAATATTTCTCAATTTTATGGTGATAAAAAAAGACATCGAGACTAATCTCGAGAAGATCAAGGTGATTCTTGACATGCAACCTTATAATTCTCAGAAGGATATTTGGGGATTGGCGGGCTGAATTGCATCCTTAAGTCGATTTTTCTCCAGGTCTGTAGAATGGTGCCTTCCTTTCTTTAGAACCCTCAAGCAGATAAAAGACTTCATCTGGATGGAGGAGTGTCAAAAGTTCGTCAATAAATTAAAGCAATACCTCAGCTCTCCTCCACTTTTGATGAAACCCAACACCGATGATGAATTACTCATGTATGTGGCGACCACTACTGAAACCATCAGCTCGATGCTAGTTCGAGAAGCAGACAAAGTGCAAAAGCCTATCTATTACATAAGCCAGATGCTGCGTGATGCTGAAATAAGATATTCAATGATTGAGAAGGTCATCTTTGCAATCATGACTACTATTCAGCGGTTACGGCCCTACTTCCAAGCTCATTCGATAAAAATTCTTACCGACCTCTCCTTAAGGTCCATACTTCACAGACCAAATATCTCGAGAAAAATGACAAAGTGGGTGGTCGAACTCATTGAGTTTGATCTTTCTTTTATCTCGAGAATGTCAATGAAATCTTAGATTCTCGCCGACTTCATCATCGAATGTATCCTAATGGACGATGATCAAGTCGAAGGCAATTCTATAGAGAGCACTCAAGAGCCCGCCTGGATTTCACACATTGATGGAGTTTCAAATGCTCAAAGGTGTGGCACCGGCCTGATCTTGACTAACATTGATGGGATAGTGATCAAGTATGCTCTTCGATTCAGCTTTAAGGCTTCAAACAACCAAACAGAGTATAAGGCCCTAATAGCCGGACTCAAGATTGCTAAGGATCTCGACGTCAAGTGCCTATGGGTATTCATCGATTCGCAACTCATCGTCGGACAAATTCGAAGAGAATATGTTGCCCGAGACCTTATTCTCTCTAGATATTTACAAAGGCTTAAGTCTCTACAATCATATTTCGATTATTTTAAAATTTCTCACATTTCTTGCTTTGAGAATGTCCGAACCGACTCTCTATCCTATCTTGCCACCTCTAGTGGAGCAGACCTTGAAAAAATCTTCATCGAGCACCTCAAGAGTCTGAGAATTGACTCAAAAGAAAAGATGCACCGGATTGAAGTTGGGCAAGAGTCAAGTTAGATTGACCCATTCATCAATTTCTTGACTGAAGGGGCCTTGCTGATTGATCCTATCGAGGCACGTTGAGTAAAAAAGTTGGCGACTTGGTATGTGATCATTGATGATCAACTTTATAGAAGATTAGCATCTCTATCCCTGCTCAAGTGTTTTCGACCTTTCGAGGCTGACTACACCCTCCGAGAGATACACGAAGGCATTTATGGCGACCACTTAGGGGGCAAGTCGCTGTCCTACAAAATCCTCCAGTAAAGATATTACTGGCCAACCATGCAGAAGGATGCATATGATTTAGTATAGAAGTATGACCAATGTCAAAGATTTGCCAACATTCAGAGGCTCCCATCCAACCATCTCACGACCATCTCGGTACCCTGACCATTTGATCAATGGGGTGTGGACCTGCTCGGCCCATTCTTGCCTGCTAGTGGACAAAGAAAATTTCTCATAATAGCCATCGACTATTTTATGAAGTGGGTTGCTGAACCATTTAGTACAGAAGTACAACCAATGTCAAAGGTTCGCCAACATTCAGAGGCTCCTGTCCAACTATCTCACAGCCATCTTGACATCCTGGCCATTTGATCAGTGGGGTGTGGACCTACTCAATCCATTCCTGCTTGCTAGTGGACAAAAAAAATTTTCATAGTAGCCATCAACTACTTTATAAAGTGGATCGATGCCAAACCATTGGCACAGATAATGTAACAGAAGACTACTAGTTTTTTTAAAAATCCATCATCTGCCAATTCGATTTGCCTCGGGCAATCGTCACTGACAATGGCCGACAATTCAATAATGTCAAATTTAAAGAATTCTGCATGAAATATCATATTATCCACAAGCACACTTTGGTTAGATATCCCCAATCCAATGGAGAAGCTGAGGTGACCAATAGAATGATTCTCCTAGACCTAAAAATTAGAATTGGTCAAGCTAAAGAAAGCTAGGCCGATGAGCTTCACAGTGTCCTGTGGTCTTACTGAACAACTTCTCAGATTCCAACCGGAGAAATCCCATTCAAATTGGCATTTGGAATTGAGGCCATGATTTTGGTTAAAATCGGCCTACCTTCAACTCAAGTGGAGTACTATGACGAATCTACTAACTCAGACAAGAGACGACCAGACTTGGATTTACTTGAAGAAACTCAAAAAAAGCTCGACTAAGAATAATCTTTTACTAGCAGAGGGTAGCGAGATACTACAACTATAGAGTCAAGTCAAAGATTTTTCGAGTAGGAGACCTAATTCTGAGAAGAGCAAAAATTTTCAAGCCCACTGAGCAGAAAAAAACTGTCTTCGAATTGGGAGGATCCCTACAGAGTCTCGGCAATTCTACGATCAGGAGCATACAAAATCGAAAACCTCGATGGTACCAAAATTTCTAAAACTTGGAATGCCGAAAATCTATGAACGTATTATCAATAAGAATGCCTTCGAAAGATCTTTCCTCTTACCAGTCATGTGCCTTACAACTCAAATTCTCGACGAACTATATTACAACCATTCCCTCATCGACTTGTACCCGATGAAGTGCTAGTCGGCTTATACCCTACTAATGAAGCCGAGAGAGGGCCTATTTTTAAACAGCGGGTGGGTCCTTCAATCACAAACGTGCCCATTAAGAGCTACGACATCGGGTTGAATATGAGATCCAGACGAAAGCATTGCGTTGATCGACTGAAACCCGATTATCGGAGCTGCACGGTCTGACAACTACCATCATACTTGCTACATCCCAAGGGCTGTAAGCATAAGGTGCAGTTCATCATACGATCCGGCAAAAATAAATTATGCTAAGTCGGTTCAATACTGACTAGCCAAAGATCTACCAACTTCATTACTTAGTCGATTTCGCGAGAAGGTTATAGCCTATTCAGCTAGCTACAGCCTACTCGGCTAGCTACTTCCTACAAATTATTCAATCAACTTCGTCACTTAATCAATTTTGTGGGAAGGTTATAGCCTATTCGGCTAGCTACAGCCTACTCAGCTAGCTACTTCCTACAAATTATTCAACCGACTTCATCACTTAGTCGATTTCACGGGAAGGTTATAGCCTATTCGGCTAGCTACTTCCTACAAATTATTCGACTGTTCGATCGACTTCATCATTTAGTCAATTTCACGAAAAGGTTACGGCCTATTCGGCTAGCTACCCCTATAGGTTATTCAACCGATTTCGTTACTTAGTCAAAATTGTGAGAAGGTTCCCAAAAAAATGAAATAAGAAGTGCATGCAAACAAAAGAAGTCGGACAACTTATGAAGAAAGTTTTTATTTCATTTCCAAAAAGTTTATTACAAATATAAAAAGAAGAGAGTATAGAAGATGTTTAGGAACTCGATTGGGGGCGATCTTCTTCGGCTTCTGTGTCCTCATCACCCGACTCATTCGATTTCTTGTCGGGTTGGAGGTAGCTCAAGTCCACCTTGGGCATGGGTGGTAAACTTGCTTCTTGTACTCCAAAAAATCAAGTTGGAACGCATTTGCCCAAGCATCGGCAAGGTCATCCTCATACTCTTTCGACTTGTAAAACTCGGCTAATGCACGAGAGGCAGCTTCCTGGGCCTGAGTTTTTGTCGACATCAATTTTTCTTGGAGTTCGACGATAATCTTTTCGGCTTCCTTGGTAACATTCTTGGCCTCCTCGATAGCCTTCTCTGCTTTCAATACCCTCTGCTTCTCCACACTGAGGGTGCTTTCAGCTGACTCCATCTCCGATTGATAATCGGCCTTTAGTTTCTCAAATTCTTCTTTGTCGCTTCACTGCTGGGCCACCAGATTAGACAACTCAGTCTCCAGCAGAGAGATCTTCTCTTTGCTCTTTCTTTCCCACTCCTCAGTAGCTTGGAGGAGCTTATCGGAGACTTCAGCCAACGCACGAGCAGTCAGGTCTGATCCTCCAAATCATGGTTGATCTGGGAGACTTGATCAACCTTCAGACAAAACTGGGATGTCATGGATCATCTGCAATATAAAGAGGATAGCTAAGTTACCTACTCATCTAAGAAGGAAAAGACTGAATAAAAGTAGTCTGAGTATTTACCCCGATCAACGACATGTAGGTGCCTGACTAAATCTTCGAGACTGGGCATGCTTTTCTAACTTCCCAGTTTGTAGAAAGCATCACCATCTTCACCAACTCTCTGGCAAGCTGGCGGTCTCGGAGCGCCTGATCGATGGCCTCGAAGTGCATCCTGATTGCTACAATCGGCTCTCTAGAGGGCAGGTCCAGACCATAGTCCATGATAAAGCAGAGGGAGATTGGTACCTTACCCTTGTTGGTAGCTTCTCAACTAGCTACTCGACTCCCTTTGGACTCAATTGGGATCGAAAGGGCTTGTACTACTTCGGCCTTCTTTGTTGGAGCTTCGATGACTACTACATCATCCTCGGCCAAGGGAGAGGCCACGACAGTCACGACCTCGATAGATGGTGATGGAGACGAGTGCACCATGGGTACTTGGGGTGGTGACGGTGGCTGTGTGCTTCTCGACACTCGAACCACGGACTCCTCCCTTGATTTCTTCGATGGCAGAGATGGGCCTCCAGGCCCAGATGCTGCCTTACTCTTTTTCTTTTGGACCATCTCCTTCAGCGATCCCGCTGTGACCTACATGCCTGCATGAATACAACAAAAAGGAGAAGATGGATTACCCACCAAATAAAGTAGAAAATGCAAAAAGAGTCTACAGAGAAAAAAACTACGAAGATAGCTAATCAGACTAATTTTGGCATCATAGAGGGACTGCTCCTTGAGCAGCTCCTAATATGTGGGGACCTAGACTTTAAAAGGTTTCTCATATGCCTCTCGATCCTCATTCAAGACAGTGTCGTTCCTATTCAGGGAAAGGTTGGGGGTGGTCCAGGTCCGATCAAAACCCCATGGGTGGTTGGCGGCAATATAGAAAAATTTTTCCTTCCACCCATGGATAGAAGAAGGGAGTTTCTTAAAAATTTGTTGCCGGAGCCGAGGGCAGAAGAACCACCACCCCCATTCTCGGAGATGTTTCCTCAAGACAAAGATGGCCCGAAACAAAGAGACTCGGGATTCAATGTGGAGAAGATGATAGAGGATGACAAAACAAGAAAGAATACGAATGGAATTAAGGGCAAGTTAAGCAGGAACGACCTCATACAGATCGAACATGTTGGTGAAGAAGGGGTGAAGAGGGAATCAGAGTTTCAATCGAAGAAACTCCTCATAGATGATGATATAGCCATCGGGAGGATGAACGATCCGACTTTCTTCGTCGAGCGCTATCAGCCGATACCGACTAGGGATATGATAATATCCCCTTAGTTGGATGACTGCCGACTCAGTCAATTTGGATCTCTCCACGAGAGGTCCAAAAGTTTTCTCGAGAGCCAACTGTTCATCCGACTCACTTGAGTCTAACTGACCCTCCCGAGAAAGCACCACATCAGGCTCATCTCGAGTAATATCCTCGATCGCCCTCTATACTGTTGAAGCCCAAGAACTCTGATCACCGATCGAAGTCTCATCTCTGGACTCTCTACCAGAAGAAGACATTGAAAAGACAAAAAAGAAAAGACAAAGAATAAGGAGGACCAAGGAGGAAACCTCTAAAAGAATGAAGAGAATCAATGATAGGGACTAACGGCGATGGGAGATCGACGTCGAAGAAGAAGACTCACCGGTAGCAAGATCCTCAGCAGAGAAAAAAAATGGTGTGGACTTGAGACGGAGCAAAAGAAAGTGAAGCTGAAAATGGGGGAAATCAACCCTTATATATAGATTCCCTCAACGGTCAGAATTGACGCCGAATACCATGCCTAGCCCGAAGCTGATGACATATGGTTGCAATCTCGATCAGATCTCCTAGCGCCCATTCAGCACACCTCCATTCAAATCTTATCGAGTTGGCTCAATCCGCATGATCGCAGATTGGACCAACGAGCGGCTGACATGAGGACGACTTGGGTATGCGAGCTCATTATTATCCTACTAGTTGATCTCTTGTCATTAATCCAGAAGATTATCTTGAGCTCTACGGCATTTATTGCTATACGATCTGTGAAAGGACAGTGCTGTCGCATGAAAAGACATGACGACGGTCCGCCTCTTGAAGCATTGGCCGAGTTGCAGTCGGCTAAAGTGACTCGTGATGGATCAAGGACGAATTTCTCTCATCCGACAAGCAACTAAGCTGGACTCGAGAGTTGGGGGCAAGTGTTGGCGTAGGTTCTCATAACTTAGCTGACTTCTCCTACCTTCTCGTCCTCGAGTCAACTAGGCAAACTGCACCGGCTAACCAGCAATCAACCCGACTCAGCTATACAGAGTTTCTCCTAGTCGAATAGACGTTGGGCGCCATTGCTGACATCCAGCCAACTGAAGGCTAGTCTCCCTAAGTCGGCGCTATCCTGACTAAGATTAATGTGCCTCCCACGGCTCTCAACCTACAGCTGACTTAATGGTCGGTTAACAATAGACTACGCCAAATGAAGATACAGTATCTCAACAATTCCATCCTATCGATTTAGGCAACATCGCTTTCTACTGACTAACTGCAAGCCGAATATAGCCATCATATAGCTTGAAGAGGCCACATCAAAGTCATGTCACTCAGATACCATACCCAAACCGGCTAGCTGCATGCTTTGATAGGATACTACGATCTCATTAAATGCACCCCAAGAGATATTTATTACGCCCCACATCCTGTAGCGTTTGCCATCTTGTGCACGCTGAATAAAGAGCACGCTCACCATCGGTATTTAAAGACGTCCACATTACATCATGCCGCACCATACGATAGGACATGATCGACATGGCCATCTGTCGTCTCATCATTCATTTTGACCCTTCTATAAGTAGAGGTAAGTGGGGACCCCTTGAGGTATACTTAGATAAGCTCTCTCAAAACCCAGAGACTCTGCCTCTTCCTCTCATATGCTGATTTGAGCGTCAGAGGATCCTCGTCGGAGCTACCTTCGGCAGAATTTGTTTTGCAGATTTTCCTTCTTTTGGCATCGAGCAGAGCCTAGCACTGTCTCAATCCAAGTTCTACCCTCGTCTTTCATCTCGGTCTAGACTGTGTGCATATTCTCCGGCAAAGGTACACCATCTTTTGGTATCTCGTTGGCCCACCAACTGACAGGCGTAATTCGTAGTCGGTTTTTGTCCGACTACTATCTACCGACTATCTACCGGAGAAAAATCGTAGCAGTGTTCATACTACATTCTTGCTGCTTTTTCACAAAATATCCCTCAAGTTACCAAGACATGCACACTGCTTAAAAGCCTACCAAGTACCTTTCTGCCTCATTTATCCAGCTCTAATTATGTTAATTTTTTTAACCTATTTATTTTTTCTTTTCTATAATAGATCCAAGATGGAACAAACCAAAGTGTTAGCGCCACATATGGAGCATAGTTGCGCTCAGACTGCCCTCCACAATTTCACACTTAGCATTTAAAATTACCTTCATGTCGTTAGGCAACAGCATATCATCAAAATTTAACATGCGCCATCAAGAACTGCTTTGGGATCTGTGTAGATAGATTAATGATGGAGTGGGAGTGCTTTTAGATCTAGAACTTGGAAGGTTTATATATATATATATATATATATATATATATATATATAACATACGGAAGCTAACGAAATCCATCGTGGATTGGGAATGAGAGACACCACGCATGAACCTTTGGAGAACCAGATTCCTTTATTCGCCTTGGAATCGTTGCAATAACTTGTCCTCCGTCAACAATTATTCCTATTTTCAAACTTTGGTCCAAACAACTTCTGCGGATTTTTATTTTCTAATTCCTCGTAAAATGTGCTCTACTTGGCTGGAACAAAACCAGTAGGTTTGTTTGTGTCGCAAGTGAGGGTGTAGATTCACATGCGACCGTAGAGAAACATGTGTGAGGATTAATTCTTTTATCAGGATTTAAGAGGTGTTACATTTTAAATACAAAACTCCTGTTACCAAGATTCTATCTAACAAAGCTTCTCAAAAGCACATGATATTTGGTGAAACTTGTAATTTAACTAGCTGTAAGTTTTAATTGATCTAAAAATTGGCAACAAACTATGTGGTTTAAACTGTGCTGCACTATTTTGTATCTGCGTGACTGCATCCAAGTGCAATCATGGACCGTACCTTACTTATGCTATAAACCATACCCTTTCATTGGCATTGACATCTCTCTTCTTGGATTTTTGAGTTGCATATTAAGCAACAAACTTTAATAATAATTGAGTAGAAACTCTTCTCGCTGGCATCTGCATCCTTAAGTCTAGTATCTACATATTGAATAAAGAACTCTATATAAGAGTATCTATGCAGAAATTTCCATCATTAATGTTAGCATCATTTAATCAGGCCCTTTGCCATATGTGTATAGTTTCTTCTTTTTTTCATACAATTGTTCTTCAGTTACAATATAACATATAGTAAGTTATAATAAATAGAAAAAAAAAAGGCTTTATATCTAAGTCTTTATGGCACATTAATGAAGAAACTTTGGTAGTGGCCGTGAAATAGAAAATTCTAGGCAAGATTTAACTCCATCTTATTTATTTAGTTCTACGGATAAAATTCATGAATTAGCTGGCTATGGCTACCTTTCTTCAACATGGAATACTATATGACTCTACTACTTCCGTTTGGAAAACTTTGGATGCTTGTACCTAAATATGTCTTAGGTTTAACTACAAAATATTGGTGCTATTAGAAGATTTTGGAAACATGAATTAGGATTATTTCAATATAGAAATGTTAAGAATGTGTAAATGATGAAATGGAGAAAGCATATTTAGGCCTGAAAAAGGATTGAATATGGATATAATATTGACATATCCATATTTATATTCGTATTTTTTAGCAAATACAAGTATGGATATAGATATTAAATGGATACTAAAATTAGTTTCCACATTTGTTA